>NC_136004.1:8045561-8359311 GCF_048128805.1 Centroberyx gerrardi
TGGGGAGCTATATTTGTTAGCAGCTTTGTTTGGAGATTCATCTAACCCCTCGTCGCAGCGTGTCTCGGTTTGTTACCGACCGCTTCATCTCGCCGCCGCTCGCGCAAACGAACCGGAGAGAATATAGTTTCGAGATATTTCTCCCCGCTTCCGACAGCCAGCTGAGCTCCCTTGATCCCCATCTCCATATGAAAAAACTTTGCAGAACTCTCTCTCGCTCTCCTGATAAAGGTAGCAGGCGAGGAGCGGCATTTCTGCAGAACCAATGCAACTTGTCGGCTAATGGCTGTGACTTATGGAACATTACCTCACCGACACAGACAGCTTAATTCATATGCGTGTACTCGGGGTGGAAAGAACGTCTTTTCCTTTTCATTTCGCTCTGTTTTTCTGTCCCCCCCCCCCCCCCCCCCCCCCCCCCAATCCCCACCCCTCCACCCCATCCCCACCACTCCGCTCTCTCTCCGTTCCCTACTCCTCGACGGCGCCCTCACCGCTCCCTCTCTCTCTCTCTCTCTCTCTTCCTCTCCTGGGACCGTTCCTCCATCATACTTAACTCCTCTTCAAAGCCATCTGCTCCATCTCATCCCCCCCTCCCTCCGTCCCCGTCGTCTCTCTCTCTCTCTGTCTCTCTCCCTCTCATCACTGTTTTCCTTTTTATGACTTGGATGTCCTCCGTCTCCTTTCTGCACCCATATCAAAAGTAAAGTCACATACACACGCGCACGCAAACACACACACGCTCGACCCGGGTCTCCGTGTCCTCGGCGGGTTGAGCAGAAGGTCACAGTCATCAGCAGTCCATTAGGGAACAATGGCAGGAGTTGTCTTGCCTCGACAGAGTGCACTGTGCTGTTCCGCAGGCGGTGGGAACACAGCGCTGGGAGGTACCGACTGGCCCGCAACCCCCAGCAAACCGACAATACCGCTCTTTTTGGGCTTATGGTGCGTGTTGGTGTGTGGCCTTTAGCTTACGTTGGCTTCTTTCATTGTCTAACAGCAGAGAAAGCTGCCTCATTCTGCCGTGTTTGAGTCTATTGACGCTTGTTTCTAGACAAGTCCGGAATCAAGTGAAACTGCCTTGGAAACGAGTGGAATTATCTCACCTCACCTCTTTAGCAGAGTTTTTCTCTTGTTTTCAGAAAAAATAAAAATCTTAAAACTGGATTATGTGACCGGATGACAAAAGTAACTGTTGTCAGCCAAGGATACTTTTTAAAAGCATTCAATGGTTTACACTCATAGTACTGTAAGGCACTGTTAAAAGCATATTTTTTCTCATTGGAGTGACTTTTCAAGTTATCATTGAAGTTATCATTTGGAAAATGGGATTTCCCAATATTGGTTCAGCCTCATCCCAAATTCTTTCTAAAGGAGCAAAAACTACGTGGTCTTTTGTTTTTTAGGTTACAATTCTTGTAGGTAAGTAGCTAAGTAGGTAGCTGGTTCTGAGGTAGTTTTTGCTCTGTCCAGTTAGCTGATTATGTAACATTAACATCACTTCACATAATAACAAGTCCAGTGTTGGACACAATTTTGCTAGCCCTGGTGACATTTCAGCCTTTCTGATACGCTCATCAGTTTAGTCAGTGTGATGTATGCTTACCAATGCAGTGCATAAAGCCTCCAAGTTGAACCTCTAGTTCCATTATCAGACACGCAGGTCACAGATAATAGGCTCTTTAATGCCTGCTATTGTTTTGGCTTTTTCCCGGTATTTGTTGACAAGACAGCAGTCTGGGCTGTAGCGCTGCCCTCTGATGCAAGACTTAGGGAAACACAAGGAACCGCGAACATACATTGCTCATCCAGCACTAGTTTAGGCTGATGAGCCTGTCCGACTTCGGTAAGAGATCAAGATCAAATTGTAATCCAAAATATGTGTATATCGTTACAAAAATTGGCATACCCATTTGTAAACCTGTTTAAATACGGCAGACTGATTGTTTGTGGGGGCGTCGTCATCCGAATTTCATGTAAACAAAAAACATTACAGCTGCTGTCACAGGGATTTGCGTTCCGATGAAAATTGACTTCCAGTATCCTGTGACCGGTGCCAGTGTGGACTTGTACAGTTATCTGCAGTCAAGGTCTTTTTTCTTTTCTTTTTTCTTCAAATCACAACAGCACAGTTTTGCAGACACCATTATAAGAGACATTATAGGACGTGACATAACAGGACATTTTTTGGTAATTAGCTTCATTCAGAGTGTGTGTATGAGTGTGATAGTGCATGTGTGACACCATCAGAACTGTTATTCATGTTGTTAATGAATGTAAGAAAGACAGCGAGGGACAAAGGGAGAGAGTGTGTGTATATGCCGGCACATTCCTCATCAAATACCTCTGTGTTCGTGGTGTTGTGGGCCTGTGTGTGTGTCTGTGTGTGTGTGTGTGTGTGTGTGTGTGTATCTGTAAGTTGGTTGTTTGTCTGGAATTTCTTTTTCATTTCAGTGTCAGTGCCTTGCAGACTGCGCTAACCTTTCAAAATGGCACAGGCTGTCCGTTTCCCTGGCAAGAACAGCAAAAGAATGGAGTGTGCCGCCAATAAGGTTGGCTTGGCTCCCCTCTGTCTGAATTACTCTGTTTTGGTCAATCACTCTATCCCTGTTTACGCGGGACTCAATTTGCAGTGATTGATTCTGCACCCAGTGCACACGCTCGCCTCTGAAATTCAGGACAAGACTTTGGAAATTGTCAGCCATCGATTCTCAATTCGCTCACCCCCGATAGCAAAATGTGTCTTCACATTCCCGTCGCGGGGCGCAGCTTAATTAGTTTTAAGATTTGTTCCACTTGGACACAAATGACAGTTAATGGTTCTTGTGGGACTTTGCACACAGTCTGTCGCGCTATTGGAATGGCATGTAGCCCAGCTGTGAATGCAAGATGTCTTAGTTTCTAGAATGAATTGATGAAGTTGCCAGAAGGCTCCAATTGAAGGAAACCTCCCATTTTATTCTGACAAAACGTTTAACAAGCTATCTGCCGTGGGCCAGGGTAAAATAAAATCCATTTTTTACTTTTACAATGCACACTTGCATTGTAGTCTTTTAGCTGATGCTCTTATCTGGACTTAGATATGAGCGCAACAGTAGAATAAACTTGAATTCTTAATTTGCCAACGTTACAAGCAACCAGTAGTAAGGAGTGCATGGGTCAGAGCTACAGCACCCAGACAATAGATGCAACAAATGTTTTGTATGAAGCCTGCAGACCAAATTGTTGACTAATAAAGGCACAATCCACTGCAATCTACTGTACGCCCCCCGACTTTCTCCATTGTTCTTTGCTCTTGGGTGTTATTTTGGAAAGGCTGTGCAGGCTACCTGTGAATTTCCTATTCTAATCATCTGGATATTTGTAAAAAATAGGCTAAATCCCCTGATTTTAGCACCCAAATCCCCACCCTCCACCCCCCTCCACCCCCTGCAGTCTAACTGTCCTTACAGCTGACCCCCCGCTGACACAATGACAGATGGGATGCAGAGGGTTTCTGACCTCAACGAGCCAGCAAAGGCAAGGCGGTTCGCCTTAAAAACCAGGCCGCAATCAGTCTTCTCATCCTCCGCAGTCATATTTTCTGGAGGACATATTGGCATGAGAGGAAAGTGTGTCGGAAAGGTGACCGCGGTGCCCGGCGTTTGGCGGGAGCGAGGCGGAAAAAACAACGAATGGAAGCTCTGTTCTCTTTTTCTCCTCCCTGACACCCCATCTGTCTCTTTCCTTCTCCTATTTGTTCTCCGTCTCTCGCTCTGGCCTCCTTTGTTGTCTTCCACGCACTCCTTCATCCTCAGTTGTCATTGTTTTCTTTCTGTCTTAGTCATCTCTCTCTCTCTCTCTCTTTCTCTCTCTCTCTCTCTCTCGCTCTTACCCAAGCTTTTTATCCATCTCCCCCTCCCCATCTGTCTCTCTCTCCCTCTCATCTCTCATCCCCTACTACTCCTTCTCCTTCTCGCCCATTTTCCTTCCCAGTGTCTTCCTCCCTCGCTCCCTGCTTTTCCTCATGTCTTTTTGGCCATGGTCCCGTTTCCCCAATTGGCTTAGTGGCAGTCTAATCATTCTCCGACACCCCTGCTGTCGTCTCTTCTATCTCGGCGCCCGCCGCCACCCTAATCCTCTGATCAGTAAATACCCTCCTTCAGCACACACTGCTACTCGGCAGCCCCACTGCCTTCCCAGTGTACCTCTCCACAGCGCATACTGATAGTCCTGTCAGTTCCTCCGGGCGAACACAGCGGCAGACGGCTTTGAGGGCAACACAGGTGAAAGATCCACTCGAAAAACCTCTCCAGGCACTCTGGTGGACCACAAAAATCTCTGAATTCGCTCAGCCGTCCGCTCTGACTCCACCGCTTCGGTCCAGTGTGCCAGAATGCCCGGCTTTAAATAAGCAGCGGCGACTGCTGGGAAGTGGGTTCTTCTGTAAAGGTGATTGTAAGGCAGCGCCGAGTGACAATATTGCACCATAACTCACCGCCTCAAGGTTATTATTGCTTTTATAAAGCGGCTACTATCATCTGTCATTTGGATTTGAAGGGTTTACCTAAGTACAGACTTGCCAAACACAATCTCCACACTGCAATAATATCCATCTCAACAAGTCATGTAATCCAGCATCTTAAATCTTATTTATCTGAAAAACAAATGAAACAATCTGCCACTGGGGCGAGACAATTTCACTCGTTTCCAATGCAAATCAGCTTCTTTGAAGCATTTTCTTGAATCAAGTGTCATTTTCTCAATACCGGTGGAGTGATCTGCCTTATTCTGCCTTGTTTCAACATACTGGCACTTGTTTCTAGGACATTCCTGAACCTGGAGTGAAACAGCATTGGAAGCAAGTGGAATTATCTCACCTCACTGGCAGAATCTTTCACTTGTTTTAAGAAAAAAAAAGATTTTAAGGCTGAATATGTGACTGAATGACTTGTTAAGATGGAAGTCTGGAAACATGTGGGGAATCAATTTGATCATTTCCAGGTTTTGAGAAGTTTGGAAAAAGCATAAACAATCTGTGAATGTACAGAAAGATATTACTCTTCAGTCCTGATACACATATGTCTACATATGTCTTTATGCCTTTCATATAGGTGTGGGCACTAGACATATGTACTGTCATTCTACAGGAGATTAAAAGAATTACGTATTTCAGCAAAATGAGGGTCTGGAAATAGTATGGAATTTTAATATGGAAAATGTGTAGGAACCCTATCTATTATAATCAAAATGATTTAACTTGTGATTAACTAGTCATTTTGTTCTCACTGGCTGCAGTTGCATCTACTCAATGTTGTATCACTTTCCAAGAGCAGGTATTAGCTATGCATGTCTGATGCTGACAGCCTACAATTTAATGCATTGCTGGAAACATTATTGCAGAGAGAGAGAACTGGATGCTAGCAAGGGGTCAGGTGGCAAGTAGGTTGTACAAAATAATTGCTACACTTAAAACTTAATTACAGCACTACTATACTACAGTAATTTAAGTGGAGTCATATTGGCGTTTGGACAGATTTAAAAATTCCTTGATAGCTGGGGGTTATAAAGTAATGACCCTGTAGGAGTGCCTCTGCCACCTGTTTTACAGAGTTAGTATGTGCCAACAATGTTACGCAACATATTTGAATTTGTATTGATATGCGCTGTATATTTTTGCAGACAGTATCTTGTACTGTCTGCTTTGCACCCATGAAATTCTGTGTGAGCTTGTATCTCGTAATCTTTATATGTATTTTCAAAATAGTGTTATAGGTGTCACACATGAATTAAAAGCAGTTTTCCAGAACAACATACCAGGGTAAATATAACAAGAATAAAACATTAATTAAAAACAAGAATTAAAAGCAAGTTCTCTGAAGGTCAGGATAGGCTGTTTATATGCCCCTTCAATAACCTGTTCTCAAATATCTACTTTATGTATTTATGTAGCCTGCCCACCAATAAACAGAAATTCTGCCTATCTGTGTAATTATTAGAAAAGTAAATAATTTCTAGAATATAATCTCTTCAGAAACTTTGGCCTGACTTGCCCAGTAGTACAAGGACACCCAGCATCTTCCATTTTCTGCTATTGCATTCAATATCCATTCAAGCAACCCAGAATATTAACATCTTTCATGATATAAAGACAATTAAGCTTCATCTCTGCTCCACAAGTGAGAGGAGCTGGAAGGCTTACTGCCATGTTTCCACTGAATAACCATGATGCTATGCAAAAATGAGCTTGCACAGACCACAGAAATCGACAGTAAACAGGATAACATGTTTAAATGTATAAGTACCCTGATCATGTTGGAGTATGCCAAGGAACTTATCTAGGGATAAGAGCTTATCTGGGTTATCGTAAATGGGATGCTGCGCTTACAGCTCATAAATGGAATACCGTCCCGATTATAAAGGGAATATTAGTGTGTGTGTAAACGTAGCCGGTGATTCTGATCCCGATGCTCGGAGTGGAGGATTTGGCAAATTGAAATGCAGCTGCAGAGCAGACAGACAGCGCGCTGCATCAGCCGCGCCTCAAGGGGCAGACCCGGAATCATCTTATCCCTCCCAAATCCGAGCCTTGATCACCGCGAGTGAAATACAAGGCTGACCTCTGATCAGCCGGGCTCCAGGGGCCACTTACGACTGCTCCCCGCGCTATTCGTCAAGCTGACGGCCAGCGATTGGGCACTGGACCCAACAGAGCCGTCTGCCGGCTCCTCAGAGGGCCTGGAAGTGTGTGTTTTATGTGTGTGTGTCGTCTGAGAGGCAGAAGGTGAATGGCAGACAGTCACCTTTACATCTGTGTGTATGTATGCATTCCCCATGTTTGCATGTACGGCATCCATCACATTATAACCCCATCAGCCAAGTGCATCTATCATTTACGGGCGCGCGGCTGCCAGCAGTTGCGGGGGCGGCGGGGAGTCGGGCCACGCAGACGCCTCATAGGTTTCTATGATATTAATCAGCCGTGTCACTGCGCACCTCTCCTTCCACTCCTCCGCTCACTTCGACTCCATGATTAATAGATCCGGAAAATACATTTCTATAATGCTGCGGGATATATTTAGAGATACGTCTCAGAATATGCAATCACTGGCTAACAAAATGCATCTGTACATGTAAATTACATTCATTCTAAATATATTTTGTATATTTTCTTCCTATGCGCTGTTGCCTACATATTGAATGTCTGCAAGTATATGCAAAACAGATTTTGGTCACTCAAAGATATGCAAAATGTGTTTTTTTTCTGTTTTGGACATGGGATACACAAACATAGAATTTGAACTGGTAGAACGGACAAACCTTCCAGTTCATTTCTATGTACAGCAAACCAGGACAGTGAAAATGAGAAGAATTCTGTTGCGCTCAGATGACAGTAGAATAACAGATGAAGGTGTGTAGAATGCGACTGCACTAGACAGAGGAATAATAGAGAATATCCTGGAGGCTAAGCAGGTAAAGGCCATGTACTTGCAATGCTGACAATCTGACTCATGACTTTTGTCATGCGTCATCCTCTGTCTCTCTCCCATCGTGTGATCCCAGAAAGCAGAACAATAATCGTGAAACAATAAACATGACAGGAATAGGAACAAGGCTGTGTCCACACACTGACAAAAATATGATTAATGATTAAATAATCCAATTCATTTATAACCAAACCTAATACCAGAATGAAAAGTTGTCAGGTGCGAAGCAAAAAAGACAAGCAGGGGAAACACTCACACACACAGCTACATGTTTGATCTTGAGTTAATGAGGAAAAACCCTCAGTGAAAATCTGTCAGTCAGCATTACACTGCTGAGTTTGGGGAAATGTGCTCTTTAATCAACTTACCATTCTACAATGAGAATATCGGGAGGAATTTCAACTATTTTGTCTAGGAGTTAGGGCAAGAGGCTAGTTTGTAGCATCCACTAAATACAATAAATTCAGTTTACCCTCCTTTTAATACAGCCATAAATCTTTGTGAGATAAATTAATTGTATATATTATAATACGTAATATATACAAGTTAATGTATATGAGGTGTTTAAAGGAAAAAAAGCGGAAATTAATGCTTTTATAACTGATTTTGTTTATAATGGGGGCTGTTGATGATCACTGTGCTGAAGTGATACCATGCACCATATAGGAATTTAAAAAATACTGCACACATGGAGGTGAAACTGCTATTTTTCTTCTTGTTACACAGAAGTGGAGCAAAAAGGCGGTGCATTCTTTGAAGTGAACATTTAGTGGTTAGAGACGCCCTCCTGTAATAGGACAGTCACAGGTTTGATCCCCTCAGCAGCTATATGTCCCGTCCAAAAGACAGTTAAACCCTTTCTGCTCGTTCATTTCAAGTTGCTCCGGGTGAGAGCCTCCGCTAAAGATCCAATATAAAATGTTTTCCAGCCATCTGAGATAAGCTAAGCAAGGAGGGAGGCCGGCTTCACGCCACACACATACATAATACACACCCTTTGAATCATGGGGAAAACCCCTCGAGTCGAAACCGTCAATCACCATTATGACCGGTTTCCTGGTGATGGATGGCCGGGCCTCAGAAGTGGCTGCTCGGCTGTGTCTTTATGTCTCGGAGGCGGGGCAGCGTCGGCGGCCCACAGTGGGGCGTCTGTTGAGGGTGACACCGTGACTCAGCTTCGCGACACGAGGGCCAAAAATAGGGTGCTGGCACCCTGAGCGCCCCGGCCAACAGCCATTACGGAGCTCTTTCTCTCTCCCCTGGTCTCTGTTGTCTGTTCCTATTTCATCTCTCTCTCTCTCTCTCAGTTTCTCTCCCTCTCTTTCGCAGTTGAGTCCAGTTCATTTGAATTCAGTGATCAGTTCGGTTCAATTCATTCGGTACAATCGCTTTGGCATGGTTTCAACATAAAGTTTGCCAAAAGCACACAAGCAAGAGAACAAGAACAATCACAAAGGATGATCCACTGAAACAATACACAGTGCAGACGACTGGATCCGAACAATAAACAGATAAATAAATATATGTATGACTAAATAAATAAACGACAGTACAATGTCTGCCTTTCCTCTCCAGTTCCCAGTATGTGGTAGGGAGTTATTTTGCTGCAGTAATTGTACATTTTGGCATTTCATCAAGTAAATCCGGTCGTATTCTCATTATTTAGGCCTATTTTCTTTTGCGTCTTTGTTGTCGTGCTGCCAGCTTGTTTTGGTATGGAAAAAAAAGGCCTGTGATTTCTTTCTTTGTGTTTGTCGAACCATCTTTCAGTGTTTTCCCAGAGTTTTCAGACTCTAGTTTTATCCGAGTTGTGTATTTGTGTGCCACTGTGATTTATTTACTTTTTTTTTGTTTCTCATAAACTTCTTGTTTCTCATTCCCTCATTCCCTAATCAATTTTAGAAGGGTACTACTGAAATATTCTTTTAAACTATACATAATATCCTATAGGAATATTATAGCGATACCACAGGAGATAAAAAAATACCATAAAGGAGAATAAGGTCACTATAAAAAGGTCACTCGCTATTGAAGACCATAGACGCACTATAGGAATATTATATTGATTTTCTTCCAGACCTCTTGGGATATTTATTCATCTTTCTTTGTTTTTTCAGCATGTGCAAACAAATAGACCTGAAAGTCAGACAGATAGACCCTGAAGTGTGACACAGCTGACTGAGGATTTCAACCTGCACAGTTATAGTAGATGAACAGGCAATCTCTGCAAATCCAGCCACCAGCCAGAATATAGCTCTCTAAAGGAGGGATTCTCAAACATTTTCCTGTTACGGACCCCCAAAATAGATCCACATTAAGCTACGGATTTCCATTTGATAAGATTTTGTCCCAGGGACCCATATGGGAAGATTTGTGTTGATTCAGTAATCAAGTGTATAACTGTCTCCACTGTGCGCGGGGAGACAGAGGAGATAAATAGTGAAGACCAATGGATTAACTGTGACTGATATCAGAAAGATATTTATATCCCAGTTGCATAAAATGATGCAGTTAGCAGCTACCCAGCAAACATATTGATGTTGAATAGATGTTAATACGACAGCCTGTGCCAACATGGAAAAGCTTTGTAAATATCGCACCGGAATTAAAGTTCATCTGTAGTTTTCCATCGCTGCTGCCTGCATCGTTTTGTGAAATCGAGAAATATCTACATATATATACATATATCAAAGCTGTTTTACAGGGATGAAATTCAATATATTGCAATACAAAAATGTGACAACATGTATCGTGGGGAAGACAATCAATCGCGATATTAGCTCCATTTTATTCTGCTTTAGTAATCACAAATGAGACGGCTTGACCATCACAGTTTCAAAGCTCTACATCCAAATTATATTATTTTCACTTTGCAATGACATTTTTAAATTGTTGTTTACATTCTAGCAAGCCAATGTCATTGCTAGAAAGATTTGCGGCTCAGACTGTTGTCATTCAATGAACCCCATATCGCGTATTGAATCGTATCTTGAGATAAGCACATCGTCCCATCCCTACTGTTTTAATATGAAGCTTTGCCATGCCATAATATAATATCATGCTTGTTTGGGAACTTGGCCACCTGCTGCACGTTGCCATCTGTGCAATGCTTGCTGGGTACGGACGACTACAGACGTCGCCCCGACTCTCATTTTGGCGTCATATTTACACAGGTTGTATCAATATCTACTCACCGTCGACATGTTTGCTGTTTTCTCATACTTCCTCTAATTAGGATCATTTTGACTGAATATAATTATAGCGACATTAAACTATATCACCGTATTTTTGCTGCACGGGGGCCCTTTGGAACCCCCCCTCCAGAGCCCCCCCGGCGGTCCCCAGGCCCCGCTGTGAGAGCCGTCGCTTCAAAGGCGGGATGAGGCATCATGTGGGCAGGAATATGTTAACACCGCAAGTTAAGACGACGGCAGGAGACGGGAGATAAATTTCCCTCCCTCGGCAGAAGTGTGTAAGTAAAGTTCTCCACCCACTTGCTCTCAAAACCACACTTAGTGTTCATTTCGCGGCGCGATCCGCAACAAACTCTCCCAGTTTGACCTTGTCTTTCACTGACAGTTAATGGCTTTAAAAGCCGAGAGCACTGCGCTTTCTGCTAAAAAGGGCACTCACTGTCTACGTGCACGGGAGAGCATGTTTGTGTACCCACGTGCACGCGCCCACACACACACACACACATGCACACACGCTCGCACGCAGGCATGCACGCACTCTCTTGCTCGACTACCTTTGTACACCTCTCTCTTTCTTCCTCTCTCGCTTTGATTCTCTCTCTCTCTCTCTCTCTCTCACAAACACACATCCTTTGAAACACACATACACACGCAAGCACACACACACGTCCTCATACACACACACGCAAGCACACACACACACACACACACACACACACAGTGAGAGCTGTGTAAATCCACGTCCCAGGGCTATAACTCCCTTCACATCTGTGTGTGCCCTGCACTGGTTAGCTACTTAACTCTCTCTCTCTCTCTCTCTCTCTCTATCTCTCTCTCTCTCTCTCTCTGTCTAGCTCCCTCATCCCTCACTCCTCTACCTCCGTCCGCTCTCCCTCGCTCTCCTTCCATCTGTTTTTCCTCCCTCTATTTCTGTCTTTCCTCTTCCGCCCGTCGGAGTGTCTTTTCCTGTCTTCTATTTCTGTCCCGCTCTGTCTCTCTCCTTTCCTCCTCTCCTCCCACCTCCTCTCTTCCTCCCTCTCTCTCTCTCTCTCTCTCTCCCTCTCTGTCTCGCTCTCCTCCCCTCCTCCTGATCTCCTTCTCAGGGGTCCTGTTCTAATTCAGTGCTCGTCCTCCAACCTAGTTTTCTACTTTCTCTAATCCCCCTTTACACTTTAACTGCTTGTAGGGACATATAGTGCAGATACTGTAGTGCAGGCCTCCTCCTCTCCTCTCATCTCCTTTCACCTCCACACCTCTGCTTTTGTCTCATCTCCTTGTCTCCTCTCCCCTCGTTTCCTCTCCTCTCGAAACGTCTCCTCGCTTATCCTCTCCTCTCATCTTGTCTCCTCGCCACTCATCTTCTCCCCTCTCTACTGTCCTTTTCTCTCCTCATCTTCTTTCCTCTCTCTTCTCTCCTTTCCTCTCCTCCAAACTTCTCCTCTTTCCTCCTCCATTCCTCCTCTCATCTCTTTTTCCCACGGCGCAGCCGAGAGCATCACAAGGCAAATTCAGGTCAGGCAGTCAGTCAGTCAGTCAGGTAATGCTTAGTGAGATGTCACTTCGTGAGATGGCCTCTAGAAGGCGTCTTTGACTAAGAGTTAATTACTAACGTTATTACCTGTGGTATTTAAGTGACATTAGTGGAATTATTTAACTGATGACCGTGTCGTAATGCTGCAGTGCAGTGAACTGAATTGAACACACACGCACATGTACATGGGTCTGTACAGGATCTGTGCTTGTTTAATTACCAAACTGGGTAGTAAGGCAAAATACAAACTGCTAGTCACAGAAATCTCTTTAGTTGGAGAGTTGATCACCCATGGTCCTTGCTACCATGAAGGACATGTGATACCAACATCTTTTCAGCTGGAATCCTGTGTTTAGAGTGAATTTAGGAGGTAAATGTAGTTAAGTTGTTCACTGGACTGAAAAGAGAACTTGAATGTAAAGAATGTAAACTCCGATCTGCATTCAGAGTAGAAATGAAATGAATGAAATATTAAGCTTTTAGTTTTTCACATTCCATAGCTTATTGCAAAACTAACATACTTATCTACATCTATATTCAGCAATATCTTAAGACATGTTTTAGAGCTGCATTTTTGACAAAAATGTCAGATGGGACCTTATTATTCCAAGGTCATGATGTGACACCAGGATGAGGTAAATGTTCCACTTTCATTTCTGAATTTGACAGCATTCAAACTGCAAAACCACACAAACAATTGATACGATAAAAACATAAAAACAACTATAGATCCAACACAGCTTTTATATTTTCTCTACAACATTGTATGTCCAGCTGTCTTGAATCCTCTGCATACACTGTTGGCTGTAGAGCCACTTACAGAATTAAAACAATACAGGCAGTGCATTATTTTAAAGATATCAGTGGTGATATCATTTATTAAGGAGAAATAGAGAGAGTGAGCACAGGTGTCAGTGTGCTAAGGGTCTTGGCTTGAAGACACTCAAGCGGACTCCATCTTCTCCTTTTTCTTCTTTTTTTTCTCCTTCTTCTGAGTTGTAAAGATCTTAATGAATCTTCTCATGATGGAAGGCTTCTTGGAGTTGTGGGGTTTTTCACCCACCTCTTTTTCATCTTTCACCTCTGTCTCTCTGTTGTTGTTCTTGAGGGCCTCCTTTTCCATCTCATCGGCCTTCAGCTGGATGACCCGGTCCTCCATCTTTTGCCGTAGGGCCTCGTTCTCCTTCTCTGCCTTGAGCTCGATGGAGAGGCTCTGGGTGGTCAAGGCCTCGTCCGCATGGCTCTTTTTCAGGTCTTCATTTTCCTGTCGGAGTGCCTCCACCAGACTCTCCAGCTCCTTGATCCTCATGGTCTGCTCATGGTGGCTCAAAGCCTTGTCTTTCTCGAGCTTTTCTTTGAGCTCCATTTTTTCTTGGAGGGCTTTCTTCTCCTGGTGGAGGGCCATCTTCTCCTCAGTCTGTTCCTTGAACCTGATTGCAAGCTTCTCAGAGGTCAAGACAATCTCTCTCTGGAGAATTTTCATCTCCTGCATTTCCTGCCGATGTGCCTTCTCCAGCTCATGGGCGCTCTGGAGCTTTGCTTTCCACTCCTTCGTTTCCTTGCGGAGCTCCTCGTTCTCTGCCTGAAGGTTCGTGGCCCGCTCCCGTTCTTTCTGGAGGGCCATATTCTCCTTCTCGCAGGCCTGGAGTTTCATGGCCTGCTCCTTAATTTTCCCGCTGAAGTACTCGTTCTCTTGGCAGAGGTACTGATATTCCTTGTCTGCCTTAGGTCGCCCGCATCTGCTTTGGGCCATCTGTTTCTTCAGTACCTTCACTTGTTGCTGCAGGCCCATATTTTCGTGAGTGCAGTCCTCGTATTTGGAGAGAAGGTCCTTATAGTTTCTCCTGAGGCCCGCCTTCTCTGCCTCACACACCTTCAGCTTCCTGGCTAGCTCGATGGGATCCATGGTCTCCTCATCGTGGCATTGTTCGTTGCCCTCCATGTCTAGAGAAGAGCCCCCTCTTTGAGGAGGCCTCTAGCAATAATCTGTCTCTAAAAGTATCCTGTTCCTGCTCTCTGCTGCTGCTGTTCTCTGGTCTCTGTTCTTCAGGTAGTCGCTCGCTGTCTTTACACGATATGAGCCTCTGCCACCGATGCATGCTGTTTTATAGGCTCCTTGAGTTCCAATTGCATCATAAAGAACTGTCAGCAGGCAGCGTGATGTCAGTGAAAGCCAATTGGTTGAGAAATGTTGGGAAGATTCCAAAGATTCAAAAGATGCACAATTTTAACTTCAGTGAAATTATCATATATGGCTCTGTCTCAAATGGCTAAAAGGCTGCCTATGTAACATATGTTAATCATGCCCAAAATATCCATGGCTTCTAACCTCTCCACCCAGTTGTGTAAACGCAACCCGCGGTGTCAGCAGTGTTATTTTTTTAGGTCTATGGCAGTGTCTTTCCAGTGGGAGCAGCAACTCTGTCACATCAGAAATGGAAAATCTTAGAGCAGACTTAAAAAGTTCATAATTTGGCATCAGAAGAGAAAAGAAAGAAAGGAAAGAGAGGAAAAGCAAAGGGACACAGTGAGTTCCACTTCGCTGAGGTCCATGTTAGTTTAATTTTCAGGGGCTACACATCTCTAGCTAATGTTGACTGTTTCAGATGAACAAACTTTAAAAGCAACAGTGGGAGGTGAGTTTAGTGTGATGGGAACTTTATTTTTAACAATTGAAACGCTGAAAAAAATGCTCCTCAGATGCAGTGAGTCTCTGAGCAGTAATATGATTTGTTGCCTATATCTATTAACAACTAATCTATTCATAAACTTATGGTCTTACTCATGCATTACATATATATTTTCATGCAAACGTCTGTTGCTGAGGGTTGCCTGAAATACAGCATGTATCCATTTTGGAAAAACTAAGTGACTTGATATTAATTGCTCAGTGTTAAAAAACAATCCCAGATTAGTAATAAGTTCATTCATATTTAATAGTGAGTATACCTCTGTTTGGATTGAAATTGTTTTATTTGTAACACATTGAAATACATTGACAGTGATTTAATATGGAGGGAATGGAACATGATCCAAAAAAGAATTACATTTTTGTAGCTCAAAACAACAAGACTGGTTTTCTGAAATGTATTATAAATAGGGCTGGGAAAATTAAAAATTCGCGTTAATGTTTGCAATTAATCTGAAATGTTTAACACATTAAAAAAATGAAAGCAATCGACGCAGTATTGATTTTTTTCCCACGGCGCAGCCGAGGACAGAGGGCATCTTTGGCTGCGAGATGCAGTGTCTCCCAGACATAGGCAAAATAAAAGTTGGTCGATGTATAGAAATTGATCTAAATAGATCTCTAATGCTCCTGATGTCACATCGCGTCATGTCTGTCATTTGGCGATGACCAGCAGCTTTGAATTCAATCCACAGAGTTTCGTGAAAACAAAAGTGAAACTTAACATTCCACAATTTGCACCAAACTCGCCTGTGTTAGTGACGGGATTTGTAAACAGTAACTTGATAAAACTCGTCTTCTGCTGCCCTACACACTTTAACGGTAGGTAACGTTATTACCTATGTACCTGCGTATTGAAGTAATGTTAGTGGACCTGTATAGGATCTGTGCTTGTTTTCCCACGGCAGCATGAAGAGGCATTTTCGGGTCAGGCAAGTAGTCAGTCTGTCATCTACGCTTTCTTTAGTAGGCCTCTAGAGGACACCGTGGGCCTGGACAGGATCTGCTTGTTTCTCCTTGCCTCTCTACTTTTGTCTCATCTTGTTGCATCTCCTCCTCTTATGTCCACTCCTCTTGTCTGCTCTTCTTTCTTCTCCATTTTTTTCCTCTCCTCTCCTCTCCTCTCCTCTCCTCTCCTCTCGACTCATTACAAAGACATGGCTGGCCAGAGGGGCTAAGAGAGGCTTTTGACAAGAACTTTCTGAGCAGCAAACACACTTTCTCAGTGAGGAATTAAGAAGACGGCTGCTTATCCGCCCTCAACACTTCTCAGTCCCTTTTTCTCCCGGAGTAAACAACTCTGAGTCTCCTCTATTCTGCTCTGCTGCTGCTATCTGGCTGCCCACTGTGACAGGCCTCTACGTCTTGATACACACACACACACATACATACACACACACACATGCACAAAGAGACAATCACATGCTAACACATCCATCACACATCACATAACACATCTGCCCACGCACATTTCTTTGGATTTTGGATTATGGATTTGGATAATTCCAGTTATTTTCAACCTGGGTCTTATTTTCCTAGTTTTTATTCTAGTTCGATTCTGATAAAAATTTTATCAATTACATCACTGTAGAGGTGTGTACCTTGTGTTGTGACGACTGGTGTCACAACACATTTGGTTCTCAAGCCAAAAAAGCAAATGACACTTCAGTATCATTTTGCATGGTGATTTATTACCTCTTCACTAGATGGTTCTATTAGATCTCTGCTCTAACTCGCTAGCTTCCTCATTTCTACTGTGAAAATGTGAACTCATTATTTATGTCAATTACAGGCCACCGTAAGCTGGGCCGGAGGCCTGTGGACCGGGTCGATAAAAGTGAAACAATTACCCCTTTAAAGGAATTGGTATCTCTCTCTTTCTCTCTCTCACACACACACACAAATGCACATAATTATGCACATACACAAGCACATACAGCCACTCAGTCACACAGGCAGACATGTGTCAGACAGGCTGGCTGTCTCTGGCAGTCTTGGTCGATAGCCTTCAGTCTCCAGGCGCTACAGAGACAGCCGGGCCCAGTTCAGCCCTCTGCCAGGCCCACATAGCCTGGCCAGGGATGCACACACACACACACACACACACACACATACTGTGGCAGAGAAGCAAGTGGGTGTATACATGTGTGTGAGTGCTTGACCTTTGCCCCTTTGGGCCTCTTGCACACGCCATCATGAAGTCAGCAGCTCTGACTCAATAGGCTACACATCCGCGTCATCCTCCTCCTCCGCCGCCATCAGCAGCAGCAGCAGCGGCGGCAGCATGACGCGCTAATAGCAGCTCTCCGCGGTGGCAGGCGTGACACAGTAACACCACTTACAGCCTGCCCGCACAGCTGGCTAACCAGCATCCGCGGCGGTATCATTTCCATGTTGTCACCAGTCATTCATTGTTTAAGTTCTGCTTAAGCGGTCGCGGCTGCTCGGCGGCAAAAAGGGCCCGTGGCGCCGCGTCCCGACAGCGCTGCCTGTTAAGTCGAATGTAACACGGTGTCCTCCGGTTCACCCCCGCCGCGCCGGGCCTCCGAGGCAGACACGGAAGATGCAGCCGAATGGCTCCAAGAGCTGGCAGGTCCTCCGCGGCTCCTCAACGAGACAGAGAAATGGAGGGAGAGGGGGGAACGGAGAGGAGGGAGGGAGAATGAAAAAAAAAGAAAAAAATGAATGAATGAAAGAAAGAATGGGAGCCGCTATAGGAGAGGAGAGGACAGGAGAAGAAAAGGAAAGAAGAAAAAGAGGAGGAGGGGCTGATTAAGGAAGCGTCATGGTAATGAGCGGGCCGCCCTTCCCGGGTCGCCTCGGCGGCGCGCTGCCATCTCGACGTGAATGGCCTGGCTGATTAGCCAGACAGACAAATGGACGGGATCACACGCCGCCGCGACCAAAGACGGGCTCCTAGAGGAGAAGAGGCGACCAAGGGTATCTGCAAGAGAGATGATAATGTTCAAAGTCGAGCCGGAGCCCCGTGGCGCGCTCGTTTCTCTCTTAATTAGCTGGCGGCCTGAGCTGAAACACCCCCTCTCCGACTGAAGGAATGCCATGGAGCTGGCCGCAGATTGGGAAGGTGTTGAACTGGGAAGCTGGGGACTGGCGAGTGTGTGTGCGTGTGCATTCCCTTGTCTGTGTGTGGGCAAGCAAGCGTAACATGCGCCAGTGTACATGCAGTGGCCACTTTATTAGGTACACCTAACTAGTACCAGGTATAGGATCACCTCAGAACAGCCTGAATTCTTCGAGACGAAGATTCGTCGAGCTGCTAGAAGCGTTCCGCAGGGATCTCGGTTCCCACAGATTTTTTGGGGGGCGGCGCGTTCAAGCCGCGAACATCCCGTTCCACTTGATCCCCGTCCCGTGGAAATCCCAGGAGGTCGGCTGGGATTCCGAGATGCTGGGAACTCGGCGCCTCTGGTACTAACGATCCAGCCGTGTTCAGAGTGGCTTAAATGTAGTCGAACAGTAACTGAACCGCTCAACAACCTTGTCTGCATGCTTTATACTTGTGCTTTATGTCCCAGCTCACGGATCGCTGTCGGAGGAGCGAGCTGTTAACTGGGAGGTGTACCTAATAAAGTGGCCATGTGGTATATGAGCTATTTTCTGTATTTGAATGTGTGTGTGTGTGTGTGTGTGTTATCCCAGGCTTACATGTAGTGGTATTGGTTGTGGTGGGAATCTGGGAATCTAGCTGGATTGGTAACAGAGACCCATTCAGCATTCAAACATCCTTCCCAGCGGCCCCCTGGGAGCTCCACTGGGAGAGAGAGAGAGAAGAAGGAGAAGATGGGGGGAGGTCTGTGGGTTGGGGGAGGAGGGGAGGGGCAGGCTGGACAGAGGAAGTCATTAGAATCTGCATAGAGATTGGTTTGACCCCCACCCACCCTGCCCAGTGCCTGAGTGGACACAACAGATGTTACTGGAGGTGGAGTTAAGGGAGGAGGGGGGGGGGGGGGGGGGGACAGCTGTACATTGTCTGTCCACGCCAGCCATTGTCTGGGTTGGAGAAGAGAGAGAAAGAGAGAGAGAGGGAGAGAGAGAGAAGGATACAGGCTTTGTCCTGGTTGGAGGGCAAAGACAGAAAAGAGAGAATGAGTGAAATAGACTGAGAGACAGCTGGAGGGCTGGATGGCTCTGTAGCTTCTCCTGTTAAAAAATGTTGGGTGCTTTCTGGACACAAGGTTCCTCAAAACCAATGAAATCCAAAGATCCAAGGCAGTTACAAGACCTTTATTCTATTGGCTATTCATAATGGAAGGTTAAAA
Organism: Centroberyx gerrardi; assembly: GCF_048128805.1. Taxonomy (NCBI): domain Eukaryota; kingdom Metazoa; phylum Chordata; class Actinopteri; order Beryciformes; family Berycidae; genus Centroberyx; species Centroberyx gerrardi. The sequence continues at coordinate 8,064,722 of NC_136004.1, forward strand.
CAGTTCAAAATCATCATTATACAGGGTTAAACCAGTTTCATCCCATTATACTTCTGGCTATTTATGATAGAAGGCTAAACTGGTTTAAAAGATTTTTTTCTTTGCCTATACACAAAAGGAAGTGAAAATGGTTTAAAAGCCTTCATTCTTTTGACGAGTTGAATAAGGTTTAACACAGTTTGAAAGCCTTTATTCTATTGGCTGGTCATTGTGGATGTAAAAAACGGGCCAAGATTAACGCCAGAATGTTAAAAACTGATGAGAAAGAGAGAGAGAGAAAGAGAGAGGGGGAGGATTAACGGAGTAAGAGAGACAGAGACAGATGGGCAGAGAGAGGGCAGGCATCCTGGATGGTGGACGGCCAAGGCTGACAACGTGATATAGGACACAGAAAAGAGGGGGGGAAAAAAACGCTGGGTCAGACAAGAAACCCCTAAAAAGACGAAAGGAGAAAATTCATGATGTTCACCTCAGCATCAGCAATATCAATTTACTGAAAGAGAGAGAGAGCGAGAGAGGGCAAGAAGACAGGAGACGCGGAGAGGAGGAGGAGGGAAGTGATAATATTGCGACCGATGCTGGTAGAAACCTGAGTAGAAACATCTTTTCCAAATGCCCTACTGCCGCAGCCAAAGGAGGGGAGGAGGGAGGGGGGGGGGGGGGGGGGGCTCATATCGATGCAGCAGAGGTCTGGAGAACTCGGGGAAAAAGTGACGAGTTTTCTTCCAAAAATCAGATATGCAGACACCGACTTTTACCAAAAATGACCAATAGCACACTTTTTTTTTTTTTTTAAAACAGTGGTGCTTTTTGAAAGTCTGTAAGTCTCTTTTGCAGGCTGGAATCGCTACATTCTACAGATATTGGATGCTGACCTTCAGGTAATGATTTTTTTCGGAGCATATACTGTTTTGGAATTAAACTCTTCACATCCTCCTACACACAAGAATGCTGAAAATGCGGCACACACACAAATGCAGACACACACACACATCATACACACAATCGCACATGACCACGCACAGTGACAAAAGTGCACAAGCACTCACACACACACACACACACACACGGACCTTAGCCAATGTGAGCCCAACTTTGATCTTGTGGTTTTTTTTATTATTCTAATGGAAAGTGACCTGTGTCTCATTCTTTATCACACTGACCAAATAATAATGTCTTCAGTCATGAGTCATTGCTCCACTTTGTCCACAGAAACGTCAAATATCAGCAGGCTTGGAGGTTTTAGTGGCTGATGCGATGCAGGGACTTCAGTCAGTTGATCACACCCCTTACATTTTATCACACATGCATTCAGCCATTATGTCTCACAAGAGAGAGAGAGAGAGATTTACTCCACCCTGCACTTTCTCTGTCTCTCGCCCCTCGTCTGCTGGCTGGATGCTGTCTGACGCTGCCCAGTCATAACAGTCAGGTGTTCATTTCTGCTCGAGGTCTAATGTAGGGCAAAGATACCGCATGGACAACATTAAATATTTACAGCTACATCTTCTCCCCCTCTCCAGTATTCTTCTCTCTCCAATAGTCTGGACAAACACCCGGCCACGCACACACACACACACACACACACACACACACACACACACAAACACAGATTTGAACATGTAAGCACACACAGGAAAGCATTCACCGACATGGAAATACACTTAACTCGTAATGCAGCCACTCGCACAAACATACATATGAGCATGCGAACACAAATAGACACACACTTAGATACACACACACACACACACACACACACACACACATAGCAGGCACTGACACAATATCACACAACCCAAATATAGAAAGTGTGCTTTCAAGCTCCTACTTCACACATAATAATACACGTAAACGTAGTCATGCAGCCATTCAAACATGCTAATACACACACACACGCGCACACACACACACCCCCCAGTCCACGGCTGCAGCCCCGCCCTTTTATCCACCATCTCTCGGAGTGCCACTGTGCGCAGCCACTCAAGCAGGTAATTCACTGACAATGAATAAAATGAGATGTAATTATTTTCAAGCAGTCACTTGTTGAGTGCGGCTGAATGGGCTGAGAAACATGTGTCGCTCCCGGACTCCATTATTGCCGGGCCGCCGTGCGTTTTACAGTAGCCAGACAGAGGTTAACGCTCTGCAATCAAAGTGTGTGTGTGTGTGTGTGTGGGGGTGTGTTTTCGATTGGCTAGGAGAGGGTGGGTGGCAGAGGAGCGGTTAGATGGAGGGAGGGGAGGCGGGGGGAGGTGAAAAATAAGCCTCTGGCTATCATCACAGGAAATGGCCTGAGACATCCACTTCCCTCTCTCTCTCTCTCTGCCACCCACCCTTCTCTCGCTCTCCGTCGCTCACTCTTTCGCCATCTTTCTCGCTCGCTCGACCTTTTTTTTCTCTCTCTCTCCCTCTTGATCTTTCTCTCTTTCCCTCTCTATCTCCCCCTCCGTCCCTCGTCCCCTCTCCTATCTCAGGTAACTTTCTCATTCGCTTCCCATCGCTCCCTCGCGCTCTCTCTCTCTCCCTTTCTATCCCCGTCTCTCGCCCTTTATCTCCTTTTTTCTTTGTCACTTTCTCCCTCACTTTCTCTCTGTATCTCCTGTGCTCCTTAGCGCGTTCCCTCTCTCCCGCTCTCTCCCTTCCTCTCTCTGCCCTTTATCTCCTCCTCGCTCTCTATCTCCACTTCTCTCTCCGTCTCTCTATCTCCCAATTCTCTCTCTATCTGGCTCTACTCCCTCCGGTGTACCAGAACGTGTGGAGGACAAGCTGATAAGTCTCAGTCTGACGCTTTCTCACCTGCAGCCATCACTCGCTCTCTGATCCCGTGTTACTTGAAACACGCCTCGGCCCCTATCTCTGCGTACATACACGGATCACACCGTATCTGTGTATATATATGGCCGCATTACGGCCGGGGGAGACGGATACGCTGCCTTTGAACCGCCTGCACACAAAGGCGGCTCTGCTTCACCCGCCACACCAAAGGAGCAATTTCAGTCGATTTCATCCAATCCTGTCTTCATAATTTACATCCTTTTTCTCGGCTTCCGTCGTCCTCATTCTCTCTCGGCTCTGCGTCTTTCATCTGAAGGCATACACGGTACCCACAATTCCTCCCCCCACACACACACACACACACACACACACACACACACACGCAGACCTCGCCTTGGCCGGGTAAGGTTGAGCAAGGCGGGAGTCAGACCGTTTAACATATTACCGGCTCCCAGGGGTTCCTGTTTATGCCCGCTCACTCCGGTGCCAAGCAGATGAGTGGGATTCCAGTAGCGCCCGTGCATTAAGCAGATCGCCGCAGCCCCACAGGGCCCCCGCGGACCTGCAGATGCGACGATACGCTCGCAATACGCGAGACACAGCGGAACGCGCTCTCATGCAGGCCGAGGCACATGCGGATGCATGCGGACGACGCGTAAACACATGCGTGGTCGTGCAAGCGCACAGATCATGTGGCGACACAGCTTTAGGGTGTTGACTGTTGAATGCATGTGTGAAGAGCTCATTACAAAACGAGATATCCACCATTAGAAAAAAAAAGCGACACCTCATCTGTGATGGATTGCACAATATTAAAATGAATGATGGTAAAGGATAGTATGTGATGTAGTTGTTGGTTGACAGAATGATGGAAGCCTTTGTATAGACTATGATATATAGAGAAACTAAATGAGAAATGTTGTTTTTCCAAAATGCCGCTTTGAAATAGAACTCTTTATATGTAGAGTGATATGTACAGTTTAGTCTACAGTTCATAGTATGCCCTGCACTTCCCCCTATGAACTGTATGCAAGTTTGTTTTTGTACCATGTGTGTCAAATGCACTGTGAAGCTCTGTCAGCATGTCTCTGCATCAAAGTCACCATGACAACTTTCTGTTCATTTATTGTAATTGGCATTCAAAGTGATTCTGATACACACGCAGACACACCTACTGTAAGTACATGCACAAATACCCATATGCATGAATGAATCCACACAAACATATGAATAAGTGCACACACACACACACACAGGCTGCCTCTGTCAGTGCAGACCGGCCACATTACGGTAACAAGTCACATTGCTCACCACACTCAAGTCAGCAGTGCGTTCACATGCTCCCCAGCGCAACAAAAGGGCTCTATGGTGCTGGGTCTACTGGGAGAAGGGGTTCAAAACGGATCCAAAGGGCTCCGGCTGAGACAACAGAGGCCGGTGTTCTCCTCCTGCTGCTGCTCCTGCTCCCGGCCTGGCGGAGGGGAGCGCAGGGGCTGCTGATGGAGAAGAGTTTCAGGTTTCAAAAGGAAAAAGTTTTTTTTTTTTTCTTTCAACCCAACTGGATCAGGGCGAATACAAACACAACACAGGGGCTCTGCTGGTGTGTGTGTATGTGTGTGTGTAGTGTGCAGTGTGTGCGTATTCTAGCCTTTGGAACACAATGTGAACTGTTCACAAAGGGCCCTGTGTGTGTGTGTGTGTGCGTGTGCGTGTGCGTGTGTGCCGTTCATATCCAGGTCGACAGCGTAGTCGCATGCTCTGTTCTCATCACCACCTGATCCCACCAGACTCTATGACAGTACAGCAGTGCTCTGTATGTGTGTGTGTGTGTGTGTGTGTGTGTGTGCGCTCATACAGTATGAATATGTGTATATGAGAGTGGAAAAAGTCACATGGAGCTGTTATGTCACACGGTCACAGACCCAATTCGTCCCATATGTGCCGCATTAGGCGCTGTTATCCCAATCTCGACTGCGTTCTATCCCCTAGGAACACACTGAGCTACAATAGCAGTGCTCTTTTAAAACACCAGCACAATGTGCGCCGGTCACGTGGTAAAACCGAGCCCGGTCAGGAGATACCACCCTGGGGAGTAGCAGCGGTGGTGGTGGTGGTAGGGGTGGGGGTGGGGATTTAAGTTCAGAACCAGGAAGTGTTTCGATGAAAGCAGCAGGGCCGGAGGGGGGGAGTTCTCCTCCTCCCCCTCCTCCATCTTAGTTTCCCCTGCCAGCTTAAACACATCTGTCCTGGGCTGATCCCAAACCCGCCCCCATCCCCCCCCAACCGCCCTGCAGCTGGAGCCGCTACTCAATGCCACCTTCAAGTGCTGAGGGAGATATCGAAAACATAATTTGAGCACTTATGAACCACCCAAAAAAGTGGTAAATATGGCTGGGAAACAGAGATATTCAGTCTTTGTTTAACTTTTAGTTGAATCATATATATAAAACGTTTTGGCTATTAAATTCATTCCAATAGTATTTTCTTCTCTTCAGCCTGCCTCTGCAGCACAAAGTAGTTCTGTGCTGCTTGGTTTCTAGAATAAAACAACAGCCACCAAGAAACTACTTATAGGGTCCATTTTGTTATTTTCTGACTAAAAGCACTTGAATGAGCAACAAGTTGTATTTACGACCATCGAACATGCATGCACCCCCCTTACAAGTGGTACAGGTCCCACTTTAGGGAGGGTAATGCTATCTCAAAGCTCCTATTACCAAGTTCGGAAGGTATGATTATGACAGTATTACACTATTCAAGTGCTTTTGGTTGGAAAATAACAATAATAATAAAAAAAACAGGCCCTGTAACAAAAGTAGCAGTTTTTCGGTGGCTGCTGTTTCATTTTAGAAATCAAGTGGCCCAGAGCTACTTTGTGCTGCAGCAGCAGAGGACATAATGTGCATCAAGCATGTAATTGATGCTTTTTAATTGAGGTTTTCATTGATTTATTAAAATAAAAAATATGGGACAAGTAAAGGTCAAAGAAAGAATAAAAACAGGCACATACAACGATAAAAATTTGAATGCCAAATAATAAAGAATATAATTTTTTTTTACCAAGGTCACATCTCAGCAACTCAAGCTTCTACTTTCCTAGTCGTACTTATCACTTTGTGGAGTTGTTCATGTGCATTTGAACTTGGAATTACAATGTTTCCAGCTGCATTTGAAGGTAGCCTAATTAGTGGAGCGGTGCTGCCTGCTGCCCAGCCCCGGTCCGCCCCCCACCCCCCTCAGGGTCGGACTGGGAGGGTTGTTAGAGAGCCGGTTGTGTTTTCTTTGTGCGGCCAGGCCCTGCTATCACATTACTGCACACATGCTGATGCAGCAGCTCCTCCAGCCCCTCCACCCCGGCCGATCCCAGCTTTGCACCCAGGCCCCCAACAACAGAGTGTAACAAATTACCATTTCAATTTCAGTAATGCTGTTACAGTTTCCATCGAACAAGCAGGTCGTTACTTTTGTTATCGCCCCTTCTAAATATATGATTGAAGTTGGATTAGCCAAAAGCTATATCCCACCCCCATGCCCCTGATTCATTTTCATCTGAATTAGTCATCGTCCTCTCACACTGAGCTAACTTAGATGACAAATGGCAGACAAGTTGCCTTTGCCGGAGGGAAATATTCCCACGTGTTTGATTTTATCGAGGAAAAAGGAGAGGAAAGGAAATTGAGTTATCCCAATTTTTGAGGCTAAAAGAGGATGCAGTTGTCAATACTGGGAGAGTAACAGCAAAGTAACAAATTACTGCTCCCACAGAGCAATGAGCAAAGTAATAATATTACTTTTGAAACAAGTTAAAAGTAATATTGTTTTAGGTTTTCTCCTCTCTTAGCTGTTCCAGGTGTCTTCCATACTCCCCCCTTGCTAGCTGTGTTAGCATGGCTGTATCCTGGCCAGTGTTGGGGCTAATAACTCAGAATAGCAATGTACTATCACTCATTTCAAAAGTAATAGTGTTACTTTACTTATTACTCCCTGAGAGCAGTAGTTTGTTACACTACCTGTTGTGTGGCTTTAACATTACACCTGCAATGTTGCTTCCTCTGCCACCTTTAAAAATTGGAATAATGCAATTGCCTCTCCTGTGAATGATCAGGGAAACCAAATGTTGCTGCTGTCCAATGTTCTTGTAATATTTTTGCTCAATAAAATCAAAGTCTCAGGAATGCTTCCACCCACAGAAGGTAAACTTTTCTGTCATTTCTCATCTAAGCTAGCTTAGTGCGGTGAAGGACAACGACTGAATATGAGGAAAACAAATCGGGGGACGGTGGTGGGATCTAATTTTTGGATTATTCGACAGTCTGATATTTGGAGGGAGTGATAACAAAAGTAAGTTTGTTTTTTGTTTGGTATCTGTAATATTGTAATTGAAATCAAAATAGTTATTTGTAACACGGAACCACCCAACACTGACGCTAGCTAGCAGCAAATAGACTCATACTAGTCTAAGCGCACATTTACAAGCTGTCTGAGAAGTCTTGAATCATAATTGTTGTGCTTGTTTTCCCTACACAGACGAGTTTCTGGTCTCTGAATAGAGGCTAGAGGTTGGAATCCCACCAGCAGTTTGACACTCGTTTAGTTTGCAGTTTCCCTATGATTCCAGACTTTTCTGACATCGTCTTTTGTAGCCGACAGGTAGGGGCACTTAAACTGTAAAAACACGTCTATAGTTGCCCTTTCCACATGATGAAGAGCAGATCATGGATAAGACAGGGGAGACACGGTGGAAGCCATGAGGTTTTGGCTAGGCCCTGTAGCTATAGCGGTGCCCTCCCTAACACCAGACTGGAGCAAAAGAAAAAGAAAAAGCAAAAGGGATCGGCGGGGCTGTTTATTTTTCCTCCCAGCAGAAAAGGGCTTCATTGATGGTTTTGGATATGCTGCCCTTTTGGAGACGTGGAGCGGTTTTGACCTTGCCTTTCTTTCCTTTTTCTTCCTCCCCCCCCCCTCTCTCGCCCCGGAGCTGGAGGGGAGCTTGTAAAGTCAGCAGCCATACGTTACGTTATAATAATAATCCAGGTTTTATTGGGATTGCCATGGGAGGCTGGGGGGGGGGGGTGGGGGTGGGGGTGGGGGGGGGAATGGGTTAAGTGGTTGTAAAGCACAATTCACTTCCCTTCACAAAAGAGAACTGTACTGTTATATACTGTACCGGCTGTTCCACACACACCGGAGACAGAGGAGCCATTGGCAAATAACAGTGGTGGTCACTGGGAGATAGAGCACAAAGCTAGGAGTGTTGACGTGTGTATGCGTTTCCTTCTGCATGTGAGGAGGCAGTATGTGTGAATCAGCGTGTGGGGGTATTAACAACATGCTGGTATTTAAACTGCTCCTCTAACAATGGGTCTTAAGTCTCTAGCCGGTGCCCACAGTCTGGCTGCTAATGGTACCAGTCCACTCACTTACCCAGCAGGACGGAGACACTCCACCGGCTTGACGCGGTGCCAGGAAATGCAAAATATCGCTAAACGATCCTATGGAGGCCTATATGCGTGCCTCATCTGCCTGTAAACATCTCCGTTGGATGGATGCAGAAGTGCCCGATAGAGATTTCTACAACATGACAAGCCCTTTGCACGGGAGGTAGATATGTCAGGTTAGACTCTGGAAATGTCTCAGTCAAGGGGGTTTTTTGGCTAAAGGTCAATGCATAAATGCGTCTGAGCAAGTTCAAACACTGTCCAAGGCAATTCAGGTTGATACAATCACAGCGGTGCTCAGCACGGCCCACAGCACTCGGCTTGAAGGACAAAAGGCTCTCGAAGAAATTGACAGATTAGAAAAGGCCACGGTCAGTCATTTGTCTTTTGTTTTCCCTATCAGAGTCCTTCAGTGTTGCCGTGTTGCCGGGGACAACATTATAAAGCATGAATGATTGCCTAGCTTATGGTCATTTATGGCAAGTGTAAGTATTTCGTCTGCGCTTTTCACGGCTGAGCGAATCGCCCTTTAGGATTCAAAGATGGCTCACGAAGGCGTTCCCGTGCCCAAGCTGCGGAGAATGCAAGATATGGTGTAAGGCAGGGAGGCTTTGGCAGAGGCTCAGCGGCAGAAAGAGGCTCAGTGTCTGTCTGTCATTGTCCAGACGTTCGCGGGGGCGCCTAGGGTCACGGCGGCGGAAAATGCCCTCGGCGGGATGGGCACGGGGCGCGGGATGCGGCGGCTGTCTCCAGAATTCAAACACTGTCAGCCCTTCAGTTCTCCCTTATCACTAACAAGATGAACCTGTAAAATTAGCCTGCTGAAATGGGTAGTTGTCAGTGTGGCAGAGGGAGCGGTGTGACAGGGATATTTGTCAGGAATTGGATTAAAGCAGATGGCTCTCTGTAACCTCAAACCAGTGTGATTAGATTTTCATGGTAGAACACTGATTGAAGGATGATTGCATTAGATGACATTGGGGTGGCAAAACACACACATCAACACGCCCGTTTGAGCAATGTGACAGGATTGTTATCCTCTGTGCTCTGTGCTGTAGTTTACACATGGCTGGCATTTCCTAGCCAGTGATCAGGAGTGCATCTGAACTCAACACCATGTGCGTGTTGTGCGTAATGTGGCATTGCATTTCATCCTTATGCTAGTTGTTACATTCTGTTTTGAATCCTGGTCAGGCGTTCGATGTGAAATCAACCCGTGGATAAAAAATGCACAGTCACACAGAGGCATTCCTGCAGTCCTGCCCCTGGTGCGCAGCATTGGAGTTGGTGGAGCTCACTGCATTCAACATTCTTGGCAGCTTCCTCCGAGCAAACAAGTGGACACGAATGATGTGCATTCAGAGCCGACCACTAACAAGCCTCGGGCGGAAAATGGCCTTTTAAAAAAAATGGCTCCATTTTGTTAAACCAAGGATTATTTTTATTCAGACGCCGGTCGATCTTTTTGGCATTCCAAATGAGGGTATCACAATGCAGGCATAACCAAAGCCTATTCCCATGTATCTTCCCCGCAAAGAACAGAACAGTGTAGGAGTTAAGCTGCCCATGTATAAATTCTCTCATGTTTGCCACAGTGTGTTTGCATATGCATAGTCGCCGTGGACGATTCATCAGGCCGGCTTCGCAGGGAGAAGAGCGATGGAGTTCAGGGAAGCGAGGGGGCTAGCTGGGGTTTATTATAGGAAGCCAGTGGCCAGGGGCGTAGCAGAAGATGGAGAGGAAGAGAGGAGAGGAGAGGAAAGGAGGGATACAGGGGTCCCATGGGCCCCAACCCTGCTTCCCTCAGCAGTTTCTTCTTCTGCGCTGACAAGCGGCGCGATGTCGCTTGGGGACCGGAGGGAGCCCACTTTTAACAGTTTCCAGCGGAATTAAACGAGCCCCTGAAACTATTCCTCTTTACATAAGACACTAAATTAGCATGCTGTTATCCCATCAAGAGAGAAGGCACAGCGGTGAGGCATTGTATGCAGATACCCAAATAAAACAGAGGCCCAACGCTGATTTATAGTCTTTTCGACTTAGTGAAATTAAGTGGAGGAAACGTGGGCTCAACCAGCTGTTTATCTCCGTCATCTCGCTGATCTATCTTCCTGACTTTTAAGAAAATGAAGGTCCTATCTAGGTTCGGCTGAAAAATGCACTCCTAGATTGAGCTACCTTGCCTTGATCAAAGCAGGCCCTATTCTTTCTTTTCCAATCTCACAACTCAATTTCAACTGCAGGTCAGATCAAAAAGATGAACCATGTTTATGAATTGGTAATGAAAAGCAATTCTTAGACTCTTCATTTTTTGGCCGCCCCAAAAATACTCAGATTAAAAACCCGCTTGTCGCATCCCATCTCCCTTTAATGAATATACAACTTGAGTGAAATGATGTTCTGTTGAACTGTAATTTCCTTCTTCCGTTGGGGGAAGAAGGGAGCTACTCATCATATGGGACATGCTTTAATACACTCATCTCAATGGATATTAACCACCAGACGATTGCAGAGGCAATGAAACATTTGGGCCATTCATTTCAGATGAAGACAGGAGATTTCTTCACTTCGCTCCACAAATGTTTACCCATGAAATTGCAATGAGATGAAATGTGACAGATCAGCATCGGCTGTGAGCGGTTTTCTGTCAAAAAGCTAACGTTGCGAAAAGACCTTTAGATTGATTATGACAACTTTGGTTCTCTGTCGTTTGGAATCAAACTGCCAGTATTGGATGTTAAAACCATTCATTATTTTTCACTTCAGTGTCTTTACAATCTGGCTGATAGGCTGCAGTCCCAATTCTGTTGTAAGGTCAATTGTGTTTACTTTAATTGGACTGATGTCTGTATTACAGAAAATATAATTTATATCTATTAAAGAAATAATAATTATATGGAAATTATTATTGTTTATTAAAGAATTAAAGGGATCCAATTAGTCAAAGTCTACAGCATGACAACCTACAAGCTACAATTGACTTCTGCAACAACAACACCCACCTGTGATGTTGAAAAAACAGTTTTTTTTTTTTCTCTGTGCTATTAAAAACTGAACCAACTGGCAACAAAAGGCTAACATGAGGTGAATGAGGTAATCGCTCAGAATAAGTGTTTCACTTCGACTCAAACCGTTCCCCAGTATAATTCTTGTAGCATAAACCCAAGGCCTCCTTGTGATGGAAAACTCCAAACAGAGCAAACTAGGAAAAGTTGATGCAAAGGGAGCAGAGGCTCATGGGAAGTGACCCGCGAGCTCCCTCGTAATGAGACTTTACCCCACTTTTCACCGGCTGGCCTGCTTTCTGCGTTTGCTCGAAATGTGCTAAATACTGTTCCTGGTGCTGCTCGTCACTCATTCAACCTTGGTACCACGAGTTCTGGGACAGGGAAGATCTGGAAATGGAGCAAAACAATGATTCTGCATTTCGAGTCCACCGGCGTCGGCTCTGAACGAGGGTTTTTTTATTTTTTTTTATTTTTTTTCTCGCCTTGAAGCCGAAGCTCTTCAGGGTTTAGCTCCCATCAATACCAGCAAAATCTCCCTTTCTCTGTTGTTGCCGGGGGAAGATTGACCTGAATTGTGAATCACCCCAGTTAATCCCTCCTACGTTTACTATATGAAGCGCTGCCTTTCCCAAGTGAGCCTCATGCACGCCATCCTTGAATGTAACTGTGTGGATTAAGCTGCATTCTGCATCAGGTTGACGCCTGCCTTCGCACTGTATATGTTTTATATGTCTATATCTACAGCAGGGCCGAGTGCTGGCTATGAGCTACAGTGTGTTTTATAGATTGGCACATGTGGTTCAATCTTTGATCAAGTGCTTTCCCTTTGAGAGACAGGCGGCTCTTTGTGCAGAATCTAAGCTGTCCTCTCTCTATGGTATTTGTAAGGTGTTGGATCTCAGTCCCGCTGATAAAATAACCCTGCCAGCAAACTGTAGTGTAGATGCTCATTCATCTATAGTCTGTTCATTCACAGCCGTCTACGGTACGGTGGCTTATCAAACCCCTGATTTATTTAAAGACTTTATAATCCTAAAATGATCTATCGAAGCCTCCTTATGAAATAAAATGCAAATCTGCATCTTTTTATCCCCTCAAATTAACTTCTGAAAAAAAAAAAAAACACGGCACTGCAATGCTGTAATTACTTGTCTATCCTTGTTATTGTTTCTCAGACGCTCTAAAAAACATTGAGTAAGCGAGCTCCAAGCTGCTGACTCGCTATCAGCCTATCTTTCTTTGCCGCTCTGTCAGCCATTAGCCTATAATTTATGCTTTCAGACTCTCAAGGCCTTCTGCTCAAAGCAATGGCATTGGTGTATGCAGGAAAAGTTTGCGCTCTCAGTCTGTTGACGGCTGTACATTGACTGATAAACAGAAACGCTGACAAATTGAGCGCTCCCTTCACGCCCACTGCAGGTGTTCGAACAGAAAGAAAAAAAAACCCACAGCACCCAATGGAGTGGAGGTGTGAATTAAACTCCAAAGCAGTTTGGCATGAAACCTGACACATTTAAAAAAAAAAAAAAGTAAAAAAAAGCCAGCCTAGAATAGAATAGAACTCTGATAGACAGTTCAAAAGACATTTCTGACCATGAACAACAAAGCAGAAGCCAGAGAATGAATCTAATCGGTGATATATCATCATGAGACAAGAGCTGGAGCTGCTCAATTGACAATATGGTTTTCAGGAATAGCAGGAAGACTGTATTATTGTAAGATCAGCATCATGGATTTCTAAAGTGTGATCTGAATGGTTTCTACAGGCCTGGGGGCTATGAAACTTGCCTAGCATATAGGAAATTGAGCAAACTTTGAAAAAAGAACAAGACAAACACTATACAAAGTTGTAAGTTACAAAACTCTTATTTATTCCAAGTTGGTTGCTGAATATACCCCACAGCACGTCAATAACACACTTAACTCAAGGTCATACATAGAACTTAAAGGGCCATTTCACACACATCTGAAGTCTATTTTGTCCAACCTTGGGTATAAATAATCCCTCCAGATTGATTTTCACTGTGGTCTTCTTGGTTTTTAATTTAACTGTTATTTACCCGGGTAGTCATGTTGAAAAAATAAAAGACCCGGTCAAGGTCTGCTTCTTTATTATTTGCTCGCAATGCTTTATTTTCATTTCAATTCCTAGAAAGCCGTATTCACGAGGCTGAGCACAAACTTTCTCGCATGGAAACCACATTTTCCCAGCAGTGTCCCTCGACGTGGCTCGGGGCCGTGCTATTTCTCACTTTCATCACTGATCTGTTTTTAACACGGCACGCAATAAGAGCCCGAATCAAAATTAGTGTCCTAAATCCAAACTCATTAACTCTCAATAACTCTTAAACCAAATGAATCTGTGCCAGACTGTGTACGAATTGGTGATATATGCGTGAGATTATGAGCATTATAAATCAGTGTCGCTTCTTTGGTAATCTGTCCATGTAATGATTTTGGGTGCTATCTTCTTAGCGTTTCCATCAGACTCAGAGCAAACGTAACCAGTGCAGACAACTTGGCACTAGAGGTGCTATAGGCACACGCTTACACGCTAGTAAAATAAGGGAGTTATGTTGAAGCAATATTGGAAATTACAATTGAAATATACCAGATGCTTTGGTCTTCCCTTTGGGAGGCAGGCTGTGTCACTTTCTGTTTATTGATTTTCCGTGGGGTTAAAAGGCCCCATGGTGTCTGTGTCCACTCTATTTGACAGAGAGTCACATCCTACTGCTATTCATTTCACTACTGCTTCTCTACAGCGCTGCTCAAAACAACACAACTCTTAATTTATTATAATCTGATGAAGCTGTACACACACATTACCTCCATACTTACATTTAGCCAAAAATAATATGAAAGATTTTCTGTGCCAATCCATGGAGATTATCATTCTGATATTTGCCATCTAATCCGTACTCTTAATCTTTGGATCATAATCCCATGTCTTTTGTGTTATTTCATCTTAATTATTTCATCCCCCCCCCCCCCCCCCCCCCCCCCCATTTATAAGATAAGATGAAACTTTATTGATCCCAGAGGGGAAATGAAGCCATTGCAGCAGCACATAGTAACAGGACACAGCGAAGAAAAAATAGAATCTGAATAAAAATACAGCAAAATAGGGCCTGTATAAACACACACAACTGTTTCAACAGTAGAACACGCTAAGCAGACGTTTATGAATGAAAATATGAATAGGATTACAGCATTAAGAGGGTTTGCAAAACAGCAGCAGCAGTAGCAGCAGTGAGACAAAGACAAACCGAATGGGAAAATATGTACGATGTGAGAATATACCAGGAAATATGAAATATATGCAGTAGGAAAATTTACATTTGGTAAAGGATTTGCCCCAGGGGAGCCCCGTCTGAAAAGAGCTGCAGTCTGTCTCCACTAGAGAGTCAAACAAATAACACAAAAAAAGTCATTCCTACATATTCTTACACTGCAGTCAACAGTTTGGACACACCTGATTGAATGTAAATTATCTTGAAGCCATTTTGATGTAAAAGCTTATGCTTAAATGCTTGAAATTAGTTTATTAGACAAATATAAATAGTGAAGTTGATGCCTATGTATGAATTTCTTTCCAAAGCCTTTGCCTTTCCATCAAGGCAAAGGGCGGCTACTTTAAAGAATCTAAAATATAAAATAGATTGATTGATTTATTTAACACTATTGGTCACTGCATAATTCCATTGAGTTATTTCATAATTTGGATATCTTTACTATTATTCTAAAATGTGGAAAATAGTAAAAATAAAGAAAAATGTGGTGTGTCCAAACTTTTGACTGGTATATTTTCCCATTATGTTAACTTCTAGTGAATGCAAATAACAGCTGCAGAACAGGAACCACTGGCAGGGATTCAGTGTCTTGCTCAAGGACACTTCAGCAGGGTGCACAGAGGGGGTGACGCCACCCTTGATGCTCATTTGTCTGGGGGACCCCCTTATAGAAAAAGACCCCCGGGTGCCTCCGGGTCAGACCCCAGTTTAGGAACCACTTTGCCAAAAACAGACCTTTTGCATTCACACACAATGACGCGCCCTTCATAATCAAGAGGGTCGGCGGTGTAATGGCCGCCGGGGCCCCTCGTCTGCGCTGGGGGCCTCGTTCAGAGCGGCTCGTGGGCGGAGACCTGTTTGTGGTGCTGTTTTTTGAAATCCTCCCAGGTCCCTGCTGTGATGCGTACTGCAGAAGTAGGCTGGGGGGCGCACACGCTGCAGCGCCACGACGCGCACACACACACACATACACACACACATCATTTCCAGTTGAGATTGGCACAGAGACGCAGCGCCGCGACCACTCCGATGTCTCTGTTTGGTGCGGACTGATGAAACTTATTCCTGCACACACACAGAGAGAGAGGGGGGGGGATATATCTACCTAACTCGTCCCTGATAGGTGCTGGAAGTGGATTAAATTCACGTTTTCTTCTCTTTCTCTCTCTTTTTTCGTCTCTCCTCCTCCTCCTCCTCCTCCTCCTCCTCCTCTGGTTTCGTGTTACAAAGCCTGGGGAGGGAGTTGCGCGGAGAGCCAGTTCCTCTATGTAGAAACTGAATGACAGGATCATATGGCTTGATTTGCCTTATGGTGCAAACAACAACAACCGAAAAAGAGAAGAGAAAAAGAAGAGAAGAGAGAGAGAGAGATCCCGGGCGAATGAATCTGAAATTTATGAGGATGTGGAATAATTTATAACTCCAATTCAAAAACAAATCCGAGATAACGGAGAGGGGGGGAAAAGGATACTGGATCTGTCGTCAGAGAAGGAGAGAGAGAGACGAGCACTATCAGCGAGAGGAGGGCGCAGGACGCGTTGCCTATATAATCATCATCATCATCATAATAAGCAGAAGGTAAGTTTGTTGCCGTTTTTTCTCGTAATGGTGGTAGCGGTCCTCCGTGAGACACACCGAGGCTGTTGGATTAAAAGTAGGCGAAGGAAGGGAAGCAAAAGCAGAGGCAGAAAACATCCCGATCCCGAGTCGGCAGGTCTCCAACTGTTGCCATGAAGGCTTTTTGGGGGAATAGAACGCTTTAATACTGCATCGCATGGTGTAAATAAATCATTCCGCTATTGTCTGCTGTCCGTATCGGGCTTTATGTGATGCAACTTTATCTCCATTTCGCGCAGTGTAAACACAGCGCACTGCGGTCAGAAGCAGTTGGAAGCGAATCAACTGTGGGGTGATACTGTATATTTATTGCTCCGAAATCACAATGTTCCCGCAAACACTGATCCGAGTGCAGCAACGCAACGAGACAGTCTACACGATAAACACACTTGGGATGTAAATATATCTTATTTGCCATCATATACCATGCTGATCTCCCCGTGCCAGCCCCAAGGAGAAAAATCACTATGTAGCCTATAATAATATGTGCCTATCATATTCCTATAAGGATTTACAGTGCTTCTTCCTCTGTGAGTCTATAGTGACCTAATTGTACTTTATGGTATTTTTATCTCCTATGGTATCACTATAATATTCTTATAATATTCCTATAGTGACTTAGAATGTTTCTGTTACTCTATAGTGAGTTTATAGTGACCTTATTGTAGGCTACTTTATGCTATTTTTATCTCCTATAGTATCACTATAGTATTTTTATAATATTCCTAAAGTGACTTACAGCCTGTTTGTGGTGCTCTATAGTGAGCTTATAGTGACCTTATTGTACTCTATGCTATTTTTATCTACTATGGTATCACTGTACTAGTCTTATGATACTCCTATAGGGACTTACTGTGTGTGTGTGGTACTAAAAAGAGAGTTTATAGTTGAAAGAGATCTTATGGTAGGTTACATGATACTATGGCACTCTGGATTTATAGTCCATGAGTTTCTCTTTGATATTTGTATATTATGCTTCAAAAAATATAGGATTATTATAGTTCTTTTCCATATGGGACGTTTGCTATGATCATCATTGGGGGTAAATCTGCTTTTCAAGGGGCTGAACTGTAAATGACAACCCTCATCCACTTTCAATGCTATAAAATGATTGAGTTTCTTCTATAGTTGCCTCTAGTCCTGCTTGCTCAGCTGACATTCAACAATTAAGCTCTTATGGAGAACTGTGACAATAATCCAGAGAGTTGAGGTATTACTTGGGAGTGCTTTTTCCTTTCCCCCCTTTGCTTTTTAGCACTAATGAAGTAAGTATTAGCTCCAGTTGAGTGATTATTGTAATTACTGGGATGGGGTGGGGGGGGGGGGCACAGTGGACAGTGAGCTGGGACTGTGTAAAAAGGTGGCGGCCGGCTGGAGAGGGAGGGCTGCCTTTTCTATTCTTTTTTTTACAACCCTGGACAGTGCCACTGGCAGTTAACCATTTAACATATAATACAATTAGAGGCAGAAGTGGGGGAGGACGGGCCGACGGCTCTTAAAAAACGAAGACAGCCACGGTTATGGGAGAAGCTAGTGAAGCGTGGAGGGAAATTGTAAGGTTATTGTCATGTAATTACCATCCGTGTGGGAGGGAGGAGGGAGGAAGGGTGTGTACAGTGTGTGTAGCCTAACGAAAAGTCATGATAATATCCCTATCATATTCCTATTGAGACTTACAGTGAGTCTGTGGTGCTCAATAGTGAGTTTATACTGACCTTATTGTACTTTATGCTGTTACTTCATCTCCTATGGCACCCCTTATTGCAGTGATACTTGTGTAGCAGCCTCCTAGATGTTTTCATAGGATTATTCCAGTTCTTTTTCATAAGGGTGTGTGTGGGTAGGTGGGCATGCATCTGTGTGTTTGTGAGTGTGTCATTTGCGAAGAATAATGAAAGTAATCTGCCGGTATGGCTCGGAGTTAGCGGTGAGCATCGGCTTGACATTTGCAGTATGTGCGGAGAGTCGCAGGGACGTAAACCCACCGAAATCCACTTTGCCCACCGCTTCGTTCGTGGAATCCAGTTCACACACCTTTAAAAACAGAACAGAAACATCGGGAACTCTATTTTTTTTTTTAATGTTGGTGGTAGTTGGTGCGTGACTTCCCCCTGACATCTGCACTGTTCCCAGTCTGTAACGGCACGCGAGATCTCATTTTCTCAGGGGCAGTTGCAACGAACACACACGAACACACACGCACACACACACACACACACACACACACACACGCACAGCAGCCCTCTGGCCCCAGATGTTAATGCCTCTATTGAGAGTGCCGCTGGACTCCTGCCGACTTGATCTCTTCATTGTCGGACAGACAATGAACATCCTGACAGCCATCCCTCCTTCCCATCTTCCCTCACACACTCCTCATGCTCCACACACACACACACACACACACACACACACACACACACACACAGAGTAACAGATGCACACAATCGTGCAGACAAATGACCACATGCACCATGCACATCATGCTCACACAATGGGACGCACGCACACACATGCACAGGTACACAAGGATACAGATAAACACACACACACACACGCACACACACACACACTGATTGTGTGGCTCACTAAACAGCTTTTTAATATCCTATCATGGTTTTGGAGTCCAAGTTAGATAGATTTGGAATCACATAAAGCTTTTATCTCTGTTTTTCACAGATGCTGTGAGTGTGTGTGTGTGTGTGTGTGTGTGTGTATTTAGGTGTGTGTTCATGGGTGTTGTGCTGTTTGAGTGTGCATGCATATGTGCCTGCAGCCTCACCCATCAGCATCTGTGTCACTGTATGTGTGTGTGTGTGTGTGTGTGTGTGTGCGCACACGTGTAACTTTAACTGTGTGTTTTGACACCAGAGGGCCAATATTGCATCATAGCCGTTACATCCTCACTGCACCAGATGTCCCCTGTCTGGTGTGTGTGTGTGTGTGTGTGTGTTTCATTGTCATCTCTGTGTCGCATGCATCATGTCAATGTAACAGATAGCCCACATGGCAAGCAGCTGAATGCACAGTAAACCCCTGTGATAACTGGATGATTTGTGATTATGTAACACACACACACACACACACACACACACACAGCTCTTTCTCTGTGTGTTCAAGCTATCATACTGTGAATTCACTAGCGGTAATATATTTGTTATATTTCTTGACGGTGGCGGAGGCATTATTTCACATCCCTCGCTGAGCAACAGTTGATACGACAGCTTGCCGCGGGATCTGCGGAAAAAAGTGAAGCGTTTTTTGAAAACAACGTCCGTTTCATCTCAGCAAGCGATTTTAATGCCGGCTCTGTCCGTCTCTCCTTTGTGTCTTTTGTTGTTTAGTCTTTTTCAGAGGCAGATTTTGGTCCTATTTTTTTCCCCTTTTTTCGCTGCGTTTCGAGCCTCTCTGTGTGTTGTGTTACCCGCCGAGCCAAAGGGAGTTCACGACTCCGGCCGTGCCCTCTCTGTTCTGATGCTGCATGAGCAGAATCGCCCCGGCTCTGTTTTCTGATGCTGCGCAGCGTGTGTGTGTGTGTGTGTGTGTGTGTGTGTGTGTGTGTGTGAGAGAGAGAGAGTGTATGTTTGTGTGGAGCAGGGATATGGTTCATGGCAGGCCAGCTGCAAGGTCTGGAGAGCAGAAGCAGATGGGTTGTGTGTGTGTGTGTGTGTGTGTGTGTGTGTACGCTAGGGGGGAACAGCGGGGGGCGGGGCTGGGCTGGACAGGCTGATGTTTAGAGTAGAGGGAAGGGGGTGTGTGTTTAGAAGAGCATCCTGGTGAATGGACTTTGGTGGGGTGCGGGGTCAAAGTGATACAAACCTTATGTTTTCATGGTCCTGAAGTGTCTCTCTGTGTTGGTGTGTGTGTGTGTGTGTGTGGGTATGTATATGTGTGTGTGTGTGTGTGTGTGTGTGTGTGTGTGTGTTTATTTCTATTAGGCCTATTTGTTCATTGTCACGGTCCTCATTAGCCATAGAGACAAGCTAATCTTGTGTATATATATATACTGTATGTGTGTGTGTGTGTGTGTGTGTGTGTGTGTGTGTTGGAGAGAGGCTGTGATATGTGCACAGCTGTGGACTAAAAATGACAGTGACACTGGAACGTCAAGTGTGGCTCACTAATTCACACACACACACACAAAGGTGCTACGTGTGACACTTTAAAAAAAAACAACAATCTATCATTGTCAAATTAATTGTGTTGCCTTGATATAATTGTAAACAAATGAGACCAGGGTTGAGACGATTGGTGGTCTTTATCTCTGGTGTTGTTAGTGCTAGTGTTTCTCAAGTGTTTCTTAAGACCACATTTCCCATAAACCCTGTTGCTTTCTGTTGCAAAGACGTTGCTACTCGCCCCCCCTCCCCCTCCCTGGTGTTGCTCCGTGTGCGTCTCTCTGTTGCTTTTTTACTGAAGAGGATAAACATGTTGGAAGTGATTTTTCCATCGGTCTTTCACACGTTCCACCATCTGCCATTGGAAGAAAGTCTGAAAGCTTTAACTCCGTTTGTGCTGGAAGAACAGCGCCCTCTTCCTGGTTTGTGCCATAAAGCAATACAGTTCTTGAGAAGTCCGATCCAGTAGCACCTGATGTAAAAAGCAGTGTAGAGGCTGCCAGTCTTCTCAGCAATGGTCTCATTTGTGTACAGTCATTATAGTAGTCAGTTCTCAAAATGAATGTAATGGTTTATTGATGTTAAAATGCTACACATGGCACCTTTAATAAAGAATACAAGCTGGAAAGACACACATATACAGTATACACACACACACACACACACACACACGCACCACACAACCTCCAACCTCCTCTCAGTGGCTTTCAGGCCAGTTCAGAAGTTTCCATCAGGCAGAGTGGACGGATCCAGAGGTTTTTTGGCAGCGGCCGTGATTGCAGTTGTTCCGAGACCAGAGGCTTTTGCTCTTCTGCAGCTTATCCCTCTCTCTCTCTCTCTCTCTCTCACTCTCTCTTTCTGCCACATACACTCTCACACACAAACACATTTTCCCTCTCCCTCTCCCTTTCTCTCGCTCTCACTCATTTCCGCTCAATTCAAGAAGCAGGATGAGATCATTTTTTGCTTTGCCGAAGTGTGAGCGCATAACACTTAAATAGCTCGACTTTAATTGAACAGACAAGTGCATATCTACATACTGTGATGTGCGAACTATGCCACCACAGAGGAATGTATTATAGTCTTTACTTGGCTCACTGTAGTAGCGGTGCTGGTGCCCTCAGTGCCCTGGGCAGCAGCCATTATGGATCTCTCTCGCTCTGTGTCTCTCTCGCTCTCTCTCTCAAATCAATGCAGTTAAAGGCAATGGAGCGTTATTGGCGTGACTGTCAAAAATTAACAATATTATCAAAACTGTACAAAATATATAAGTCCCTAATATAGAAAACAAGGCAACAGTAAACATGCCCCCCCTCCATGTATGATGCAGTCACTCCCTCTGGGCCAATCAGTAAATAAATGAGTAATCCTGAAGGGGGAAAACTGTTTTTCAGGAAACTCAAAATGCTAGAAAGAGAGTGGGAGATGGGAGATTTGACCGGTTATTAAAAGTTTTCATTTTGACCCATAATCATAGCATGGGCTGAATCAGTATAATTTTCAAAACGCCAGGATGCAGTGGTGAGATGCATCATTCCCCCAACTTTCATCAAAATCTTATCAGCGGTGTCTGAAACATCCATGTTGACGGCCGGACAATTAAAGGAACGAATGAGCGGACGGAGAGCGATCCATAATAATGGTATCATAATGGTTGCGCTGCTAATTTTAGCACCGCAATCTCTCTCTCCACATCTCTTTTCGTCTGTGTCTCTGAGAGTTATTGAGGCCTTTAGAAGAAGCTGGGCGTAGTTGATAAGAGCTCCGGGTGGCGGAGGTCCTCTGCATTATGTATGAGCGGTAGAATAGAGGTGGAGGGGAGCGCTGACCTGCTTGTTTGTTACCAGCTGACCACTATTGACCATCTGCTGCCCGCCGGCCTCGCTCGCTCTCTCCCCCTCTCTCTCTCTCTCTCTCTCTGTCTCACTCTACCTCTCTCACTCTCTCTCCCTCCTCACTCCTATGTCTGTGTATCTATCGATAGCTGGGTTTCCATCCAAGTTGTTTTCATGCAAATGAGGATGTACGGAATTAGAAAGGTTAAATGGAAACGACAAACTTTGACCAAGTTTCCCTCGGTTTCGCATAAAAGTTTGGACGCTCACTTGAGGCGGGGAAGTTTTTTGTCGGTAAACAGATATCGAAGGGAATGCATTTGTCGGATAAATATTGATGCAGGCTTGGCATGATCAGACCGACGAATGGTTCGGTCGTATTGCGCAACAGTTCAAAAGTGGCTTTGGACATCCTGAAATGTCTGTAAAATATCTGGGGAATCCCATGCAGTCTTTTCTTATGAACAGTTATTTAGAGAGAGAGAGAGATCTTCTTTACATTTCATACTCGTCCAGTCGTTTCCCCTCCACATCGCAGCTGCCTTCATGTTTGCAGGCGTTTTTCATCCTAGTTCCTGGGTCTGTCCTTGCTTGGCTCTGGTTGAAAGTGTAAAGCTGGATCGGGGCGAGCTAGTAATACGTTTGGCCACTGGGAAGCATGTTCTGTTTTTTTATTTTTGCACCGGCTGCCAAAACCTTGTCAGCTAGCCAACTGTGTTTCAGGGGCACCATGTAAGGTATTTAGAGTGTGTTTTCTGAGACGGGCCCGTGTGTGTCTGCTCGTCGCCTGGTTATTGTTTTATTTGTTCCTACTCAGCAGATGTTTTCTCGGCTCGGCTGTCCGCAGTGTTTTGTGTACCGATGGCCGCTGAAATTGTTCTCTTTTTGTTGTTCGTTGTTCTGGTTTTGGTGACGAGTCAGATGTGCTTGGACCCTGGGTAGTGTATATGTATTTATAGGCTGCCAGCAACAGATAATAGTGAGAATAAGGCTATAACCAGTTTATAGAGTGTGTCTGAGATTGTGTGTGTGTGTATGTGTGTGTGTGTGTGTGTGTGTGTGTGCTTACAGTGCTAGGCCCAGCCATGCAGATGAACAGTGGGCAATGCGGGGGGGAGGGGGTTATAGAGGAGAGTAGCGCCCCCCCACACACACACACACACCCTCCTCTTCCCTGCGTTAACCAGAGCATGGTAGTTTGTTTTTATGACAGCCTTTTTTGGCATTGTTCTGGTCCGGTAGACCTCGCCCTCCCTACCGTGGGACTGGCCGTTAGTGGGCAGGAAGTGCCGGGAGCGCGCAGCTTGAACACACACATACACACACACACACACACACAGGCTTCAGACACAGAGACTCTCGAGCACACATAGCCCCTCCCTCACTATCGCCCCGCACTCACACATAAACTTTTGAGAGGACAATAAAAAGTTGCCCCGCGGCCGGCAGGCTGGTGAGCTGCAGCTTATCCAGGAAGGAGCTGCAGCCGGGCTAATGGTCTCTCTCCAGGGTATGGAGATACACAGGGGCCTGCGCAGGCTTATCAGCAGCAGGAAGGGCCCTACACGGCTGTTCTCTCAGGGTTCACTGGGCTGTAGTGTGTGGGAGTAGCTTAGCTGTAGAGGCTGTTGAGAGCTACCCTCAACCAGTGATTCCTGTTGAGTTTGTCCAGTGCTATTCTGGCCTGGAGGAAAGTCAAAGACAGTCTCCTGAATGGAAATATAACTGTCAGCCTTGTGCAGCACCTCTTACTGCAAACTCAAAGTTACCTCAGCGAAGCACTTCCTAATGGAAACTCACTTTCTAATCACCTCTGTTGGGAAGTCAATGCTGGCCTACTTAGCCTTTCCTATTGCAAAATCAATGCTAGCCTAGCATGGCCCTTCCTATTGAACAGATTCTGCCCAGTACCATGGGAAGTTTGTGGCAAGAACAAAGAGGATTGTGGGAGTTGTGTGAAAAATTGTTGTGTGAGTGTGGTAAAGTTAGGTTTTCGCAATAACCGAAAGTTGATTTCTTTTCATTAATTTGATATGCCTCAGTGAAGAAGAGGCATGATTTGCAGAAAGTTATTTTCTCAAATGTTGTAAACCATTTATTTATTTTATTTATCTGGGGAAAGTCAACTGAGCACGTATGTGAGGGTGTTCTTCATTCACTTTCCCCATGTCTGCTTCTCTAACCCCTAGGCTACTGCTGTTGCTCTTTTCTTTTTACCTTAGCATGGCCCCTACTATTGAAAAATCAATGCTAGCCCAGCATGGCCCTTTGTGTTGAAAAATGAGTGCTAGCCTGGGTTAGCACCATAGCCTCACCTGAGCCTAGCGCTAACTTAGCCTAGCGTCTGCCTTTAGCCCAGCTGTGTCAGCAGCCACAGCCAGGACTGCTATAATGGTCCTGTTGTTGGGGTGTTGGTCTGCCTTGGCTGCTGGGTTGGGGGGAGAGAGAGAGAGAGAGAGAGAGAGAGAGAGCGAGTGTCTGTGTTTACCCCCTCGTTCGCCCCCAGCCTGCTGCAGACCGACCTTTGACCCCAGCTGGCTGCACTCTCCCCCCCGCTGCTCTTTTCCAGCCCACCGCTCTCTGCGTGATGTCTGACAGAACCGCGGAGAGAGAGAGAGAGAGGGAGGGATGGAGAGATGGAAAAGAGGGAAAAAAAGGGAGAGAGAGAAAGACATGGCACACTCAGATGGGGCGAGGCCACAATGGCATGACAGAGAAGAGAAATAAGCAGAGGGAGGGCGGGAGAAAGAGAGAGATGGGGAGGAATAAAAGGGCTGGCGAGGGGAAAAAATAGAGAAAAGAAGACGGGTTGCCAGTTTGGTCCACACCTAGAGAGAGAGAGAGAGAGGGAGGGAGAGAGAGATTGGAAAGAGAGGGAGAAGCCAGCTCGCCCAGACAGCGGCCCTGAGAAACCAAGATAAGAGCCGACCAGCAGTCAACAATTACACCATCAATCTCCAACCTGGCTTTTACCCTCTTTTCAAACTCTCTCTCTCTCTCCCTCTCTCTCTCTCTCTCTTTCTATATCATTCACTCTCAATTTCAATTTTTTACTTCTTGCGCTCGGTCTCTCTCTCTCTCTCTTATTCTTCTCTCTCGCCTTCAATCCCCACTGCTGTGCTGCCTGTGTATTTTCGTAATAGACCTCTCAACGTGCAGCCTTACACACACACACACACACACACGCACACGTATTTCTCTTACACATACATGCACACACACATTCATGCTCTCTCACACACGTACGCACATGTTCTCAGACACATTCAAGCTCATATATACACACATGCTCACACACACTCTCACCTATACTCACACATCCGGACACCTACGCCTACACACACACTTTCGTGCTCTCACACACACGTGCTTACACGCTCTCGTGCATACACACTCTTAAACACACGCGCGTACTCTCACCTGCACTCACACATCCGCACACACACTTACACACGAACACACGAACACATACATGCTCTCTCCCTCTCTCTCTCTTTCTCTCTCTCACACACACACACACACACACACACACAGACTCGTGGCATATGGAACAGTTTATCTTGGAGTGTATTTATTTTTTTTGCACCTATTAGGCAAAGTCTCCTTTTCTTTTTAGGAACACCAGGGAGGAGAGAAAGGCAAACTCTTTTCTTTATTATGATTTTTTCGCTCGGGGTTAGACCAGCTGCCGAGAACACACTCACACACACACACACACACACACACACTCTCTCTCTCTCTCTCTCTCTCTCTGTCTCAACCCTCCTCCGCCTCTACACATCAAAAAATCAATAACGCGTCTCTTTAAAACAGGCCTGGAAACTAATGGAAAGAGACAGAGAGCGAGAGAGGGAGGGATGCTGATAGATGCCTCCCCATCACCAGGCTTTCTCTTTCTCTCTCTTTCTTTGCTCACTCTCTCTGCCGATGGCGCTCTCTTCCCTCCCTTCGTCAGTAAGCAGATAGATAGATAGGTAGATAGATAGATAGATAGATAGATAGGGAAATGGGGAAAGTGTATCAAATTGAAGCAAGCGAACTGAATCTTCTCCCCTTTTTAAAATTCACTGACCGTCTCCCCTCCTCCACCCCTCCATCCCTCCATCCCTCCATCCATCCTGTCCTCTCATATCTCTGCGCCTGAACAGCTCTGATTTGTGTACCAGGATTAAATTCCTCAAATTTGTCTTTCACTCCCCGTGGGACAGGGCCGCGCTTTTTAATTAATTGATTTTGAAATTAAGTTAGCTGCTGTGTCTGTGTCTGTGTGTGCGTGTGTGTGTGTGTGTGTGTGTGTGGGTGGCTGGGGGTGGCGGGTGATGCATGTGGGTGTGTGCGGTTGTGGGTGAGTATGTGTGTGTGTGTGAGTTCCTGAGTGCCTTGCGCTCATTAACATGCTCTTTCTCTCTCTCTCTCTCTCTCTGTCTCTCTCTCTCTCTCTCTCTCTCTCTCTGTCTCTCTCTCTCTCTTTCTCTCTCTCTCTCTCTCTCTCTCTCTCTTCTCTCTCTCTCTCTCTCTCTCTCTCTCTCTCTCTCTTGCCCTGCCGCCTAGCTGGGTGCCAGAGGGGTGGGGTTGTGTGTTTTGCTGAGTGTGTGTGTCTGCGTTTGTGTGTGTGTGTGTGTGGCATGTGGTATGCTTTTGTGCTCATCTGTGCGACTGCTTTTGTGTCTGCCTGTCTGTGTTTGTGTGTGTGTGTGTGTGTGTGTGTGTGGGCTTGTGTGTAAAGGCTTTAGTGCTCATCTGTGTGTGAGTGCATGTGCTCGTCAGTGCGTGTGTGAGTGCTTTTGTCCTTGTCTGTGTGTGTGTGTGTGTGTGTGTGTGTGTGCATTTGTATGTCTACTGTACATACTTTTATACTCATTCACCCTTATTTGTGTCTGTGTGAGCACTTGAACGCCCCACTTTTCACTGTATGTGTGTGTGAGAGAGAGAGCGATTTGGCTGCTTTGTTGCTGCGTGGACGTTTACTTTGTTCAGCAGGACGGCGTTCAGCGCTGCGGTGTTGCTGAACGCCGTCTGTATTATGTGGCGCACAATGCCGTCCTCTCCGGGGCTGCGTTCGCCGGCGCAGCGCTCGTACTGCATGTGGAACGCGTTTGCTCGCCGCCGGGCTGCTCGGTGCGTCACGCCGCCTCGTCAGGTGATGGTGGATCTGCTGCATGCTGCCGGGGCCCCTGCCGTCTGTCGCAGTACTGTGTGTGTGTGTGTGTGTGTGTGTGTCTGTATTAGTGTGTGTACGTGTGTTTGAATTTATGTGTGTCTGCGTCTGTTGGTGTGTGCCTTTGCCTTTGTTTCTCTTCTGCGTCTAAGTGGCTGTTTCTTTGTGTGTGGATATGCGTGTGTGTGTGTGTGTGCGTGTGTGTGTGTCTTTGTTTGTGTTGGTGTCCTTGATTTTGTGTGTGTGTGTGTATCTGCGTATTTATATGTGTATAAGTGTCTTTGTCTTAGTGCTTTGTGTCTGTGTTTTTGTCTTTCTTCTTCTGTGCGTCTGTATCTTTGTGTATGTGTGTGTGTGTGTGTGTGTGTGTGTGTGTGTGTGGTTATGCCACAGTTATATATGAGTGAGTGTGTGAGCTCCCACCAGACTTTATTAACAACATTTACTGGAATCTCTGCTGGGTTCGTCTAAGCTTGGAGATTAAGATGCACACACACACACACACATACACACACATACACACACTGATTGACTGACTCACAAAGGCAGTGGTTTGGGAGTGCATGTGTGTGTGTGTGTGTGTGTGTGTGTGGGCGAGCTTCGCAAAATCAACGCACACATGCGCCGTCGCGTTCTGACACATTCACACACACTCTGATACTTTGTTCTCACATATTCCTGTTCTGTTGTACACACTGCATCACACCTCCCACACACACACACACTCAGACAAATCCACACACTCGCAGAAACATACACACACACGCACACACGTATGCGGGTTGCCGTTGCTAAACTTTGAAGGCACCAGGTGTCTGGATTTGTGAGCATATAAGTGTGTATCTGTGTGTGTGTGTGTGTGTGTGTGTGTGTGTGTGTGATACTTTGTTCTCACCTAGTCTGTTGTACACACTGTGGTACAACACACACAAACACACACAGACACAAACAACTAGAAAAAGCGCACCAGGTTTTCGTTCCCAAACTATCAAGACATCAGGTGTGTATACATGTGAGTTTATCTGTGTGTGTGTGTGTGTGTGTGTGTGTGTGCGTGTGTGTGTTTTGCTCCATGGTCTAGAAGCAGTAATTGGAAGGGGTCGATTTATTGGTTCTAGCAGGGGGAACGTGGCGTTGGTCTATCCCTCATCACTCATTCAAATCAATGGACCACACAGGTAGACACTGTTCAGACCTCACTGACACCGAGAGAGAGACATAGAGACAGACAGAGAGAGAGACTGAAAAAGAGATAGAGCAGCAAAGAACTCAGTAGCTAAACAGAGAAAGAGAGAGAGAGACAAAAAGTGGAAAGTGTCAGACGTAAGTGGAGTGAAAGAGAGAGAGACAGGGAGGCGGAGAGACAGTCCGATAGAGACAGTGAGAGTATCGGAAAGTGTCAGACAGACGAATAAATTGAGACAGAGTGAGACACAGTAAGAGAAAGAATAGGAAAGAAAAACCATCGAGAGAGAGAATGGAAGTCGAGAAGAAAAGCGTCGGACGGATAAATAAAAAGCTAAGGCAGGCGAAAGGGAGCGACTTAAGGAGTGGGAAAGAGTGAAATAGAGCGATATAGACGGGGATAGGAAAGTGTCAGATAGATAGAAAAATAGAGAGGGAGAGGGAGAGAGAGAGGCTGTCGTCACCGGCTCTCCGACTTCTGTTTGGCGACCACAGGCCTTCTCTGCACTCCATTTATTGCCTGTCTTTATTTGATTTCTTCATACCGCTGTCATTTTCCCCCCTCCCTGTTCGCCACCGAGACACCCTGCTACTTTTGTTTTTCCATCGCAGCTACAAAATGTCCTCGTTTTTTCCCCTAACCTTGACTTAAAGGGCCAGAGAGTGCGCTTACTCTCTCTCTCTTTCTTATTCATCTTCTTTATTGCACTCTTAAGGAGGAGGCGTCACTTTGCAAACACATTCAAGTGTCTGCTTTTTTGGACGACACGCATTTGTGTTACTATTCTGTGGGTCGAAGTAAGGAATTTACTCAAGTAGTTTTTTGTGTACTTGTACGTTTTTGAGTATTTTTTAAAATCAGTAGTTTTACTTTTACTTAAGTATGTGTTGTGTTAAGTATCATACTATCATACTATCAGCCGTAATCGAGTTGAATGAATTGTGTTGATTCACACTTTACTTTTGCAAAAGCGTCCATTTTTAATGAGCTACCGTTCAGTCAAGCAGATTTTCACACCCGTAGTCTTATTATCACTTAGTTCAAATCTCAGCACAGCAACAGTTCCACTTGCGTAGGTTATTTCGGTACTCTTTCCGCCCTTGAATGTGTCAGCGTGTGTTGTTATTAGAACATGATGTGATAAAAAGTAAGATAACGGCATGTTGAAAATGACACATCCTTTTAAGACGCACCAATTTGTATTTTCGAGCGTGCCCGCCTGTCTGAACGCTGTCAGCCCACTACTGGTTTTGTTTACATGCAGATGTGGCTTCACTTAGACTACTACTACTAGACTGAAGACATGTTTTCCCTCCTCCAACTGACTGCTGAGCTTTTGATTTGAAGGCTGATAGCATGTGTCAGCTAACAGCAGGCTTTCCATCTATTTTGAGGCGGGTTTGTTGATATTGGCGTTCTTCATTAAAAACGGCCTGCATTTTGTGAGAGAAGGAAAGTTGCAAAAAAGCTTCTCAGTGTCGAAACTCTGCAAGATTCTATGTGACGATACCTACATTTTGTATGGCCAAGTCAATTCTGGATTCTCTTAAAGTTGATTCTTCCCTTAGGGTTAGACTGATATGTCAAGCTAATACTGGCCTTTTATTGGAAATCAGATATCAGCTTGCCAGTGTTGTCCACCTCTGATATGATGGAGCTGAGGTTAGGATTTTAACATTTCAACAGCTTCAAGGGTGTCGGTCTGTAAAACCTGCAGTGAAACCTGCCTCACCCTGCCTTAAGGAGCTGCCAACCCACCTAAAAGAATTTCATTAGTCTGGCTTTCAATGGAGAGATTTAATGTCCCATGATAGTCTAAATGCTCTTTTCCATCCAGACAATAATACATTTCTGGGGGAAGCATTGAGCACTTGGCATGGCATGGTCAGATTTTAAGATGTAGCGTGAAATTGGTAATGAGCAGCTTCAATCCAAAAAAACGTCGATATCAGCCTTCAAAAGCCATATCAGTCTAATCAGTCTACCTTCCACACCCTAACATCTCTCTCCTCTTTCATCCCCCCCTCCTCCCATTTGAAAGGAGAGTTCATCCTTCCAACGTTACAAGGCGAGCGTTTTATTCGCATCGAGCGAAACCCGGCAGCCGAAGCTGCATTTAACAGGTAGCATTACGCTCTAACACGGTTTCACACCGTCCATTACCGCACCATTGATTCCAGTTAGGCTCACACTGGAAATGGATCAAATTTAAGAGAGCTGGGGGTTGTGGGGGTGGGGGGGTGGGGGGGGTGGAGGGGGTTTCATCTCATCTCCACCAATCCTGAAGGTTTAAAGCATATCGACCAATTGGCTACAGGCCCGGCTCTGGTCTCATGACGAGGTGATATAATCCTTGTTGGTCATGGTGTCTGGACCAGCAGTTGTTTACCGTTTACTGAGCTGCAGAGCAGTGAGCTGAATGTAAATGCCTCATCCTCTCACTTCCCATTTGCCAACATTTATTGAATACACATCTACATACACATACAAAGATACTACCAACTGCACCACAACATACTCTGTGCAAATGCTAGTCTCCACCAATTTAGATGAGAGTTTCGGGAACTTTTTCAGCCCAAGACCCGCGAATTTAGGCTAGGCAGGTTAGAGAAGCGGGTTTGTGCTGGTTAGAGTTCTGGGACCGGCTGGGAAGATGTGGGAAGGGAAAAGTGAATGAGTACCTCTCTTCAATCCCTCGGTAATTGCTGTCGATGTGCAGGTGAGCAAGGCGCTGAACCCCCAACTGTTCCAGTGAAGCTGCTCAGTGGCCGACAGTAGAAGACTGTGGCTGCACTGGGTGTGAATGTGTGTAACTGTATGAATGTGACGCAGGGTGCTGCAGGCAAAGAGTATACATGCTTAGTCGACTTTGCCTGGATGAAAAAAAAGGTCAAAAAACAGTAATTCTAATCTCACCCAGGCTCATTAAAACATAACCATTCATTTTGCCTTGTGAAAAACAGGGCGACTGGACAACTTCTGCACTGCACCCTCACTGTCTGTGCCATCTCTCCGCTGCTCAGCGTCCAGCAGAAGCAGAAGAGCCATAAAACAGCATCTTCAGCGGAAAAAGAAATACCTTCGCAACCGAATGCTAAACGCAGCCTAACCAAAGCTAATGCTCAAATTATCTATCAGCTGTTCAGCATTTACTGAGCAAGAAGATCCACTGTGGTTGAAATGTGTCACATGGGTTTTCCGTGTCTCTTGAGGTCCCTTGAAGATGGACCATGATTTATAATCTTTTTATGTGCCAATAATTATAAGGAAATAAGGAAACACTGTCTCTTTTCAGTGTTGCGTTCATTAAATCACCAGTTGATAAAGCGCCACCTGCAGCAACTCCAAGGAAAACGTCCCAGTGCTGGACACACTGTTCATCATGAGCCATGCAGAGCTCAACTGCGGCCACCTACTCACCGTAACACACTCCACACACACACACACCTGGAAGTAAGCACACACTAGTAGATAAGTTAGACCCACGCTCAGGCACAGAAGTCAGTAGTCGATAAGAAAGACACATTCTCAGACATGCATGCAAATTTTTGCTCTCTCTCCCTGCCTGGCTTACTCCGACTCTTTCTCTCTCTCTCTCTCTCTCTCTCTCTCTCTCTCTCTCTCTCTCTCTCATACACACACACACACAGACATACACACACTACCTGTCCTCCTCTCTTAGGCATGTCTTGTAGAGAACCATCCCTCTTCTCTCCTGTCAGTGGGAACAAATGAGCCGGGGCATGTTTTTGAGTGTGTGTGTGTGTGTGTGTGTGTGTGTGTGTGTTTCTTGTGCAGGGCAAACGTCCTGTCTGTCTGGCGCACCGCTCTTGCTTCCCCCTCAAAACGCACACACACGCGCACACACACACCTGCTCCGCACCGTTACCCTCTGACAGATCACTGACACGCTGTCTCTAGGCCACCCTGCACCGCATGAGTGTATGTGTGTGTGTGTGTGTATGTATACGTGTGTGTGTGTGTGTGGTTACAGACAGGCCCCCCCACTGTGTCAGTCTGGCAATTGCCATTTCTCAAGGAGCTCAGGGAGGGAGCGGGGAGCGGCGGGCGAGGATGGAGGGAGGGCGAGAGACTTGACGCGAGTGTGTTTGTTGTTAGGGGGTTTATTAATAAAGATGACCTCAGCCGGAGCCGCTCAGAGGGCGTGTGTGTGTGTGTGTGTGTGTCTCTTTTCTTTCTTTGTACATCCACCCGTATACATCACCCTCCGTCAGCTACTTCATCTAGTCAAGTAATTATTATGTTGCGACTTCTGGTGAAATATTCAATTTGAATTTCAAATATATATGTATATATAAATCTCAATGGATTCCCCAATCTCTTGTTCCCCCTCTCTCTCTCTCTCTCTCTCTCTCTTTCATTCTCTTGCGTCCTTGCCGTCTCTCTCTCCCTCCCTGACTGTCATATTCATTAATATCTTCCTCAGATGTTGTTGTGCTCTGTATTCCATCTACAGCGCTGCTGTATGCTCTTGTGTTTGCGTGGGTTCGTAATGCGTCTTTGCAGTCTTGCGTGTATGCGGGCTTATGCATGTGTGTGTGTGTGTGCGTGTGTGAGATGGATAATCCTTCTTGATGTAGCTCCTTTGTGTCTCTGTGGGGGTGATTATGTGCTTCATCATCACTGTGTAGGGCTAAACAGGTTGAGTCGACTGCGTGTGTGTGTGTGTGTGTGTGTGTGTGTGTGTAGATGTGCATTACCTGCTGTGTGTGTTATGAGGACCAGATGTCCTCACAAGGATAGAAAGATGAGAAAAATTAGGGTATTTTTCACTCCTACAAGGAGCTAATTTAGGTTTAGGTTTAGGGTTTAAACTAGAATTAGGATTAGGTTTAGGTTGGGATAAGGATTAACATTAGGGGTTAACCAATGCATGTAGTCAATGGAATGCAAACATGGGTATGTGTGTGTGCCGCAGACCCATTTGAAATAAAGTTAGGCAAGGTTGATAACTAAATTGAGTTAGGCTGAGCTCACAACTAAGTGTTATGAGGTGATCTCATTTGTTTGGCTGTCTAGCTCCCCTATGTATCCGTCCCCCGGGGCCGGAGCTGCAGCCAGGATGGGACAGGCAGCCAAGAGTTGGGCCCCCAGGGGCCCCGGCAGTTACCAGGGGAGGAGGTTCTGTCAGCCCCCCCCCCCCCCATGATGAACACTGTGGCCAGGGAGGGACAGGGGACAGGGAGTGCAATCCCAGTTCTCCATGGGCCCGGCTGTAGCTAAGGAGAACCTGCTGCTACTACATAATGAGATAATGCATGGTGCACACACTGTTAATGTCACACACACACAAACATACACACACACACAGGCAGGAGCACATGCATGTATTCATGCACGCACACATGAAGATACACAAACACATAGCACCCGATGGGAATATGGAAACACACTAGGTGATGCACATATAAACACACACACAGGTGCAGGCTCATACAAAGGAGCAGATGCATGAATTGATCCACACACACACACACACACACACACACCCATCCTTCCATCCATAATCCACCATCCAAGTAGGTTTCACTTTGTATTTGCTATTCCAGCTCCGGCTCTGACCCTCAGCCAGTTGTATTTTGTTGGACAGAGAGCAGCAGCAGTGAGAGGAAAGCTAATGAAACAGGATATCCCTGCCTCTGTTTATTCCAGAGAAGAAGAAAAAAAAAAAACAAATCCCACTTTCTCTGACCTTGAATGAGTCTATAATATCCCAGAGTAGACGGAGAGAAGCTATATGTTTACCCAGTTTAAGTTATTCACTGGCGGCTGCCGCTGATGTTGGGGGCCCACGCAAGACCTGAAACGCTGCGAACTCCCCCATCTTGGCTCAGCGTCTCCTTCTGGGAGACGCTGAGTCATACCGGTTACTCTTCTATGGAGGGTTCAGTCACATACGACGTCAACAAAAAGACTGCGGATTTGCAAAAAAACAAGATTTCAAGGAATAAATCAAAAGAATGCTTGTTTTTTGTCTCATTGATGCCCACGCATTTCTGAAATTATAGATGTTTTTTTTAACCCGAGGGTCATGAAACCCGGCCAGCACATAAATGATCGCGTTAACTTTGAGTTCAAGCAAAGGGAGAAGAAGAACTCAGAAATTGCAGGTGCGTGGGTATTTCACAATGGCGAGGAATTGGTGTCAACAGGAAATGGAGAGAGGGAGAGAGGAGGAGGAGGAAGAGCGTTGGTGATGGATGGAGTCAGTTTGGAACGTCGAGCAGGTAGAAGGAGAGATGGAGGACTGGAACGATTGAAAGAGATGGACGAGGAGAGGTGAAAGGAGGAGTGAGAAGAGACAGGATTTCAGAGAAGGAAAAATGCGATTATGGATCAGTCTCTGTGTATTTGCTTGTTTGTTTGTTCGCCCATCCGTCACACGTGATATCTCATGTTCCGCTGACTGGATTTTGACAAAACAAGGTAAAACGATGCATCTCACCACTACATTCCAGTATTTTCAAACTGACACTCATTAACCCAAGGGAGGGTGCTAAAATTACAGCTCAAAACAAGGAGACATATTTGATCCTGATTGGTCCGGGGGGGGGCGGAAGACACGTTTACTTTCGCCGTTTTTCACCGCTGTCGGACATCGCCTCGGATCGAAACGCTGAATCGATTGTGAGAGAGAACCGCAAAGAGTGTGTGGCGAGAAGACGGCGAGATTGGGAGTGAAAGCGGCCCGGAGGCGAGCGTGTCCACTCGGCGTTCGGTTAAAGGCCTGGGAACGCCGCGGATTTTTATCAGTGGGCGTCTCAGCAGGAGGGATTTGTTTGGCTTTACTCCTTTATGAGGCAAATATTGGGATAAATCTCCTCACCGCCCTGGGGCTTGTTGTGAAAAGGCCAGAGCCCGAGCCGGCGCTTTACCATCACATCCTCCCACTTATGTAAACAGATGTCTCTCACACACACTCACACACACACATGCATGCATGCACACATATACACAAATCTCTCTCGTACACACACACCCCGCACTCTACAAATCGATCTTATTCGCGCATACATACGCCTCACACACACAAATCTTTCTTCTGGACACGCCAAATCACTTCTACACACAAACTCTTCTATACACACACACACACACACACACTTCAGTCCTCATAGTATGCATAAACAGAGATAATTCAGTTGTATGCACAATCCAATCATCTTTTCTAACTTGGAGTGTTGAATCTGTGCACGTATGAAGCACATGTGTGTGTTGTGCTGCTGATGCAGTGTGTTGATTTGTGTAGTTGTGTGTGTGTGTCTCCTTCAGCTTGGCCCGGCCTGTACACCAGGTGCTGCTGGGTATTTCGCGTCCATTGTGGCTTGCGAGTGCTCTGGCACGGCGAGGAGAGTAATAAGCAAGGCCGCCAGTCCTCAGCATCGCGGCCCGAGCCAGTATCAGCTCCCAGAAGCAGCGGCGCAGCCACAGTCAGGAAATGAACGGATGATAGCGGAAAGGTTCCCGGATCACTGGGAAAATCGCAATCAGTATCGCTTTATTCGACGACGGCAATAAATGTGCAGGTGTTTGTCGGTGCAGAGATTTATCGACAAATAACTGACACATAGTGCATAGTGATGTGCTGCTCTGCTCTGATGAATTTGGGCGTGGCCACAGGCTGTGATTGCATCTACAGTATATAGTGGCTTGCAGCTACAAAGTTTGGAACTGGCAGATCATGTATTTTGCACTGCTCTGGTTATTGCCTTTCATAACTTTGAGATACTTATTCAGTTTTTCAAATAAAAAGTTGCAGAGAGCTGGGAGGCTCGGAATGGCTGTAATCAACTCGTCATTCATTGGGCACTTGCCAGATAGAGCTATTGTTCGTGAAGTGAAATCACATCGGTAGGGAATAAAGGAAACGTGGAGATCTATTTGGCTGCTGATGGCCAAAAGCACTGCTTCTCTCATCGCTCGGCTCAATAGGAAATGAAGGGACGTCCGGTGACTTGTTGAATGTTCTGTTCCCAGTGTGAACTAGTGTTAGACCGATATATCAGTTGTCCGATATATCCAAACCCTGCAATTTTTTAGTTTTATATTAGGTTCTGTTTTATTAATTCTTCATTTAAAGGCAGGAATCTATCTTTCTCCTGCCATTGGATAGGTGGGATGAGTCACCCTGCCTTAAAAGAGCTGCTAACTTCATTTGTATGGGTTTCAGTGGAGAGTTTTAGTGTCCCGTGATGGTCTAAATGCAGTTTCGGAGGCTTTTCCACCCTGACAAGAATACAGTTCTGCAAATTTAACTGACAGAGTAACACAGAAGCACAGTACATACACAATAGAGCGCAAAGGGAGTGGAAGACAAACGATACACAGCCAGTACGCATCACTTATTTATACACTACATTGAATAATCGATCCGTCTGTTCAGTATGGATTTGAGCGTTCATTAAGGCTCTCCGGGGGATTTTTTTCCTCTATCGTGCCTTTGGGCTGAGAGAGAAGACTCGGCGAACGGCGCTCGCTTCCAATTTTAGCTCGTAAATCACAACCTGCAAGTAATGGGCCGCACTTAGAGGGGTCAAAGGTCGCTGCCTAAAGGACGTACTGGAGGACAAAGACAGCTCACAGCCCCGTCCGCCAGCCTCGCTTCCCGGCACAGTCTCCTCTTTTTTTGTGCGTGTTTTTTCGGAAGGGAGGGTGGGCAGTTGGCGTTTATAGCCCAGATCTAGTTCTGACCTTGGCCAGATGTCCGCCAAGATGTTGTGTGTGTGTGTGAGTGTGTGTGTGAGTGTGTGTGTGTGTGCGGGTACGGGTCGTCAGCCAGGTTTTTCGGAGAACGCTCAGCACTAATAGGGACTGGCAGGCGTTTTGTTGGGCTTTATTGCCACATGCCTCTTCCAATCCTGCTGCTGATTAGAGCTGCCATTACTGGTACACACACACACACACACACACACATCCACTCAGACACATACACACACACTTTGGCACACACTCAAAGCTCGGGCCCTTGCATCTGATTAGCATCCCATTGCGTTGTCTTGCGCAGCGATCAAACAGCGGCGGAGTTCTGCTCTTGTCGAGGCCGATTGGTGGAAGTGACGGCTACATCATCGTTCCTCCTTTATTCCCCTCATCAGGGCGCCATCGACTTAGACAATGTCAAATTTAGTGAAACGCATTTGAGGAACCCGCCCGTCACAATTGGGCCTGATGGGGAAGGCACACACACACACACACACACACACATACAGGCATTAACGCAAATTCAAGCATCCATACTCTATGCATACATTCAATCTCTCCTTCGCGTGCACACACACACATGCACATGGGTATAAAACGTGTACACACCCACTCGCACACACACACACACACACACACACATACACATATACAATAAGCATGCAGGCGATTAGCTCTGAAAGTGCAGGTTTAAACAGTTAGTCATCGCTGATTCACAAGCGGCTGGCTGGCTTCCACACAGCCACTCACTGTTCAGCCTGTCAAACGCACAGTCAGGCAACAGCTGGAGGTGTGTGTGTGTGTGTGTGTGCGTGTGTGGGTGTATGTGTGGGTGTGTGTGTGTGTGCAGGTGTTCTTGATATCCCGCTTTTTTAACTAGACCTAACCCCCCCCTTCCTCTGCTCCCTCCTGTCTGGCGTGTTTGTGTGTGTGTGTGTGGGGGGTGGGGGGGGTGGTGGAGGGGTGGTGGGGGAGAAGAGTGAGGAGTCTGTACGTGTGTGTGCATGCTTGGGGGAGTTAGTATTTGTGTGCATAATTTTGTGTGTGTGCGTGCGTGTGGGTGCATGCATATTTGTGTGTGTTTGTGTGTGTCTTTCAGTGTGTGTGTGTGTGTGTGTGTGTGTGTGTGTGTGTGTGTGTGTGCGGAGCCTAGCAGGGTTTTGGCTGCTGTCTTCTCCTGGATGAAGCCAATGGAAAACTGAGGTCTGGATGACTTACTTATTTAGGAAAAATCCACCAGCTATGGCCAATGTGCTGCTGTGCTGTCACAAAGCAGTGTGTGTGTGTGTGTGTGTGTGTGTGTGTGTGTGTTCGTGTTCCAGTTCCTCCATTCCTATAGGAAGCCCAGTAGCAGAAATATGGTTCATTTTGGAGAGATTTTTCCTAACAGCCTTTAAAGTCATTGTGCTGCTGCTTAGCTTATCCAGGGTTCAATCCCAGGTGGAGACGCTTACTGAAGGGTTAAACGCTTTACCAGAAGCAGTTAACACACACACACACATATACACACACACATATACACACACACACGAGTGTTGTCCATAGCCATGAGGTTCCTGATTAACTCTAAATTCACTCTGCAGCTCATTTGATTAAACTAACTCAATTTTGGAGGACTTGACGTTTTAATAATAGCTCAGATTTTATGTAACTTGCTTTTTTAATTTCTCGCAGAAGTCGGGAGAGATTTTATCAACATGTTTTGGACGTGCTCGCGAAAAAAGAGACGAGGCTTTCACATGTGAAATGTCATAAAGAAGCGCTCTGTTTTATTAAATTCTATTAAGTTTCGTGTTGTTTTGAATCATCCCCCCCTTCTTTCTGTCTTACCCATCTCTCCTGTCTGCTTCTAATATGAACTATCTAATAAAGCACAAAGGCCGCAAAAGTAATCTTTCCAAAAATGAGATTTCTTTATAAAAAGAAAAACACATGGAACAGGAGATTTTCACCTGTGAAATGTGTGAAAACCTCTTTTTCAGATTTGTTTGGGTCCTCTCAAGATTCTGGGCAGATTTTGTTTGTGTGGAGTGTCTTTTTTTTGTACGTTTTTGGATGGATAAGTCAGATGGAAGCAGAAGTCGTGCAGTCCTGGTGCTGCAGCGCTGCCTGCTCAGTAGAGTTGAGTTTCCGGTGTCTGGGCTCCTGACACGAGTGTCTGTGGGCCTGGATGGACGATGCCGGTGTCAGAGGTTTTAGTGCCGACTTTGTATCGTCCCTCTGTGTAACGTTAGCCGGCCCATACGTTATTGGAGTGTCTGCTTGGCCCTTGGCGCTCCCATTGTGATTAGTGAGCCATTGATGTTGACATGAATCCTGGCCTCTGCACACGCACACACACATATACACACACACACACACACACACACTGGCTGGTGCTTGGCAGTTATGTGATCTGCAGTGTGAACCCTGGGCTACAGATGAATTCGAGCCTCAGCTTTCATGGTCCAGTTGTGTGTGAGTGTGTGACGTGTGTGTGTGTGCGTGCATACGTATGTGCGTGGGTTTGTGTGTGTGTGAGTGCTTTTGTGTGTATTTATGTTTGTGTGTCTATGCATCTGTGACTGTGTGTGTGTGTGTGAAAGTGAGACGTGCCTATACATATTTTTGTGTGTGTGTGTGTGTGTGCATTTATGTTTTAGTGTGTTAGTGTGTGTTTTTGTTTCTGTGTCTATGTATTTGTGTATATGTGTGTGTGAATGTTGTGTGTGTACACCTATTAGTGTGTGTGTGCATTTGTGCATGTGCATGCATATTTATGTGGTGTGCATAGTTGTGTGTGTGTATGTTCAATTCTTGCTTGCTCACCTCTGAGCAGTGCAGTTGTTTGTATATACAGTGTGTGTGTGTGTGTGTGTGTGTGTGTGTGTGTGTGTGTGTGTAGTGGCGAGTGCCAGGTCTCTTCTGAGAGGGACATTAACTTGATTGAAAGCAGCCTCCCCAATCTCACACACACACACACACACACACACACCTTCCACCCCTCCACTCAGTTCCTCTCTCTTCTTCTTCTCCTTCAGCCCAATGTGACCTTCATCGGAGTCGAGTGGCTCTGTTCAACACTCACGAAGAAGACAGGAGAAAAAAAGCGCAGGGGAGAATAAGAAGAAAGCACAAAGGCGCGCGAGGGAGGAGAAGAAAAACAAGTAAGAAAGTAAAAACAACACAAAGGGTGGAGAAGAAAAACAAAGCGGCATCTCTTTTTTTTTTTTTTTTGCTTCCTCTGAAGCCTTCCTGCAAACACCGAGAGAGGCGGAGTGAATCAGAGAGGAGAAAAGAACGGGAGGGAGGCAGCATGGAAAATGAGTGAGGAATCGAAAGAAATAAGAGAGAGAAAATGGGGAGGAGGAGGAAAATCATGCAGGAGGGGGGGGGGGGGCGTTGTCAAAACAGGACGTGGAAATTACAGGCGTTTTTCAGGTAGTCCTGGAAAGAAATGATCTTTGAATGAGACAAAGAGAAACGGAGGGAACAAAAGAGGGAAGAGAGAGGCGAAAGATGCACGAGAGCCGGGAGATAAGAGGCGAGCAAACACAAAGGAGAGGAAAAGAGAGGGAGAGAGAAGGAAAGTGTTGAAATCAAGGTCGGATATTGGATTTCAGAGTGAGAAGTGAATTTGAATGATGTGAAGTGAATTTGTGTGATTCTTAAAATGGAATTCTGTTCATTTTCTCAATATTGAGTTATTCTCAATATTCAGTTCATTTCAGTGTACAAGTGGAATTCAGTGCACCTAATTCAAATTCTAGTAGTTTCAGCCTGTATGCATCATTATAGGATATCAGAGTGTGTGTGTGTGTGTGTGTGTGTGTGTGTGTGTGTGTGTGTGCACTCACATAATGGCGTTCGTGTGTGGAAGTTAGTAGGTGACCGCCTCCCGCTTGAAGTGTGTGATGAAGGGCCCTCTCAATTACGACCAATTGTCTGTTTGATAGAGCGAGCGAGCGCTCAGAAGGACTTTGGCAAATTGCCTCCGATAAAAAAAGGCATTTGTATCCGAGTTCCACCTACAGAATACACACGAAGAAGAAAGACGCGCTCAAACACACAGACGACACCAACGACACACACACACACAGTGAAAAAATAGCCCCGGGCAACACTGCTCTATTCCTCAATCTGTATCTTTTCTCTGTGTATGTGCATTTCTCTCTCTCTATCTTGTCTCAATACACTTATCCCTTGTTCTCTCTAATAATTCTTGCTCCCCTCCCTCCCTCTCT
The DNA here is from genome assembly GCF_048128805.1 of Centroberyx gerrardi. Lineage (NCBI taxonomy): Eukaryota > Metazoa > Chordata > Actinopteri > Beryciformes > Berycidae > Centroberyx > Centroberyx gerrardi. The sequence goes on from NC_136004.1 coordinate 8,106,094, forward strand.
CTCTCTCTCTCTCTCTCTCTCTCTCTCTCTCTCTCTCTCTCTCTCTCTGTCTCTCTCACAGTGGGTGTTTATCTCTGTGAGGATATTGGTTGCCGATCATAAATAGCTTTTCTCTGACAGGGCGCCGTCACTCACACACGCACACACACACACACACACCAAGAGGTTTTGGGGGGGAGGGGGAGGAGGAGGGGGGGGGGGACTTGAAAGTGTGACTAGAGAGAGATGGAGGGAGGGGGAGGAGGAGGAGGAGGAGGAAAAGGGGGGGAAATGGAAGAGAGGTGGAGGTTTGGTACATCAAGGCGAGGTGACAAGCGACAGGTACGCACAGAGAAATGCGCTGGCGTGTATGCGCGAACACACACACACACACACACACACACACACACACACTGGTCCCCCTGCCATCAGCTTTGATGAGGTGGCGACGAGCGTGAACCCGCCACAATCTCGCATTCCTCCGTCCCCCCTCCCCTCCTCCATCCCCCACGCAGCAGCAGTCCTTGTCTCTCTATCGATCCCGGCTTATCTTCCCGTAAACCTGGACCTCTCCTCTCCTCCGCTCCCTCTGCTCTCCTCACCTCCGCCCCCTCCTCCTCCTCCTCTCGTCTCGGTGCTATCGATCAGCAGAGTCGAGAGCGGGCGGTGCTTAATGTAAAGCCGGGCCGGGAGGAGCGCTGCTCGCGGTCCAGGTAGGCCTATCGCCTTTCCCTCCTAATGGGCCCAATCAGGCTCTAATAGACCCCGGGTTAGAGCACCCGCTTCTCACTCCTCTCAGTTTTCACTCTTCTTCACTCGCTTCCCCCGTCTCTCTTCTCCCGATATCTCTCCATACGTCCGCCGGGTTCATTTTTAGCCGACGAATGTCGATTTTGCCAACTGATACGATAGCTGACGGCGGCAAATTTTTATTTTTTTTTACCTTTATTTATCCAAGGAAGATTTTGCTTTTGCTGAGTATGCATGCGCTTTTTCAGCAATGTCCTGCCTTCGCACCTGGAAGCTGCCCAGTACCACCACAGTCCTCTGCTGTTGGCCACTGGGAGCCCAATACAAGAACTTCCAATGTTCCAATGCGCTTCCCTTCCCCTATCCAGATTTTTCCTGGCATTCCCAGGGATTTAAATGGGTGACTTTCCGATCACAAGTTCCTGCTTTCATTTCAAATGAGAGAATCTGGCGCTGCTGTACAAATCTACATGTTTGTTTGTGTTTGTTTTGATTTATTTAAGTGTCATGCACCATTTAGGTGCCTGGCCCACATGGGCTTACGAGACACTACAGTACATCACATACATACGTCCAACATGGGGACCCATACAATCAACAAACCATGTATCCATATGATTACAGTATTTACACATACTTAAGGGTACAAAATACTTCTTTTCCACGCTCTCTCTAGAAATCAAATCAAGTCTGTCCTTTATTCAGCATTATCTAACTAATAAAAAGAAGTAAAAGTGGTATTATTGTGAAAATCTAATTTAAACTATAAATATCCACACTTTAGCTGGGATTTGAATCTCCCATAATCCCATCACCACAAATGCACCGTGGGACTGGACAGAATCTGTCCTTGTTTGCTTTTATGCTTACAGGACATGCAAATGATCAACAGGCAGTGGTGGTGCTGTGAAAACACAGAACAGTAGCAAAACAGTTTCACGTTTCTGAATAAGAATACACTCCGCCATGTCTCAGCCCATAGCGTCTCACTAACCCAGTAACCTTTAGGCTACTCCGGCCCACTCTTTGCCTTTCAGGTTTGTTTTTCTCCTACCAGCTCATGCCAGTACGCTTCTATACATTTCTCTGTCCTGGCTTTCCCCCTCCCCCCTCCCGCCCTACCTGCCACAGAGGTGTGTGGGCTAGGAGTCCAGCTAGGTGTAACCTTTCTGCCCCGCGGCACCTCGCTGGGACGGGAGGGCTCCGGGGCGCAGTGTGAACTCCTGAACTATTCCTGAAAGAAGAGGTGGAAGAATGGAGGAGAAGTGGAGGAGAGGGAGAGAGAGAGAGAGTGGGAGGGAAAAGCGAAAGAGTGCTACCGGACAATTAGCCCCCCTAGGAGCCTAGTAGGCGGTCTCCCTAAGCCGGGATCCACTGTGAGTGTGTGTGTGTGCATGTGTGTCTCGGAGATAGGGAAACTGAAGCGAGGGAGCGAGATAGTGTGTGTGCGTGTGGGCGTGTGTGTGTGAGTGTGTGTCGTGGTGTTTTGCATTCACACGCCCAGCGGTTGTTCTTCCGAAATGAGTGCGTCGGGCGCCCGCGGGCGTCAATACGACCGCTCCTATCATTCAGAGCTGATTACAGCGCTAAAAACGCGCGGCGGTGAATACTTTTTAATGAGCTTTGAAATACAACATAGGAAGTTTGTCTGCGATTTTGTTTGTCTGACACCGGCTGCCGGGGGAGCAGAGTGTGTTCGCCACAGTGATTTGATTTTTGCGCTGGTGTGTGAGGAGCAAGTCGAACATATGTGTGTTTGAGTCGAGTTTGTGTGTGTGAGTGTGTGTGTGTATATGTGCACATGACACGTGATGATGCAGTACTTTCTTATTTTGTATGTGTGTGTATGTACGTGTGTATATATGCATGCTATATAGGTATGTGTGTGAGACATACAGTTGTGTGTGTGTGTGTGCATGTATACACAGTATGTAAGTGTGTGTGTGAGAGAGAAATAGTGTGCGTGTGAATGAGTTTGTGTGTGTCTGTGTGTGTGTGTGTGTGTGTGTGTGTGCAGTTCTGGTGTTCATAAGCCAGCGTGTTGCCTTTAGCAGGTCGATCGAGCTGTGAATGGATGGCACTCATGGACCCACACACACACACACAAACACACACACACACACACACAAATGTACACACTCATGACAGGTCAGAGCGCTATCCCAGCATCCCCTGGGCCCGGACACAAGGCAGGTCAGGGCAGAGCAGGGAGCACGTGGGCTTCAGCACCTCTCTCACTGCACTCATGCGTGCTCATCAGAAACAACATGCGCTGGGCTGACAGCACAAGGTCAGAGAGAGAGAGAGAGAGAGAGGTCAGAGGTCAATGTATACAACACGCATGAGAGAGAGGCAGAGAGAGAGAGATGCATATCTAAATATCCTGTACTTGTATGTGTGACTTAGCATGCCTATGGGTTCAGATTCGTCTTAAAAATAAATAAATGCATGATACAAGTTTCACAAACGTATATCTCGACTCGGAAATAAACAAATGTGTTTTCCTGTCCACAAACAAATGCCACCCAACTTGAATAAATGTCAAACAATTCTACAAATAAATACCACCCGACTTGAATAAATGTCAAACAATTCCACAAGTTGGAAGTTTATTTTTCCATTTAAAAAAAAATAGCATTTGATTCATGCGCATACTTCCATCAAAAAACTGTTTTTGTGCATTAATTTACAGGTTGTCGAATCTGTATTCACAAGTTATCTGACACGTGGATTTGGTTGCATTCGTTTTCAAAATTTCAGATGACTCTGGCAGACATTCGGTCCTCCGATCCACAAATGTGTGTTGCGTTCTCATGTTCCAAACCATCAGAGCCTACCAGCACCATTCCAACCAATCACTATGCAAACCTGCAGACTCTTGGGCTTCCATGGCACATGGTTGAGAGCATCTGATTTACACCATCTGTGGACACTAAAACTCTCCAGGTTTGATTGCAGGTTTGGATATCAGCTTTTCAAATGTCAATGTCTGATATGATGGAGGTTTTTTGCCCTTCAGTGGTATCAGTGTGTAACACCTGCAGTAAAACCTGCCTCACTCTGCCTTAAGGAGCTGCTAACACACCTAAAACTATTTAATTAGTATGAAGTTCAATGGAGAGTTTTAGTGTCCCATGATGGTCTAAATGCTGTTTCAGAGGCTTTTCCACCCTGGCAAGAATAAAATTCTGGCGGGAACACTGAATCCTTAAATTTTTTTGGCATGAAAAGTGTCAACTTTAAAGATATTGAATGGACAAAGTAATGCGTTTTGCAGCTCTAATCCAAAAACATCGGTATTGGTATCAGCAGTAAAGAACCCATATTAAACCCTAGTTGTTGCAGCTCTGTACACATGATTCAGCCTTGAAATTAGCCTTGGCGAATTAAGAGTTTTGAAAATCTCCTTCTCCAGCACAACCTCCACTCTCCAAATACAAGACAAGCTTTCATCAGACGTGCGTCCACCAACACGGGCCGAAAGCGCAGATGGACCCTCTGCCCGATTAACTGGATGATAATCTCTGCGGTTTCATCTGGCCTGCGCCACCTATTCTATCATTTACTCTGGTCTGAGCAGGTGTTTGGCCCGCAGTCAGAGACCAAATCAGATCCATTTCATCTGTAATCAGCTGGAGCCCCTGGCACTGATGGAAGAGATCAGAGCCCCGATCAAAGAATTATAAGCTGGCCGCGCCTGACCAGCCGACCATGACATGGACAAGGCGGGGAGGGGGGGGTGAGGGAGGATGGGTGGGGGTTGAGTGCTAGAGAGAGAGAGATACAGTAAGGATGAAAGGATAGGGTAGGGGAGAGAAGACGGAGATTTGAAGGCCTACAGGGTCTCCCAGGGGAGACGGATGAAAGAGAAGGAGAAACAGGATGCGAGTCTTGGGGGAGGGGGAGGAGGGGTGTGTGTGTGTGTGGGGGGGGGGGGGGGGGGCTAAGATGTTAGACTGCAGGCTCTGAAAGAAGAGTTTGCCATTTTTTGACGGTTTCCATCAAGTGGAAATAGGTTGTTTGGAGTGGAATGCGCCGTTCAATTCCGTTTCAATTTGAGGTAGTTAGGGTGGGAAGCGAACGGCAGTCACCCCGTGAAAGGAAAGTCAATGACATTGACTCACGATGCCGCCGAACTGCTTGACACCCCGGTGCTGCTTAGCAAATCATTAATTGTATGCAAATACGGGAAATCATGTGCTCAGGTGCGTGGAAACTGATGGATGGCACATGTTGATGACAGCAGTTTTAAAGGGGGCATTTCAATCTGTTTTTGAGAGGTGTTGACAGCATGTTGGGTGTTTCAGGAGGACGCTACAGCAAGCACAATCACACACTTTTCCGCATTCATTCTCCCATAAGAGCCTTCTAGCGTTTGCTCGCATCTACACACACACACACACACACACACGGACAGACACAGCATGCAGCTGATCAAACCCCTCTTTGATTATCAGTCTTTCATCTGTGGCTGCTCAACACAAACGCGCTACACAATCTGCCCACCCAACACACACACACACACACACACACACACACAAACATACGCTCTTTAATGCTAGTTGGTCAGCATAAAGACACAAACACACCCATTTGTTCGCTCTTGTATTCACAGATGTGCTATTTAACGCTATCGCTTAGATGCAGCCTCACCCACACTTGATACGGCTTTAAACTCTCCACACACACACACACACACATACATACACATTAGCAGCCTGAAGTGAAGTGCCCACCTGTGTCTTTGTGCTGGACAAAGACTATCAGAGGCTGAGTGTGTGTGTGTGTGTGACAACCCATTATATCCTCCTGGGCAGTGCACCAGAGGAGGTTGTGACCCCTCTTTTCCTGTTCTGGCCGTCTGGAGGGTTCCTTGTGTGTGTGTGTGTGTGTGTGTGTATGCATGCATGTGTTTCTCAATGTCCGCGGCGTGTCCATATCTGCTCCATTAGCTCCACACCCTGAATCAAAGCAGCGCCTCGGCTCTGTCGGGTTCATCTGCTTGTCACCGCAGGAGAATCGCCGTCTTTGCACCGCAGAACCGTTTTATCCAGAGCTGTTGCCGGCACGCATTGCCCTGCTCTCTTTATGAATAAGTGAGTAGAAACACCAAAAAATGCAAAAGTCCAAGTTGACCCCCCCCATACACCTCAGATCCCGCAAGTCATCAATTTTGCAGGGAGCCTTGTAATGTGATCTTTTTTTTTTTCACTCCGATTTCAAAGTTGTTTTGCTCTGGACTTGAACCCGGAGCCTTGAAGTCTCTTTTTTGATGCATTGCCTCAACACAGCCACATGGGAATTTAGAGCCATTGTACATTTTTATATTTATATCCGAGGCATTTAGCTCTCATCCGGAGCGACTGCACTTGGATTCACGTTGCCAACCCCTCGTTCTGGTGAACCTGTTGACATGTAATGGCAGCTTTCATAACTGACACATTGCATTTTTCCTTCATTACAATAATCTAGACGTTTAATAGAGAGGCCACCGGGCCAACCTTCACTGACCGACCTCTGAGTTTTTAAAAGCCGATCTCTGATCTCATCATTGAGCGGTAAAACTCCTCTAAATTCCTCATCAAACGATACATTTTCTCCCAAGGCTGTCTCATGGCTTTGCAGGCTCTGAGATAACACTTTGACCCTTTACAGTACATTTGAATAACAAAAAATGAAGCAAGATAAACTCAGGTCACGGATTATCACTTCCGCAATAACTCTTTTTTGTATGAAAAAAAAAGAACAGAAAATGGAAAAGATTGAGAGTTGAAAAAAATGTGACCGCCAAACTGTCTGGGAACCTTTTAAGAGCCATATTTATCTTTTTCAGTGCGTGCACCAGTAGGATTATAGCAATACACTGGGCTTTTTATTGAAAAACAAATGTCATCCACTGGTGGTGATATGATAGAGGCTCCTACCTGACCACAGCCAGTGACTATGTTTATATCATTATTATTATTATTATTATAAAACCTGCAGTGAAACCTGCCTCACCTGCCCCAAGGAGCTGCTAACCCACCTGAAAGAATTTCATCATCCTGGGTTTCAGTGGAGAGTTTTAGTGTCCCATGATGGTCTGAATGCTGTTTCAGAGGCTTTTCCACCCTGACAAGAATACAATGCTGGGGGGGGAACACTTTTCGGAATGATCTAGTATTGAATATTGGCTATTGGCAACTTCAAAAACCCATATGGATGCAACCCTATATGCACCAGCGCCGCTCCCACTTCCCACTATGGTGATTTCAAAGCGTGGGGAACGTAGCATGAAAGTCCTCGGGCCGCTCTCATCCCTCCGTCCACGAGGTGTGAAATCGTTTGATCCAGCTTGTTCCATTTAGGTGAAGCAGCCTTTGTGTGTGTGTGTGTGTGTGTGTGTGTTTTTAAATGCTGCCAGAGCAATAAAGGTGGAGGAGGCGGGGTTGCAGGAAGGAAGGAAGGAAGGAAGGAAGGAAGAGAGCTGACGGTAGCTACTGTGTTTGTTTTGCAGGGAGGCGAGAGAGGAGATGAAGGGGGAGGGGGGGGTTGTCCTTTAGTCCATTCGTCCGGGTGTGTGTGTGTGTGTGTGTGTAGGGGGGGTTAATTGACATAAAGTCTGTAACCCATGACTTCTACAGCGGGGTCAAAGGTCAAACAATGCCTGGAAGGACTAGCAGTCAGCTGGACTGCACTAGAGGTCAGTGTGTGTGTGTGTATGTGTGTGTGTGTTAGTATGGGAGGAAGGGTGGGAAATGGCTGCCCGGATAGGAGAGGTGGAGGAAAAGGAGGGCATTAAGAGGACAGCGGAAAAGAGAGAGAGATACACAGAGACAGATGGAGAGGGGGGGGGGGAGGGGGGGAGAGTGATGACGTTCTTCTCCTCTTCCTTCTTTTTTCCTCTTTCCCCAACATCCGCACACTTCGAAGAAACATCCCTGCATCGCTTTCCCCTGCAGGGACTCGACTCACACTGACAAGAAACACAGACACACACACATACTGACAAACACCGCAGAAACGCACATGCACACCAATAACCGTGCACATGCAATGGCGCAAACTGATGCACACACACCCACAAAACACACACGCTGAACTGACATACACAAAAGCACACCCACCCACACACTGACAAACACAAGCACATGAATACACACTGACACCCATACCGACACACATACTGAAAAACAAATACAAGCACACACACACACACTCACACAGCAGCTAAGCAGCCTAATCAGAACATGTGGCCTATTTCTCCCTGTGTGTTTTAATGAGCTCTCCATTGTGGAGTGCTGACTGATATTATTAGGCTGCTGTGTCCCGACTCATTAGCTAAACCAGGCTCAACAACGCCAGCCGCGAAAAGGTGATTTGATACGACCTGCAGAGATACGCGACACCCGAGGACCTGAAGGAGGCCATAGTGAGAGAGCGAGAGGGAGAGAGAGAGAGACAGCGTGAGAAACTGTGTTCATTTTGTCAGGCTGAGACTCAATCTCACTTCTCGCTGCACTGTGAGGGATCATAAGAATGACTTACTTTACTGCAAAATCAGGGAGATACATCACAGGCCGGGTTCAGCCGGTGTTCATAAAGTTCCCTCTAGATGTGGCGAGGAGATTCAGTGCGCAATTTTAGCCGAATGTTGTCGCATGTTAAGAAGAATGTGTTGGCGCTGCGCGAGTAGCGACAAGCAGTAGTGGTCTATCTTGTTTTAACGTTTTGTACTGCTTAAATGTCGTTAGTGAAGAATCAACCAATCTGATTAAGATCTACATCCGTTGCACTGTTCGTTGCTCACTTTTTCGAATGGAGCTACTGTTTTTTATCGTCACATGGACTTTGTTTGATGTGGCTCAGTGTTTGCTTGATCCTTGCCATATGCACACAGGCAGGATCCAGTACTCTCGGGGATTTTTACTGAATCTAAGGGATCGACAGCAGCCACATACGCACTTGGACTTACTTACGGAAGACCGTTTTTTAGCGGACATCTCCCGTCACCGTGAGTACTTTAATACACGGGATAAAAAATGTAAAGTGCGGAAAGGGGGAAGACGGGGAGGTGTCAGACAGAGGCTTAAGCGTCTGAATCTCCACCGCATACCCCTCCCCTCGATACTACTTTGCAATGCCCAGTCCATCAGGAACGAGGTCGACGAGATCCAAGCTAACGTCATTCACCTGGAGAGATTCAGAGACGCATGCATCACAGCTTTCACCGAGACCTGGCTTACTCCCGCGGACCTGGAGACCGACTTAACTCTCAGCGGTTCTGGTGCGCCGATGAGGCTTGACAGAGACGCTGACGTCACAGGGAAATCCCAAGGGGGGGGTGTCTGCCTCTATGTCAACCAGGGGTGGTGTAAACACATCACCGTCAGAGAGACTGTGTGTACTGCGGACACTGAGCTGCTGTCTGTGTCTGTGCGCCCCTTCTTTCTCCCCCGTGAATTTCCCCAAATATTTGTTACTGTTGTGTACATACACCCCAAAGCCAACGCACACAATGCAGTGACACCTATTCACAAGGTGACACAAAAGCTACAGTCCCTCTCTCCTGATGCCCCTTGTCTCATCCTTGGTGATTTCAATCATTGTAACCTGAAATCAATGAGCAACTTTTATCAGTATATTTCTTGCCCTACCAGACTGAACAAAACTATCGACCTATGTTATGGTTCAGTTAAAGGTGCGTATAAGTCTGTAGCTTTGCCCCCTCTCGGCTCCTCCGATCACAACACTATCCTTCTTATCCCAACCTACAAGCCACTCCTTAAAAGGGGTAAAGTAGCTGCCAGAGAAGTGGAGAAATTTCATAGTAACGACCTAAAGGCAGTGTGGGATGGCATGAAAGCCATGACAGGCCAGTACAATAAGAATAATAGCTCAATCACCATTGATGGTTTTGATTCAAATTCAGAGCTTGCAAATGCACTGAATGTTTTTTATTTACGTTTTAATGATGAACATGATTTTACAAATGTGCATAGTGATCTGTTTGATATGTTGAGTGACTGTACTGCCACCTCTCAGCCTACAATCAGTGCCCATTCTGTCAGATCCATGTTCCATAAATGTAATATTAGTAAGAGCCCTGGGCCTGACGTGATCACTGGCAAATTCCTTAAAGTTTGTGCAGATCAGGTATGTGATATTTTTACTGATCTTTTTAACTCGTCACTTACCCAGCACAAGGTCCCGAAACTGTGGAAGGAGTCTGTTGTTGTACCCGTGGCCAAGAACAAATCCCCAAAAGAGCTCAACGACCTTAGGCCTGTGGCTCTGACCTCACTAGTGATGAAGACTTTTGAGCGATTGGTCAAATAAATCCTGACTGATAAGGTTCAGGGCCTGCTCGACCCGATGCAATTTGCATATCGGGTTAATAGAGGGGTGGATGATGCTACTACTATTTTATTTAATTATCTGTACAAGCATCTCGAGGGTACAAAAACTCATGCAAGGCTTTTATTTGTAGATTTCTCCTCAGCTTTTAATACAATCCAACCACACATTTTAGCTAGTAAACTACTGTCCACTTTAAGACTTTGTAGAGTGGTGTGACAACCACTTCCTGAAGTTAAATGTTCACAAAACTAAAGATATGGCCATCGACTTCAGGAAAACCTCCCACTCAACCTTCCCGACTACAATCAAGGGCTCACTTGTCGAGACGGTTGAGTGCTACAAGTGCCTGGGAACAGTGATCGACAAGAACCTGAACCATGACCTCAACACATCTGCAATCTGCAAAAAGGGCCTGCAGAGACTTCACTTTCTGCGCAGACTGAACACTTTTAATGTGGACAAGACATTGATGGTTTTATTTTACAAATCCTTTATTGAGTCTATTTTAACCTTTTGTTTAATTTCTTGGTATGGGAACCTTACAGTGCAAAACAAAAATCGTTTGTTCACTATTGTTAAAGTAGCCAGCAAAATAATTGGCACGCAGCAGCTTTCTTTAACAGATATCTATGACAGACAAGTTTTGCGGAAGGCACGGTCGATCTTGGCCAGCTCTGACCACCCACTCTTGGAGGAATTCGTTCTTCTCCCCTCTGGGCGGAGATACAGGTCCCCCAGGGTAAAAAGCAATAGGTTTAAATTTTCCTTTGTTCCAAGTGCAATAAATGCGCTTAATTTGCACTAAACCTTGACTGCACTGCTCAGCAGCACTTTATTACGGCTACCATTCCAATGGTTTGATACTTTTAACGAACAGATACATTTTTTGGTTGTTTGCTGTAACTGTTGTGATTAATGTCCCATGTCCTCTTGTATGTTGTGTTTGTGTTTTTGCCCTCTACTGCAAATCAAATTTCCCCTCGAGGGGCAATAAAGATCTGAACTGAACTGAACTGAACTGAACTGAACTGAATGGGCAGCAATACTGACTGAGAACAATACCGCAGCAAGTCTAATCTGTTCCCATGATTGTTATGGCTCTATAGGTAATGGAATTCAATTTTTCATCTTCTGCTTTTGGCAATGTATGGAATCTCCATGTCATGCCAGTAAAGCACTCAGCTGAAATGAACTGTATTGACTTGAGAAATGTTCAATACGCCCTCACTGGCCTTTGAATGATTTGTACAACTCTGGAAATGTTGGAGCTACATTATTATAGATATGGATGATTCTTTATTACTGAACAGTACGTTTTTTCGAACCAAATAATTTATCAGCTCAATATAGTTTGAATGTCTCAGCTCGTTTGTTAGTTTCTGAACATTTGCTATACTGCTTCGGCAATATTGTTTCTGATAAACAGCCATGCCGCTGAAGTCAATTAATTGACAGCAGACTGATGGGAAAAGAGAGAGTGGGGAAAATGAGAGTGAAAAAATACCCAGCATCGTCTCTAAGCTTTCCGTCAGACAGGCAGAAGCCTTGAATCTCCCTCCTCTCCTCCTTCCTCTCCCACCATCCTCCTCCTCCTCCTCCTCCTCCTCCTCCTCCTCCTCCTCTTCCCCGCCAGCATTTACACGCCGCCTCTCCACTTAATCCGGCCTTCAGGATGCCCACTTCACTTCGTTACCTCTCAACACAGAGATGGGAGAGTGGATGGAGGGAGAAAAGAGAGAGAAAGAGGGCAAGAGAGAGCGAGTGGGGGAGAATCCTGTCGTTATTGAAGGATTGTAGCACTATAGGCTGAACGCTGAAGGCTGTCGCTCGGCTCCACGAGCCTCCCCCGACGTCCCGAGACATGCTTTCTCTCTCTCTCTCTCTCTCTCTCTCTTTCTCTGTCTTTCTCCTCCTCTAACCCTCCCTCCCTTTCTCTCATCCCTCCATCCCTCTCTCTCCCTCCATCCCTCGCTCTCAATTTCTTCCCGGCTCGCTCAAGCGTTGGCCGGCGAGGCCCCCGAGCATCGATCCAATAAAGCTGCTAGTAAGGCGCTAGGAGCTTTCACCCAAAACCCAGCGTTTTAAGCTCGCTAATTTAACGGCACGTCGCCATGATCTGATCGGGGGGGGGGGGGTGGGGGTGGGGGTGGGGGTGGTGGGATGGGGTGGGGGACAGATTTTCTTTCTTTCTTCTTTTTCCGACCCACAGCCTCCTCTTGTTTTCCGCAATCAATAGCAGTCACGTTGGCTGGACGTGCACACACACACACACACACACACATCTCCAAATCTCAATTACCTACCCTGCCAATCCGCCAAGTGGACAGAATGTTTGTTTGCCTGTGCAGGAATTTGATATTCACGTTTGGGAATAGAGCGTGGCAGAGGGAGAGGGAGAGGGGAGCAGCAGCAGAGATAAAATGTGCCATATAGACGGAGGAATTTCATCTTCTTTTTTTTCGCTGGGTTAGAGTAAATACAATTTGACATTTTATGCCCGTTTAAAAGTCAATGGGTTCCCCTCTCCAATCAGCACGCATCATCAAAGGCGCCATTTCGCTCGCTGATACACAGGAGCAGGTGCAGAGAGGAACGCTTACAGATGGAGTGTGCATGTGCGTGTGTTTGGTCTTGTCTTTCTATGCTTATGAGGACCAAATGTCCTCACAAGATAGAAAGCCGAGGAAGATCCTTCACAATGGGTTTGGGTTAGGTAAGGGTTAAGGTTGAGGTTAGTTAGAGTCCGCAGATGTTGGCTTTCCAATGCAATAAAAACCAAAATAATCAGTTATACTCACAGTAAAACAACTCAACTTCAACATCAGTGGACGGTCCTCACAGGTATAGTCAAACAAACTTGGGTGTGTGTGTTTGTGTGTGTGCGTCTGAGCAATGTGCGTGTGTGTAAGTAACATTTAATGCGAAATTCCTCCTCTTACCCTGTGCATCAACTTCACCTGCGGTGCGGCAACGCTTCAATCATCCGCTGCTATTATTGGACTGTAATGCTGGACCTGTCAGAGGCACACCGGCCCCGTGCCTGACATGTTCATTAGGTATAAACCAATTCATTTACAACACAATGCTATTGGATTGTCCTTGCCTCGACATTCATTTCCCAACGCATTGGCGTTTGATGCGTTGCCAGCGCCAATTAACTTTGATAACTCGGGCCCCGGTTTAATACACCGCCGCTGAATTGGCTTGGCAAGAGGGCGGCGATAAGCTGTTTTTTGAGCTTTTTGAGTGCCGCTGGCTGGATTATCGCTCCGACTGAGGGAGGGAGAAAGTGTTTAGGGCCGGGGTAGAGTAAAGTTTTCTTCATCACCCCAGGCCAAAAGCCATTAAATCATTTAGTTGCTCACATACACACACACACACACGCACATACACCAATGTCCTTGCTGGGTTGGAATGATTTGCATAACTAAATGTTCTCAATTTTGGAACTGTTTTACGTTATTATAGATATTGATGATGATGTGTAGTATTGCAAACTGGATAATTTATCATCTCAGCACGGTTTGAGTGTGTAAACTGTAAATGACCGTTTTGCATACTGCTTGAGCAATGTTGTTCCTGATAAGCAGTCATGCCAAGAAAGTAACTCAATTGAGGTTATGCTCCTGCAAACTGATGCACTGACTTCCTGACCTTCTCCTCTCTCGGCAGGCTGCCAGGAGCCGGGCCGCTCTCCGAGTCCCTCTGACCCTCTGATTGATCGCTCGGCCCGTCGCTCAACGCCGGATCCGCTGCCTCTCGGCGAATGGGAGGTGCCAAGGGAGCCATGGGCGGGCCAAAGGTCCTGCTCCTGGTGCTTCTGGTTGGCTGGGAGAAGTCGCTGGGTCTCAACTGGAACCCGGTCCCACGCAAGACCGTTCGATACCAGGGTGAGTGAGCCACGCAGCACCGGGTCACACGAGGGTTGGACTGACATTGGTTTTTGAAAGCTATCGTTTTTTTTGCCGACAGCTGATTTGTTTGTGCCAGTATTCGGTATTTCTATTTTGTTTCTAAAGTTTTCAGTGTTTTCCCCAGAATGTTGTTCTTGGCAGTGAGGTGAAGCCTCTGAAATAGGATTTAGACCTTCTGCAACAATGCATGTATTACCCCAAATAGGGTTCGACCGATATGCGTTTTTGAAGGCTGATAATGATACCGACATTTTTGGATCAAAGCTGCCGGTAACCGATATAGATTTTGTACTGATAATCAATATCTTCATTTTTGACCATTTCCATGCCAAACATTTACAAGTATTCATGTTTCCCCCAGAATTGTATTCTTGTCAGGGTGGAAAAGCCTCTGAAGCAGCAGTTAGACCATCATGGGACACTAAAACTGGTCAGGGTGAGGCAGGTTTCACTGCAGGTTTTACAGACTGTTGAGTAAAATCCTCCCGTACCACACTGGAATGATTTCTCTGATGGAAAACTATAAATAATGAAAGCATATTGACCAGCTGTGGCCAGGGAGGAACCTCCATTGTATTGTAGGTTGACGTCATTGACTGGCTGATATAAAAGGCCAATATCGGCAAAACCAATATATTGGTCTAATCCTAGTGTTCGCCTGTTCCTCTCAGCGTTCCTCTGCAGCCGGGCCCAGCTGTCGGCACCGAACAATACCAATTGTTGCAAGAGGAGAAAACGTCTTTTTTTATCCCTCAAAGGGGAAGTGCTCCATTCTCTCGCGGGGGATTAGGGAAATACTATAAAGACAGAAAAGAAAATAGGGGGAAAAAAAGACACATTTTCTCACCTCTCTGTACCACCTATCCCGCCTTTCATCCCGTATCTCTCTCTCCCTCCCTTCCCTTCCCATCCTCCTCTTTCTTCTCGCCTTTTATCCCTCCCCCTCCCCTCTTTGCTTTGTGCGCTCCGGCTCATCGCATGAACCCGAAATGCTCTTACGGCGTTTTTCACAAAGAGCTCCGATTTCAGCCGCTCTCGAGGAGAATGGTGTCTGCGCGCGCGTGTGTGTATGCGTGCGTGTGCGTGAGAAGGGGGGGGGGGGGGGGGGGGGGGGTTCAAAAGCAGCTCTCTCATCCCGCTATCGCGCATCTCTCATTCTCTCTCTTCTGTTTTCCATCCAGCCCTCCTCCTCCTCCCTCCCATCCCTTCATGCGACAGTCATTGTTTGCCGTCGGAGGCGATGTGGGGACACAAAGCGGGAAAAAACAATCGACAGGGAGTCAATACTTTCTGGTGAAACGCTCACTGTGACAAACCAGCGTTGGCCGAGCGCGGCCCAGATCTCCGCTACAATCACACACACACACACTTCTGGTAAACACACACCAGGCGAGGCAAACAGGGACGCCCGCTGTCACATGATCTGATATGGAAGGAGAGAGGGAAGCGCACTGCCAGAAATGTCCGTCCTGACAAGTCGTTTCATCTCCTATTCGGTCTTACAATCTGATTTTTCATGAAACAGGTGAACACATCTGCCAGGAGAGGTGAGATAATTCCACTTGCTTCCAATGCAGTTTCAGGAATTTTCTTAGAAACCTGCGTTAACGTCGTGAAACGAGGCGGAATAAGGCAGCCAATCCACTGGTATCAAGAAAATGACGCTTAATTCAAGAAAACTCTTGCAACAAATTGATTTTGCGGCGGAAACGAGTGGATTTATCTGCACCCCGTCGAGCGATTTTTCCATTTGTTTTAAGAAAAAACAAGATTTTAAGGCTCAGTGCCGGATTAAACGACTTGTTAGGACGGATACTTTCTACAGGGTGGAGGAGGAGGGGAGGAGAGAGAGAGAGAAAATGGAAAAAGAAACCTGCAGAAAGAAAGGCAGAGAGGGAAGGAGAGAAGGGCAAGTGAAAAGAGAGAAAGGAGGAGAGACGAGAGAGAGAGAGAGAGAGAGAGTGAGAGAGGGAGGCCGGCCACTGACTGCCTTAAAAGGACAGAAAGTAGCTTCAGAAGAGAGAGAGAGACGAACGACAGAGAGAAAGACGAGGCAAAGAAAAACACACACACACACACAGGCCATGCACCCTGTGTTTTATACTGCATGGTGCTATTTCTCTGCACACACACATACACAGCATCCATATTAACACAAACTGGGTGTGTGTGCCTGCTGTGTGTGTGTGTGTGTGTGTGTGGGTTTGCTGTTAGTATGCAGTAGGAGTTTGCAAGAAAGAGACATGAAGACAAGGCAATGAAAAACAAGAGTGAGAGAAAATGTGTGAGGGCCACAGAGAGAGAGAGTGTGTGTGTGTTTCTACCTATTTGTCTGTCGAGTACGTGTGTGTAGCTGCGTGTGTGTGTGTGTGTGTCTGTCTAATCCGCCTGTGTTTATGTGTGTGTGTGTCTAGTGTGTGTGTGTATCTTGCTTAGGCTGGCAGTCTGAGGGGATTTGGAGCTCCAGGCAGTGCGGGTGGGGTGGGGTGGGGTTGGGTGGGGTGTGTGTGTGTGTGTGTGTGTGTGTAGGGGGGGTAGAGATGGGTGAAGAGATAATATTTACCCCCATTCCCCTGCAATTACATGAGGCTTAAAGTCGTTGGGGTTGCAGAGGAAGACACACAAACTCTCTCTCTCTCTCTCTCTCTCTCTCTCCCCTCTCGCTCTCTCTCTATCTACCTATCTATCTATCCACTTCTTCTTCCTCTTTTCTCTACGTTTTTTTAAAAGTCACATTTTGACATTTCGAATTTCACTCTGTTGTTATTCTGCACCAGGCACTTGTCACATTTATGGGTGTGTGTGTGTGTGTGTGTGTGTAACTAGACACTTTGGGTGCACACAGTATGTATGGCCCTCTGTAGAGCTGTTAATGTGAATATGAGCACATTTGCCACATCCTCTATACAGTCCATACATTCCCATATTGCTGTAGATTTCCCCATATTCTAATTCTTCTGTTATATATTGCATACATCTTGATATTCTTAGATTTTTTCATATATTTCATGTAGCACATATATCAAGTTTGGTATATATTTTGTCTCAGAAAGCTGTTATTTTGTGCACCCTGCATACATGCTGTAATTATGGGTTTTTTTCATGCTTTTCATCCATACATTTCATACATACTTGTGTTGGTTGTGTTCTGTTTAATGTGTAAGAGGAGGGGATTTTATATCTTTTCCTTTTCTTCTGCCTCTCTCATTGTCCGTCTCTCTGACCCACTCTATCATTTCCTATTTTCTTCATTTTTCTCAGTGCGGGTGGTAATGGCTGATTGGAGGATCCATTATGTGATTTTAGACAATTTTCAAACCCTTAACCGGGTCTATCTGAACACAGAAAACACTTACACTGATAAACACCGCTGTTTCTCTCACTCCTTTTTTCTCTTTTTCTCATGCACACACTCTTTCTTTGACTTTCTTTCTCTCTCTGGCTTTCTCTTGTTGTCAGTCTCTCATGCACTCACAGATAACACACAAACGCGCACGCACACACACACACACACACACACACACACACACACACTCCCAGGCCCAGGCTAGTGACAGAGGCCAGTAAGCCAAAACTACAGTGTGACAAAGCCCAGCAGCTGTGGTCAAAGAAAGAAAGAAAGAAAGAAAGAAAGAGAGAAAGAGGGAGGTGGAGAGAGAAGGAGAAAGAGAGCACTTGGAAATTGGATAGTTTGTTTGAAAATCTAGCCAGCTTTGATGCAGCAATTGAGCACTGCGACTTTAAAGGAAAGCCAAAGCAAATGTGCGCCTCGTGATTTAGAGAAAAGAGAGATAGAACGAGAGATGGGGGAGGAAGAAGAAAAAAAAAACGAGAGCCACAGAAAGGAGGAGGGCGGAAAAGGGCCGGGCCTCTGACCTCCAGAAACCTCTCTCTCTCTCTCTCTCTTTTTCTCTCGAACTTTGTTTTTTCCTTCTCTCTCTCTCTCTCCCATATCTCTCCAAACCCTCCAATTACGGTAATGAGTGGTTGAGAGAGAGGGAGAGGAGGAGGGAGAGAGGTGGTGCGTGACTGGAAGGATAGAGGAGGGAGGATGGAGAGAGGGAGGGAGGGAGGGAGGGAGGGAGGACAGAGATTCATCACCGCATTTCATCTGCCATGAACGTCAGTCATCCCCTGACCCTGATCTGATTGGTCAGTAAGGATTAACAGCCGGGACCAGATGTCAAGACCCGGAGTGCTCTCTGTTGTCATATGTCTCCACAATGGCTGGTGTGTGTGTATGTGTGTGTGTGTGTGTGTGTGTGTGTATAAAAATAGGAATACCGCTTGATGACTGCTTTCATCCAGTGCTGCGGTTAAAACAATGTATTGGTTTGCCAATATTGGCCTTTTATTAAAAATCAGATATGAGCCAGTCAGTATGCTATGATGGATGATGCACTTTGATTGATGACATACTTATTAGAATTGATCAATACTACACTGGTTGTCTATGGGAAACCCTTAACTGGAATTGATTCTAATGTGACAGTTTGATCGGAGTATGTTTGAATATGTTTTTTTGTATTGTTATTATCCTGGGTTTCAATGGAGAGTTTTAGTGTTTCATGATGGTCTAAATGCTGTTTCAGAGGCTTTTCCAATACAATTCAGGGGGAAACACTGAAAACTTGTAATCTTTTGGCCTGAAAATGCTCAAATTTGAAGCAAAACATTAGCATTGGACTTCAAAAACCCTGTCTCCGTCGAAACCCTAATGAGTTTTCGGTGCATCAGTGGCCCCGCCAGCCCCTTGGCAGCGTTAATGCCATGCTCTGCCCGTGGAGCTCCACAGGCGCTGCATCTATCTCTCTCCATCTGTGTGTCATCACCGCAGCATTTTTACACAAAAAAAAAAAAAAGTTGTACCAGTCACACAGTAAGCATGCCCCAACCATGACGCTGGAATGAAAAAAAAAAGAAAGAAAAAACCTCACTTGTGGCATCAACCGGCTTTTGATTTGTTCTGTTCTGCTTGTTGTGGATTGCAAACCCCCCCTCCCTCCCCTCCCCGCCCCACTGAGTCAGGCTTTTTCACCCCCCCCCCCCTCGCTTTCATCCTCTCTCATTCCTCAACTTCACCGCCCACCCCCCCACCCCTCCTCCCCCCATCCCCACACACCCACCCCCCACTGGCTCACTTGTTCCGTTGTTGTGTTAATCCACTTTTACCACTTCCTCTCCTCCCACTCGCCCATCCCTTCATCTCCCGCTCTCCAATTCAGTGCAGTTCAGTCGCTTGATTGCCATGACTGTTCATCAGAAACAATATTGCCAAAGTATATAAAAAAAGACATATTTTCCATAACCGACAAGCAGCGCTTTGTACATTCCAGCCATACTGAGAGTGAGTCATTATTTGGTTCGAAAACATGCGCTTTTCAATATACTCATCAGTACCTGTAATGACGCACAGCAGCTCCAAATGTGACACATTCAAACACCAGTAAGGGCATATCTTCCTCTCTCTCTTTCTATCTCTCTCTCTCTCTCTCTCTCTCTTTCCATCTCTCTCTCTCTCTCTCTCCGCCTCTCTCTCCACATGCTCTCATTCTGTCGTACGACCTGACTCTCCAGCAAGCTTGTCGTCTGTTCAACATACTGTTTTTTTTGGTTTGTTTTTTTTGTTCCAGACAATGCAGTGCCTCCACGTGGGAGGGCGTGTGTGTGTTTGTGTCTTTTTTTTTTTCTTTCTTTCAAAGAGGCTACCTGCTCGACTGCTTAGATGAGGGCTGAAGATGCTCAGTGTGTTTCTGTGTATCTGCATGTCTGTGTGGGTGCTGTACAACGTCTCTCCCTGCTCTCTCTCTCTCTCTCTCTTTCTCCGTCTCTTGTTCGGTGTGTGTCGCTGCTTCAAAGCCCTCCTAAAATAGGCCTTTAATCATAGTTTGGTGTGCGAGTGGCTCGGCGGTTAGCAGCTATAAGCAGAGGCTAGATGTATTTATAGCCGACAGAGAGAGAGAGACAGAGAGAGAGAGAGAGAGAGAGAGAGAGAGAGAGAGAGAGAAAGGCTGGAGCTGGAAGGCTGATGGAGGCAGATCACAGAGTCGAGGCCCAGATCGTGGCCTCTTCAGCCAGCCGTGAAGCGGCCGCCGCACTACCCCCCCTCCTCCTCCTCCTCTTCCTCCTTCTCCGCCCTCCTGGGTGGAAGTTTCTGCTTGGTCCGACTCGGTTTGGCTCAGTTTGGCTCAGTTTGGGTTGGGTTGGGTTGGGTTGGGTTGGATGGTAAAGCTGCGACGTGACCCTAAGATACCCCACTATGGAGCGTGCACACACATCTGCAGAATCTGGACACACACACACACACACACACACACACAGATCATATACATACCCTGATAGTGACTCTTTGCTGTTTCAGACTCTCTATCAGTCTCTCAAATTCTCCTTTTCTCCTCACACACACACACACACACAGATTGTACATATACAGTGATTTAGTGGTAAGTAATCAAAAGGAGGATTAACTATGACCTCCAGTTGGTGATCATCATATGGCAAACAACCACCAATATGAACAAATATCATTCATTTATGCTTTAAATGACCCTATCTTCATATTACATGCATCAGTTTGATACTACCTACCAATGAATTTAACCCCAATACGATTTCTATCAGCCTAAAAAGCTGGATAAACCTCTATTCTGCTAATTAAAAGGTGGGTAAACTGAGTTTAAGTGGGTTTACCCTCCACTATACTATAATGTATAAAGCTATGCATTATGTTATGAACAATATATAACCCACACACACACTTGTTGCCTATTACTCTTTGTGATTAATTTCCTCTTTTCTCACACTGAGACACACCCATATAACATGCACACAAACTCTCTTTTCCTGCCTTTATCATCCTTCACACACACACACACACACACACACACACACGAGAGAGCCATTGAAGAGGTCTTGTAGTCCAGGGGTCCTCTGACGGTCTCAGTTTCCATGGCAGTGACCTCGGCCCGGCCCTCTGAGTTGCCCATCTTCTTCTCTATTTTCTCTTTCTATTTTCACTTCCCTTTTGTCTCGGTCTGCTTTTCCCTTCGTCTGTGGGAGTCGTTAAGCCTCTCCTCGTCTCTGTCCTTCATTCTTTTATTTCTATTCTCCGTTTTTTTTTTTTTTTGCCTACTCCCTCCAAACTTTTGTCTCCAAGCATCATCAAAGGCCTTGTAATTTACCCCATTCCGCCCTCACACACACACTTACCAGGTCCTTAAAAAGTATGAAAAAGTCTTAAAATAAATTAAATTGAAGGTCTTAAAATGTATTAAAACCTCTTAAATACAGTTAATACAGGGCTTATTCTTTTCTCTATGCAATGACAGATTCTTTTGCACTGCATGTCCTCTGTTACATTAATCCAGAACAGGGTTAGTAGTGCAATATGCATCCTATCTGCTTTCATTGGACTTCTTATCACTTAACCATTAATTCCATTGTGTCTTTTTTCTTATTCTGCCCATTTATAGTTTAAATTGGTCTTACATTCAATTCAATGTAGCATTGTAAAGGTCTTGAGGTCTCTCTCTTTCTCAAACACACACACACACAGTTATGGAGACTCTCTGCTGCTGCTGAGAAGCCCACACTCATGCAGGGTACAACCACACACACACACACACACACAGCAGGTAGCCTCAGGCCTGCCACAGTGTGGTGGCAGATGGTAAATGCGTCGGCCCGTATCGCCTCTTAATGACAGAGTCGCTGATCACTTCAAACAAGCCGCTCGGAGCCCAGAGAGCAAAACTTTCCCTCCGTTGGTGGAGAGACGTTCAAGTCGCTGAGCAGGTACCCTGGAGAACTCTACAGGAGTGTGTGCGTGTGTGTGTGTGTGTGTGCATGCGTGCGTGTGTCTGCGTGTCTGCAAATGCAATGTGTCTTCTCGCTTACACGTGTGAGCCTGTGTATACTTTGTGTGTGCATGTGTCCACACACGCACTTGTTTGTGCGTGAAGGCACGTGCCTCGCTGTGTGTGTGTGTGTGTGTGTGTGTGTGTGTGTGTGTGCGTGTGAGCACCTCAGTAAGTGTGTCAGCTCTGGAGTTTTTTTGCCTGGCTGTGTGGAACATAGCAGATGTGCTCAGTTCTCCCCTGAGGACACCCTCATCTCTCTCTCTCTCTCTCTCTCTCTCTCTCTCTCTCTCTCTCTCCTCACTCACTCTCATCTAGCTCGCTCGTCCGCACATACCCTCCAATGTTTATACACCGCTGCTCTTCAGATAATAAGCCGAGTTCACTACTTATCCCCCTTCCTTCCCTTGCTTATTCCCTCCTCTCCCTCCGTCTCTCTGCTTCCGTCCCTCTCTGCCTCTCACGGCGTCCCGCCTCTCTTTTATTTATCCAGGAAAGATTTGACAGAACGTCCTGCTTCACATTCACAACGTAACACACATCCGCACCTGGGAGCTGACCTGTAGGGTGTTAATGGAGAGTTTTAGTGTCCCATGATGGTCTAAATGCTGTTTCAGAGGCTTTTGCACGTTGACAAGAATATAAATCTGGGGGGAAAACACTGAATCCTTCATATTTTGTAACTTTTTGGCATGAAAATGGACAAATACAGATACTGAATATCAGCTATCAGCAGCCTCAATGTAAAAGTAGCGGTTTCAATATCCTATATCGGTCGCACACACACACACACACACACACACCTCCTTCATCCAGTATATCCCTCTCCATGTATATAAGTCTATCTAGTCCCAACTAGGCCACAGCGTCACATGAGCAGTTAGTCACACCATAAATCACACCGGTCCCCGCCGTTTCCTCCCCGGATTTCAGCTGCTATTTTCAGCCGTAAAAACAGTGAAGGAAGGGGAAACATTCATCCTCCAGAAAAGAAGAAGAGAAAATATATATATTATCATTCAATTCATGAGATCACATTACCGGCAGCCGGGGCTGTCGTCGTCTCACATTTTGCACACACTCCATCCGCCCGGAGAAAAGAGAGAAAGAGAGAGAACAAGGCGACACGACAGGCAACAAGAGGGCGGATAATGAAAACGAAACACCGTCCTCCTCTCTCTCTCTTTCTTTCTCTGTCTCTTTCTCTCTCTCTCTCTTTCTGTCTCTTTCCGCCTCTGTTTCTCTTCCTCTCTCTCCCCCTCTTTCTCTCTCTCCCTCTCCGGCTCTGCACCATTAGTTTGTTTGTATGCTGGTCGGGGGATTGAATGGTGTGTGTGTGTGTGTGTGTGTGTGTGTGTGTCTGTTTGAATGTATTATTAGGCGTCTGCTGCCACACATTATGTTAGTGTATGCTTGTTTTTTATGTCGGTAGGGGGATCAAGTGGTGTGTGTGTGTGTGTGAGTGTGTGTGTGAGTGTGTGTGTTTGTGGCGGGGTGGGAGGGGCATGTGTGTGTGTGTGTGTGTGTGTGTGTGTGTGTGTGTGTGTGTCTTTGAGTCTGAGTTTCAATGTCTTATTAGGAATTGGCCACCATGCATTACAAATGTGAATGCCTGCAGTCTGTGTGTGTGTGTGTGTGTGTGTGTGTGTGTGTGTGTGTGTGTGTGTGTGCGTGCGTGCGTGCATATGCATCTGAGAGTTAACACCAAAACAGTGGGTGCATCTCTTTAAATTTTTCATGAAAGAAAGCCTCGGCTCCGGTTTTCGGCTGAACAGCAAATCCTGCAGACGGCAACGTGGAGAGAGCGTTCTGTGATTCTCCCATAATCCCTCTGAGATTGTTTGCGTCGGTCTCCGGGCAGCAAAATGAGACACAGCACCAAAAAACACAGACAATCCTGAGATGAATGAGGCCGTCCTGAGATAAATTAGATTGACTCAGCTATTTGATGTGGAGTAATCAATAGCTGCGTTTACACGGCGCCTTATACTCCATTTATAGTCAGACTAATAGCCCAATCAAAGTAAAAGACCTCATTTACACCCGGTGTTACGATGCGATCTGCCTCTGGATGTGCTTTCCAGGATAATGAGCAATCCGATCTCACTATTTTTATGCGATCACATGCATTCTCACCATCTGCATTCTGTCTGCATTGTGATCGGATTTCATTTTCCGTGCACACTCTTGCTACTAGGTCCTACTACTAAGTCCGCCTGTCGTCAACAAAACCAAACATGGCAGGTGCAACAGTACAGCCGGGACTTATTCCTCCTTTCCCACAGACAGAGTCGTCTTCTACTTCTCTCTAGTAGGAGGCAGCAGAAACAATGACAACAAATGTCCATATTTTTGCTACGTTTTCCTGGCAGGCCGGTGGAGAGAGAGTTCTCTGCCTGCAGCTGTGACATTTTGATCCGTGGCGATGATGCATTCTACCCACAGTCATGACGCTCGTACCGGTGGCCGTGACATTTCGGATGCTTCCTCGCTCATGCGAACACATTGGTTTTTCTTCTGGTTTTGTCTGGCGGAGATCGGATCGTTAATGCGATTGCAATGAGCGCTGTTTGCGTTTGCGTCTTGCAAATTGCATTTTAGTAGCAGGTGTAAATGCTGATGATGTGTTTATGTGTCTGTGTGTCTCTCTATCCAGATGTGTTGGACAGCATGGCGAGGTTCAGCGTTCAGGGAGTGTGGAACTACAGCATGCTGACGCTGTCCGACCATGAGAGGGTTTTGTACGTCGGGGCGCGGGAGGTGCTGTTCGCCCTGGACCCCAACGACATCAGCAGACAACTGCGGCCACAGGTGACACACACACACACACACACATGCATCACAGAGCTTCATCATAGACAGTTAGGTTAGGTTAGAGGTTCATCTTGGAAGGGAAGGTAAGGAACATAAAGCATCATCTCTGACGCACTGTCTGGCTGCACAACTGTACAGCGGACCTGATTTTATTCGATTATTTGGCCCATTTTTGGATAAACCCTGCAAGTGAGTTATTCCAGAGGTTCAGCGTGATTCAAGGACATCTGAGAACACAAAAAGCTTTGTTCCCGTTACATCACCCAGCTACCTGATGTTAATGAGCTACAGTAGACTGACTCACACTAGTTGTTGGGTCTTTTTTTTGGTCAGGCCTGCTCTTCTCTTATTAAATCTTTAAGCCTCGTAGCAACTGATGATGTACAAACTGTTGAATAATTGAATACCTCCTCCAAATGTAATAAAAATGTTCCTCTAAATGGGTAATAAATAATGTAATAAGACTTCTTAATTGTTGCTTACAGGTTAAAACCGCCAAGATAAACAGCTTGACTGCCTTGACTGTCTCTCTGAGTTTATCCAGTGGGGTTTGAAAGAGCTTCATAAACCCAAGTGTCATAAAATGTGTTCAGCCCACAGAGGAGCATGTAATCCTTCAATTGGAGTTAAAACCACCAAAAAATCACCAAACTGGAGTTATGAGGTTTTCACATGGCTTCAGCGTCATGGAATAAATTGCCAGACACTGTAATAACATCTTCAGACTGATATTGCAACAATTAAAGTTATTTAACTTTTATTTAACAATGTATTACATAAACCAGAAAAAAAATATTACAATACTATTAATACATTTTTGACTCACTTTGAGAGATTACTTTTGAACATATTATTACATTATCTGGCAGCTCTTCATGTCATCAGTTGCTAAAAGCCTAACAACAATATTGCGGACAAGCTGCCAAATATCAGGATCATATGTGCAGCTATGGGCTCCAATATTCCACTCATTTCGGTACTAACATAATCCACTCAGAGTGTGTGTGTACACGGGCACATACACACACACACACATAAGCACACACAGCTCTGGTCCCGTTTCTTGCGTGCGTGATGAACTTCAATCTCTTGTTTCTTTTATTGGTCTCGTCTTTATTTGTTTTTGTGTCCCTTGTTTTCTGTAAAGCACTTTGTGGCGAACCTGTTTGTTAAAGCGCTCTATAAATACCCTTGACTTGACACACACACACACACACAGTCACACAGTCACACACACACACACATTGAGAAGCCTCAGTGACTCAATCTGGCTTTGCTTTGCTCCCTCAATAATTGGTCTGTATTGCGATCAATACAATTACAGCAGTCCAATGAAGGTGCAGCAAGCGGCCCGCAGCGGTTTGGGGATTGTTATCTGATTTAGCTCCGTAATGAGCAGTTATTAGATGCACACACAGATGCACACACACACACACGCACACACACACACGCACACGCACACACACACACAGGCTGTCTGAGTGAGTGCTGTGAGCCTTACAGTAATGATAAGACCACCTGTTGTCGTCCCTCCAGTGAGGGAAGGAGGGAAGGCAGAAAAATGACTGACGGAGGTGCAGGGAATAGTCCGCTCCTCTGTCGCCATCTGCCCATCCCTCTCTCAACACCCGCCCTCTTTGTTCCCTCGTCTGTTACTCGTTCTTGCTTTCTTTCTTTCCCGTGTCTCTCTTTCTTTCGCTAAATTGCATTAAGTCGAGGTTGGTTGACTAGTACAGCATGAGAATGAGAAATAATACGGTCGACCGAATATTATTTTCCTCCGTTCTATCCTTCCATTCTTAAAAGATATGGTTTTTCATTTTTTTTTTATCAGGTTTTGTTTTTTTCTGTTTATTTCTAAAGTGTTTCCCTCCACATTATTTGCTTCTGTTGTTCCCCACCACTGATCAGATTTTGAAGAAGCTTTTTCAAAATATCACAGATTGGCCCAAGGGGGGGGGGGGGGGGGGGGGGGGCCGCTACAATTATTCATCAAAATGAAAACTTTTAATAACCAGCCACATCTCCAATACTCCAAGTTCAAATGACGTGACATTTGGTGCTCATGTATCCAGCGACCCTTCCTCTACAAATCTGCCTCCAGGACCATAATGGATTTTCCGCCATTTTGAGTTTCTCGAACAGTTTTCTCCACTAATGCTTTTTCATTTATTTACTGATTGGCCCAAAGGGCAACTGCATCATTAGTAGGGGACGACATGTTGTACTGTTGTCTTGTTTTGGCACTGTTCTCATCACATCCCTATCTCCTCTCTCTCTCTCTCTCTCTCTCTCCTTCTCTCTCTCTCTCTCTCTCTCTCTCTCTCTCTCTCAGATCGACTGGCCAGCCCCTCAGGATAAGAAGAGGGAGTGTGCTGCCAAGGGGAAGAACAACCAGGTAAGGGACAGGGAGGGCAGCGTTACTCACTGACTTTACTCAACCACATTTTCCCAAGCCGGCCGAGGGATTCGAACCGGCAACTTTCCATTCATTACATTAGTTGGTTGGGCTCAGTTCATTTTCAAGGAGGAATAGAATAGAGGAACAGAATAGAATAGAATAGAATAGAACAGAACAGAACAGAACAGAATAGAATAGAACAGAACAGAATAGAATAGAATAGAACAGAATAGAATAGAACAGAATAGAACAGAATAGAACAGAATAGAATAGAATAGAAGCCTTAACACGCAATGACTTAATGAAGAATACTATTGCTAGTACATCATTAGACCTACATACCGTACCATTCTTTAGGAACCCATATAGTTATCATTATTGTTACTGATGATGTATAAATGATTTGTTGATCAACACATAATTTATGTATCATCAGTATAAAATAATGTAGGTATAACTATGCATGTATTAACATTAGGTACTGATGTACAAATGATGTGCCACAGCAGCAACACAATTCTTCACTTATGAATCAGATATAAAAATGTAACTAATCTCATTGCTAGTGATGTTGCAAATGTTTATAAGATGAGAAGTAACTTATGATTGTTTCATAAGTTCATCGTTAGCTTAATCCATCAGTAGCTCATGTGGGGTTAAGGCTTATGATCTCTCAGTGTTTTACCTTCAGGTGTTCTGTGTCAACACAGACAGTGTATTGGCCCCCAGCCCTGCTGTTCAGCCACAACAAGAGCTTCTCACTGCTGCCTAATGTGCATTTGGAATATCATTTTTTTAAAGCCTAGTTTAATATTTTATAGAAACACATCAGCCTTTTGGAAAATGAGCTTCCAATCGTCTCATTGCACAACAGTAACTTTTGGCGTGGCTTAAAACAGAAGTGGAAAGAGAAATATTTCACTGCTACTTCAGTTAAATTGGACTCAAGCTGAAGTAGAAGCACTTGCCTAGGAATAAGTAACCCTAACCCGAGCTCTAAAAATACTCCAGCGCTTTAATTAGTTATTAAAATTTAATGCAAGTTCTAAATTCATCTCCCTAAAATGGATGGTTTGCCTGCTTTGGCCTGGTCCTTATCGTCTATAATGGGCTGTGATCAGGATACTTCTCTTTTGGCCCATACTAACTAACTTATATCCTCAGTGATGGGAGGTAAAGTGCAGAGCATTTGTTTTACACTAAATGGCAGATCTCATAGAAAGCTACAGACTTTAAAAAATACTAAGAAAAGTAGATTTATTGTGACTTACCGCTCTTTATCCCAGTTTGAAATATTCAGTAACTGTATATATATGTAGTGGGAATACATTTACCTGCTATGCAAGAATAGCCATATGGTGTTTACTCCGCCTGCCGCCGTCTTTTCATACAATATTGTAGTTGTGGGCTTGAAAGAGGCTCGTCTGCCAGACGCTCCTCAGTCTTATTATCCTCGGTGATTGTATGAGCGGTAAAAAAGGAATTTAAAAAATGCCCATATTACAGCTGTGAGATATAGATATTGTGTTGCTGCTGCAATAGCGATATCAACCGGATGTATTGGATTACGCATTGCTCTGGTGCACATCATGTGAGAGCATCTGCTTTCAGCTCCATTCAAACAGCTTTATTGTTCATCACGGTGTCGACATTAAAGGGTACAGTGCATATATTGTTTACTTTATTACACACATATCCTCAAGCTGTGAACAACATTCTGTTAAAGGTTACTGGGATTATTTAAGTGTATTTAACTGTCCGCTGAGTAGTGTCATGTGCTGGACTCTGAACCCTGGCTGTGTTAATTAAAGTTCACTGAAATGAGGAATAAGCACATATATGGGACAAATAAGAGCAACCCAAAGCCTCACTGAGGGATACTGCTGGAAAAATCTAGTTTCCTGGAGGGTTCATATGGATTTTTGAAGGTCCATACCAAGGTTTTTGGACTGCCAATATTAAGTATCTTCAAATTTGACCTTTTTCATGCCAAAAAATGCAAAATAGTAAAAAAAAAGTATATTGTCTCCCCCAGAATTCTATTCTTAGCAGTGCAGAAAAGCCTCTGAAACAGCATTTAGACCATGGAACACTAAGACTCTACATAATAAAAGACCAATATCAGCAAGCCGATATATCGGTCTAACCCTAGTTTCCAGGTTATTCCAGGTGAATACGGATTTACAGAAATTCACATGAAAGCAAAGCATTACAGTAAAACCCAATCCCCAAAGAACTTAAGACCACACTGAAAATCAGCAGGGTGGAATAAAATCCACCCAGGCAGAGGACAAAACAGTCCAGAGGTGAAATTCCCCTTCAAGAAGAGAACAATTCTTCCTCTCTCTCCTCCACAGACCGAGTGTTTCAACTACATCCGCTTCCTGCAGAGTTACAATCACACACACCTCTACACCTGCGGCACCTACGCCTTCCAGCCAAAATGCACCTATGTGGTAAGTGTGTGTGTGTATGTGTGTGTATGCGTGTGTGTGTGTCTCCAGACAGTGCGTCATAGCTAGCCGGTGTTGACAGGTGTCAACTTGAGATGTCTGCCGTCTGACCTGAGGCGAAGACCAGTGTCACAAAATAAAAATAAATGCAATGGAAAAAAGTAGCTCACGCTGGGTTGGGCTGGATATGAGTGTGTGTGGCAGGGTCGGAAATCCTGTGTGAGTGTGTGTGTGTGTGTGTGTGTGTGTGTGTGTGTGTGACAGCGACGCGATAAGACAACATGGCGAGGATTGAGGCTATGGTCCTTGTCACGGACAGACAGAGCTTGCAGCTGTGTCATAACACATACTGACCGCTGACAAAATGTGTCTCTCCTTGTGTGTGTTTGTGTGTGTGTGTGTGTGTGTGTGTGCAGAACGCAGACTATTTCAGCCTCAACACCGCCGCCCTGGAGGATGGGAAGGGCAAGTGCCCCTACGACCCTGCCAAGGGCCACACTGGCCTGATCGTGGGTGAGTATGTGTGTGTGTGTGTATGCTTGTAGTATATTTGTATGTTTAAAAACGGAACTAAACCGCAGCATGCATGTTGTCGGTCCAGATAAGGAGCTGTACTCCGCAACGCTCAACAACTTCCTGGGTACGGAGCCGGTGATCCTGAGGAACCTGGGCCAGCAGCACTACAGCATGAAGAGCGAATACCTGCCCGCCTGGCTCAACGGTGAGAGAGAGGGAGAGGAAGGGATGGAGGGAGAGACGGGAGGAAAATCACTGTGAAATCACTGTTATTGTGCATTATTTTCAATACTTTGGCTGGGTTTTGTGTGTTATCCCAACACAAAATAGGACACGTTCTTTTTTAAGAGTGAGGAAGGGTGAGTACCACCGTTTTTGGATTGAAGCTGCCAAAAGCCAGTAATTTGCGCTAGCACGCCGCTATTCAATATCTTTGAATTTGTCCATTTTCATGATAAAAAATTATGAGTGTTCAGTGTTTCCCCCAGAATTGTATTCTTGTCAGGGTGGAAAAGCCTCTGAAACTGGGACACTAAAACTCTTGATACCCAGGATAATACTAATACTAGTAATAATGAGAAAAAGAAGAAGAAGAAGACAAACAAATATTCATGCATACTTGTGTGGCATCCAATGAAAATATCGCAATCAAAGTATCAGATTAAAGGCTTCCCATAGACATCTGGTGTAGTATTGACCAATTATACAATAAATGTGGAATCAAATGAACTGCATCATATCAGAGGTGTGTAACACTGACTGGCTGATATCCGAATGTTATTAAAAAGACGATATTGGCAAACCAATATATCAGCCTAACTGTACCTAGTAGTGCTAGAGGCAGGGAGGCAATAAAGGCACGGATGAGAAAAAACCTTAAAAAAGAGGACAGACGGGAAAGAAAAAGTATAAAAGAGCAAGAAACGATGCAAAAGAACGGGGGGAAAGAGGGATGGGCGCAGGAAATGAGGCGCAGATGGAGAGAAAGAGCCAGAAAAAAAAGGAACGGATCATTATCTGGGGGGAGGGAGGAGGTGGAGGAACGGAGAGAGCGACTCGGGGAGAAATGGAGGGGAGAGAAGAGGATGAAATCGCAGCGGGAAAAGTAGGTGATGAAAGAACAGACATTAGGACCGAACGGATCGAGGGAGAGGTGAGGGGAATGGAGAGTGGAGGGAGAGAGAAGAGGAACATACAGATGAGGCGTATAGGTTTAGACTGATATATCGGTTTTCACATGTTTCAGGCCGATATTGGCCTTTTATTAAAAATCAGACCACCTCTGATATGATGGAGGTTTCATTAGTCTGGCTTTCAATGGAGAGTTTTAGTGTCTAAATGCTGTTTCAGAGGCTTTTCCATTCAGAAAAGAACAGAATTCTGCAAGAAACACTGCGCCTTTGTAACTTTTTAAATATTTCATCACAAAAAAGATCAAACTTGAAGCTATCAGTAGCTTCAGTCCAAAAATTACAAACCCGTATCAGTCGAACCCTAATGAGGACTGCAAATACAGAGAACCTGAGAGAGATGGAGGGAGATAGAGGGAGAGGAGGGCTGTGAGGGAGGGAGAAGAAATGGACCGCTAATAGGGAACAGAGAGAGAGAGATGAGGTGAAGGAGAGATGAGGCGAAGGAGAGAGGGATAATAGAAAACAGAGAGAGAGAGAGAGAGAGAGAGATGAGGAGAGGCGGCAGGGAATGAGATGGGGAGGAGGTGACAAGTGTGCGTGTGTGTGTGTGTGTGTGTGTGTGTGTGTGTGTGTGTGTGTGATTCAGACGCACCTATGGGGTGAGTCTCTCTGTGTATTTGCTCGGCTGTGATCTATGTCTTTGCAATCATGTGTAAACACTCCCTCTAATACTACTCTCCTGTGTGTGTGTGTGTGTGTGTGTGTGTGTGTGTGTGTGTGTGTGTGTGTGCGCGCGCAGAGCCGGACTTCGTGGGCTCGGCCCTGGTGAGGGAGAGCAGCGGCAGCAAGGAGGGCGACGACGACAAGATCTACTTCTTCTTCAGCGAGCGGGCGCTGGAGCTGGACTGCGACACGGAGCTCACGGTGGCCAGGGTGGCCCGCGTCTGCAAGGTGACACACACACACACACACACACACACACACACACACACACGCCGCTTTTACACCCCCAACCTGCACGGAATCGCTCCGAAACGAAAGCGCTTGGCCTCTCTCGCCGGGCTTAAGGCGCTAATCTGATCTGATCCCGCCGCGGATTCAATTAGGAGCTGTCTCCGCTTTGTTTGGTCAAGATTAAAGCGGGTTGAACCTGAACCGCGAACCTGCTGGTTTGATATTGGACTATCAGTGCGCTTATATGGAAAATTTAACTTTGCTCTCTCTCTGTCTACATCTGCGCTTCCATCCGACTGTGAAGAAGAAGCAAATCTAAAAAAAATCCATATGGGTTGAACCCTCCAGGAAACTAGTTTTTTTTCTAATGGCGAGGCTTTGAGCTGCTCTTACTTGTCCTTTATCATTTCAGTGAACTTTAATTAACACAACCAGGGTTCAGAGTCCAGCAGATGACACTACTCAGCGGACGGTTACACACTTAAATAATCCCAGTAACCTTTAAACCAAACAGAATGCCGGATTGTTCACAGTCTGAGGATATGTGTGTAATAAAGTAAACAATATATGCACTGTGCCCTTTAATGTCCACGCCGTGATGAACAATAAAGCTGTTTGAATGGAGCTGAAAGCAGATGCTCTCACATGATGTGCACCAGAGCAATGCATAATTCAGTACATCCAGTTGAGATTGCTATTGCAGCAGCAACACAATATCTATATCTCACAGCTGTAATATGGGCATTTTTTAAATTCCTTTTTTACCGCTCATACAGTCACTGAGGATGGCAGACGTGTCTCTGAAGCCCACAGAATGCCATATGAAAGGACTAATCATCAGTCTGCATATAATGTTTATTGTGTAATTGCGTATTATAGTTATCATCATCATAGGTTTTCATAGAGAGTTTTAGTGTTTCATGGTCTGAATGCTGTTTCAGAGGCTTTTCCACCCTGCCCAGAATCCAATTCTGGGGGAAACTGAATACTTTGATTTTGGCATGAAAATGGTCAAAATTGAAGCTGTTGCATATTGCCTATCAGCAGCATTGGTTCAAAAACCCCTATCAGTCGCACCCTAACCAATAAACCCTACTGTGTGGTCTGTCAGGGCGATCTGGGCGGCACCAGGACCCTGCAGAAGAAGTGGACCACCTTCCAGAAGGCCCGTCTGGAGTGCTCCCTGCCCGAGCGCCACGTGGCCTTCAACAACCTGCGGGCCGTGTTCACGCTGCCGGGGCAGGACTGGAGGGGGACCACCTTCTACGGCATCTTCCACGCCCAGTGGTGAGTCGGGCGGTCGGCCAGCCAGTGTCGTCCACCCCTGATATGATGGATATGATGCAGTTTGTTTGATTACATATTCTCCTTTAACTGATCAGTACTTCACTGTTTTGTATGGGAAACCCTTATCCTGAACTAATTCTAATGGGACTTTTTGATAAGACTCCGCACAAGTATGCATGAATATGCTTTATTATTCTAATGATATTTATTATCCTGGGTTTCAAAGGAGAGTTTTAGTGTGCTGTTTCAGAGGCTTTCAAACCCTTTTCTAACCAGTATCAGTGCACGATCAACTGATTTCCTCTGCAAAAAAAGACATAAACAAGGAGAAAATGAATTTTCATAGTAAGACTTTAAGGCTTTTGGATAGTTTTCCATAGTAAATATCAGCACGATACTGTAGCTGTAGTGTTGGACTTGTTATCCAAACTAGTAATATATACTCATTACTCGCTACTCATTTCAAAAGCAATATTATTACTTTACTAATTACTCCTTGGGAGCAGTAATTCATTACACCAGTAGTTACATTATTTTTCTGTTACACCCCCAAAATGACCTCTCTTGTGTCATCCTTTAGCTTGATCCAAGTAGTGGAAACACTTCCAGACAGAGAAAATAAACTTTCCTGCCATTTTTCATCTAAGCTAGCTTAGTGCAGCAGAAGACAATGACTAAACATAAAGAAAACTAACTGGGGTGGGATAGAGTTTTGGATAAGTCGATGACAATCTGATGATTAGAAGGGGCAACGACAAAAGTAACAATTTATTCTTGAGTTCTGATTACCATGTTACTCGTTACCACCCAACACTGAAATA
This sequence comes from Centroberyx gerrardi, assembly GCF_048128805.1. Classification (NCBI taxonomy): domain Eukaryota; kingdom Metazoa; phylum Chordata; class Actinopteri; order Beryciformes; family Berycidae; genus Centroberyx; species Centroberyx gerrardi. Next base: position 8,140,311 of record NC_136004.1, read on the forward strand.
GCAGCGAGGACAGGAGGTTTTTATAGGCAGGAAAGTTGGAGACTCACTCTTTCTCTTTCTCGGGGCAATGCTCTTTCATGTGAGTCTTTTGTGTTCTTCAATAAGATATCATATCACAAATGGAACCAGCTTTTGAACTTCAAGGATTTTTTTCTTGATCCAGAGTTCCTACTGCTGATAAAAAAAAAAAACGCAGAATCCTTTTTTCTCTGTGTGCCTCACTGGGGATTCCTTAAAGCCCTCTGGCTTTGATAAAGATAACATTAAGATAATTGGACATTATGTAAATGATGAAGTTCAGGCCATAATCTGACTGAATAGACGAGCTTTTTAACTTCCCAGGACATCGGCATTGTCCTCGGGTTTGACGTGTCCCCGCTGCACATTAAGTATACAGCTTCAGTCTCAGAAAGCACTTCCCTCACAAGACAAATCAGGTTATATGAATGAATGGATGTGAAATCTCCTTCGCTGTTCGCTTGTGTCAAGAACAAAAACACTGACATTTGACAGCGCTCTTAATTTGAATTTGGAGCAGCGAATCCAAGCGCCAGATGCCTACAGATGAAGCACATAATGAATGTTCCAATAAGTAACAGAATTAAGACTGTAAATTAGGAACATTTGTCACTTTCTAACTCCATTATCATCCTACTGTCCTGAAGTGCATTACTTGTACATCGAGTTGTCTCATGTTACAGAGAATACAGGCATTTTCCCTATAGTCTGGTCTGACTCAAAGAAGGCTGATAATAATACTTTACAGCATCGTGACTTTGGCCATACAGATTTTAGGTTTGGCTTATACATAAAAAAAATATGGATTTTGTATCTTTCATACAACTCAAAGTACATGTCTCTTTACAAATATTACAGCGTAAATAACTCTTTTACTGCTGCAAAAACTCACATTTAGCTGTGATATACTGTCAGTCTTTGTATCAACAGCTCAGTCAGTCAATTTGAGTGCAGGAAAATGTCTCCACTCCAATGAACGAACATGTAATCAAAGCCAGTTGTGAGGTGAGGAGCGCTGGTATCGTTTAATGTGCAATTTTAGTCCCGGTTTGGATCCCGGGATGAAAAAAAAAGAAGATCCCACACCCCCAACCCTACCATTAAATGAAACGCATTTCCCGATTCACATCACCAACTGCCTCAATTCAGTGGCCTGCGCAGGAAGTGTATTACTTGTACATTAAGCTGCTTCACACTGCAGAAACAGTGTAGTGGGGAAGTGTCTGCGCTGAGTCATTCAACTCATTGAATAGAGGATAGTGTATGCAGTGGGATCAGGGCGATATGTGGGGCTGATATTGGCCCTGTATTATTGGCCTGCCTGGTTTGCCTTGAAGAAGAAGTTCTTGTTTGACCGACAGCTTGCACTTTATTAAATGAAAATTTGCATAGATCTAAGTGTGCAGAAGTTCCATTCTTGATTCTGAGGATTGGCTTTTTATTAAGAATCAACCTCATACTTCTGATATGACGGATATGATGCAGTGTGTTTGATTACATATTTCTAGTATAATTAATCAATACTGAATATATTTGCTAAGGTGAATAGTTTTTTTAATTCACATCTGCATATCTTGACAGTCTGTATATACTGTATGTAAGGCCATCTATAAAAATGTAAATGCAAACATGACTGTTTCCTTCATATTCTAATATCCTCCTAATGTGCTATATGCTACATATGGCTTGACATTTTCATACATTTCATCTCATACAGCACATATCTCACATCCTTACATTTTATTCCATTTTTCAATTTTTCCCCAAGACTATTAAAGTGTAATTTCTTGCTCTTGCACATCACTGATTCCCCCGTCTTGTTCCAGGGGCGACGTGGACGTGTCGGCGGTGTGCCAGTACCAGATTGGCGACGTGAAGAAGGTGTTTGAAGGCTCCTACAAGGAGTACAGGGAGGTGTCCCAGAGGTGGGGGCGCTACACCGGCGCCGTCCCCGTCCCACGGCCTGGATCGGTGAGACACTGGGAAAGCTAGGAAACACTGAATTTGGGGCATGAACATGGTCAAATTTAAAAATGTTGAATATTGGCACAAAATATGAGTCCATATCAATCCGAAAAATATCTGTATCAGGCTTGAAAACCCCATATTAGTGGAACTCTAATATAGAGACTTACAGTAAATCCATAGTATACTTTATAGTATTATCAGACGGCTCTAAGTTGCAGGGAAATAGGGTTTTTTCAAACGAATAAAAGCAAAATCATTACTGTTCTAAAAATATCAAGTTGTTTGTTTGCCCGCCTTTGTATCCATCATTGCATCACAGAAGGAGGGATCAAGGGGAGGAGAAGGGATGGAGGGATAATAAGGGAGGGAGGAAGAGATGCGATGGAGGCGGAAAGGAGAAAAAGCTGGCACGGCAAGAAAAGAAAAGGAGAGAACGAAATGATGCAAGACGAAAGGAGAGGAAGGAGAGGAAAGGGTACGGTGGCGGGCGGAGGAGCGTGGAGGAGGAGGAGGAGCGAGTGAGAGAGCGGTGAAAGAACGGCAGAAAAAGAGAGGAGGAGAACGGAGGGAGGGAGGGAAGGGAGGGGAGGGGAGTCATCTGAGCCAACAAGCCATGCCAGCCTGTCCCAGCTGCAGCTAACAAGTTTCCTCCTCTTCCTCTTTCTCTCTCTCCTTATTCCCTCCTTCTCTTCCTGCTTCTCCCTCCCGCTCTCTACCTTTCTCTCCCTCTCTCTCCCTCGTCCCTCCTTCCTCTCCTCCATTCCTTCCACTTTCTCTCTATCTTTCTCTATCTCTCACTCTCCCCCTTCCCTCCTTCCCCCACCCCTCATTCTCTTTCTTCCCTCCTCTCACCTCTCTTTCTCTTACTGACTCTGTCTCGCTCTTCCCTCCTTCCTTTCCTCCATTCCTTTCTTCTTTCCTCAACATCCCTCACTCCCTACCTCCCTCTTACTCCTCTCTCTCTCTCTCTCCCTCCCTGTCCTCCTTCCCACCCTCCCTCCCTCTCCCTCCCTCTCTCTCTCCCTCTCTCTCTCTCTCTCCACTCTCTCTCTATGCTGCAGTGTATAACCAACTCAGACAGGGAGAATGGTTATAACAGCTCTCTGCAGCTGCCTGACGCCACGCTCAACTTTGCCAAGAAGCACCCGTTGATGGAGGACAAGGCTCTGGCTCGCCCCCTGCTGCTCACCAAGGGCGTCAACTTCACCCGGCTGGCGGTGGACCGGGTCAACGCCCTGGACCAGCGGCCGTACAACATGCTCTTCATCGGCACAGGTACAGTTTACATGAGGGTTAACGGAAATGCAAATCGGTCAAATTTAACAAAACTGAATATCGGTGCAAAATATCGGCTATCGGCATGTTCAATCCAAAAATATCGGTATTGTTCGGACTTCAAAAACCCAAATTAGTCGAACCCTACTAATTTTTAATGCAAATACTTCCTGTATATGTGATATAAATTTACATTTTTTCCTTCATATACTCATATTTCCTCCCGTTATATATTGCATATATCTCGATATTTCCATTAATTTTCATACTGCATTAGTTTCATAACCTTTTTATATCTTCGTAACGTGTATTTTCCATTCATTTCTTTGTGTTATTATGCTCTACTGCTGTTAATTCGCACACCCTGCATACCTGCTGTAATTCATACCTTTAATACTTTTCATTCTTTCCACTTACTACTAGTTCAACTATTGCAACTCAGTCACATTTCATCTTATCTTACATTCAATACCATATTATGAGCTTAAATTCCTACATTACAACATTACAAGCGACTAATAGTAAGGAGGTCAAGGGTCAGAGGTCACAGCACCCAGACAGCAGACGCAACAAAATGTTCCCCTAGAATAATCATGCAGGATAGAGCAGTGTTAGATAAGTCAGGCAGCAAACAAACAAAAACAAGACTGCAGCATCTTCAGAGCAGAGGAAGAAGACGCAGGCGAGGGGGAGGTGTGTGTGTGTGTGTGTGCGTGTGTGTGTGTGTGGGTGGGGAGTGGGGAGTGTGTGGGGGGGGGGGGGGGTACTTAGTGTTTCTGGAAGAGATGAGCGTTTTCAGGCCGTGGCAGGAGATAAGGACAGGTACTGGCGTTGGGGCGGGGCGGGGCGGCACGGAACAACATGCCATCTGGACCGGCTTCAGCTGGGTTTCAATTAAGGACTTTATTTGCATGCTGGGATCCATCTTCATGCATCAAAGGAAATGTGTATGTATGCACAGCTTAATTAATCTCTGTAGTCAATAGCCATTGGGCCCATATGCACATGTTCTGTTTTGGCACGGATATAAAATCAGCCAGCCCTCCCAGAGCCTTAATCCTGAATAACACAAATCTGACAGTGGATTCCAGGGCATGTGAATTTGAATGCAGCCCATCTCATGAATGGAGAGAGACTGAGCTACTTACCATTCAGATCACTGCAGTGGCAGAGTGACTGTGGCAACTGACAGTGTGACAACAGCGGACTCAGGGCTTCTCTGCTTGCCAGCATCGCACACACACATGGACACACGTACAGCGACACACACTCGCACAGGGACGCGCACGCGCACACACATGCAGATACACGCGGATACACGCAAATTCCCTGAGCCAAGTGCAGTCATCCCCGCTTGTCGTGCTTCACAGCACAAACTCAACAGGGCCCTTGGCAGACACACACTCATAGTGCCAATTGGGCTGCGGGCTTGATTAGCTATTAGCTGCAGCAGAGCGACAGCTGATGTGAAGAGTGAAAGAGAGAGAGGGCGCTTGTCGAGAGCGTTTTTCAAAAAGCCAGGCTACAGGATTGAGGGATTAGCCGACACTGGTCCCTGACGCCGCGAGAGGCGAGTGTGATGATATGCCTGCTGCTTGCTATGCGTGTGTGTGCGTGTGTGCGTGTGTGTGTGTGTATTCCCTTCCTCCTAGCCTCCCGACGGCTACCGGGTTAGCCTTTCATATTATCCGTGACAGTCTCTTAGTCGTGAGGGCTAGCGAAGGGGGTAGAGAAAGCACATATCAGCACATAACACCACTGCATGGGCACACACATACACACACACACACACTCCCAAATCAAGGTCACCCCACCAGCTGTGCCTCAAACGCCTTTCATCACGGGGGATCTAACCTTGTTCACAATGCCCTACATGAAAGGAGCACAGGATCTAGCTCTTCCTCTTCCTCTTCCTCCTCCAGCATCAGTTCCCCATGCACCGCACTTAACCAGCTCGCCTGCAGGTCCTGACAGAGTCCTCACATGTCTTAGGTGATGCCACCTCATTTCAAGGCATTTAAAGGTCTTTGCATAGCATTTTAAGTCTTAAACTCAGCTTTAAAATGTTCCTCTGTGAGCTGGAGTCAGCCCGGTAATGCAAACCTCTATCCTGATAGATAGATAGATCCTGATAAGTTGTTTTTCCTTTTCACGCCTTTTTCTGTTGCACAAGTGGCGTGATATTTCAATCCATCTGGCATTAAAAAGGTCTTAAATATTCTGACATTTTACTTGATGAAACTTGCAGGCATACTGTTCCAGGCATCCATTTATTATCATTTAGTTATGTATCCAAAGTAAGCTGAGATTTTGTTTCTATGGAGATTAGTGCTTTTATGTATAGCGTTATCTATATTTAAGCAGTAAGCCATGAGAGGCTTTACAGTGGTTTTAGACCAGCTAAGAGGTATTGTTAGGCACGACGTGAAGCCAAGGCTTAATACTAAATGGCAGTAACACACCATTATAATAAAAAAAAGAACACAAATCTTTTTTAAGTCAAATGCTATTTTCCAACAAGCAACATTGAATAGTAGCTAATAATAGCTAACAATAGTTAAAAAAAAGTGGTTGCAAAGTAGCGGTATGAGTGATATTTGGCTAGAGCATGAACTGATATGCCATCAAAGTGTGTGTTTATATATTATAATATATCATTAATATTTAAATGAACTGCTATGTAGTCACAGGTGGGTATTAATATATTATAGCATTAATATTTAAATGAACTGTTATGCAGTCGCAGGTGTGTGTTAATATATTATTATTATATCATGAATATTTAAATGAACTGCTATGCAGTCACAGGTGTGTGTTAATATATTATAATAGCATATCATTAATATTTAAATGAACTGCTATGCAGTCCCAGGTGTGGGTTCATATATTATCACATCATATCATTAATATTTAAATGAACTGTTATGCTGTCAAGGTGTGTATTTATTAGGTATTTTGCAACGGCTTTGAACGCGGCTCAGCCAATCAGAGCTGAGAGCCGGAGCTATCCGTTTCAAAATGTATTTTTTATACACAGCATGGAAATTGCCCTCAGGGGATGAATACAGTCTGCTGCATTGCAGTGAACTGAATTGAAGTGAACTTGAATTGGAAGTTTTACTGAACAGAACACAAGTGGAGTGAACTGAAGCCTCCTTCCTCTCCCTGCTCTGTGTCCTGCAGCGGAGGGCTGGCTGCAGAGGGTGGTGATCCTGGGCTCCGAGGCCCACGTGATAGAGGAGATCCAGCTGTTTGAGACGGCCCAGCCGGTGGACAGCCTCACCATCTCCCACTCCAAGGTAAGGAAATGATGGTTTTTATTTTTAAGACACTACTTCCATTCATTTCTAAAGGGAGTCTAATGTTTTCATCAAGATAAAGAAGGAAGTCACCTCTGCACCAATTTCTTGTGTTGGCATTTCAGTCCATCAATCTCTCTCAGGACAAGTTTTGTATGTTAATGACATGCAAAATTTGTCTTTGGCCTGCCTTTGGCAGACAGGCCAAATTGATGCAGAGGTGATTGCATACACCATCACACCCCTTCCTCTCCTTCCTCTACTGGATGATTTGAATTTGGGCTTCAGACTGTTCCGAGTACCGTTCACTCGGAGTAAAACATAGCGATGCGCATATTATCTTCATGGATCTCTAGTGAGATCCCCATGGAGGAAAAAGTTCTTTGACAGTGGTGGAAATTGAACCCACCCCTGTAGCTTTAATCCAGCACTTTATACCGCCCGGCCACCCCATGTAGCACGGTGATGTAGATTATCATATCATATCCCTGGAAAGACACAGACAAGTTTTTGTGATCCCTTGAAGGTTGCTTGAGCGTTGCATCACTTGTTCATTGGTATTCAGCGATAACAGTGGGAATTTGTCTTCTGTTCTTCTGTTAATACCCTTTATTCCAGACACTTAGAATCACACGTCCATCGAGAATAGGCAGGCAGTCTGTGCGGTGCCACCGGTTCAGCAAACGTTTTTATCAACAGTGCCCTTTTCGAGATCAGGTGCAGCCTCATGAATCCAAAACCCCCTTTCACAATAACAGTAATTACAATCCTTCACCGCAGCGGGGAATTGAACCTCTGCCCCTGTTGTTTTCCCAATCTCTGTGCCCTGTCGGATGAGCCACTCTGCTGGCGATGGCCCCGTCCCCATGGCTCCGCTGGCATGTCTGCCTATCGATGCTGTTTTGACTGGGCGTCCCCAGCCCCAAAGCCCAATGCTTATCTCATTAATGCTGGCTTAGCCGGGGCCAGACATTTTATAACAGCTTTTGCGAAAAGAGCGCAATCCAGATTGGATTGGGAGGGGAGGAACCACAATGTTATTGTAATTGAGAGTGATTATCCCATTATCTCCTCTAACCCCTCACTGAGTCATTCTTTCTCTCTCTCTCTCTCTCTCTGTTTATCTTTCTTCTTGTTTTTCATCTCTCTCTGGTTTCTGTCTCTGGATGGATGCACGGCTGGGTCTGTTCTTTGTCCTCTTCCCCTCTCTCTTGCTCCCTCTCCCTCTCCCTCTATCTCTCTCTCTGTAGAAGTATTTGTACATTGGCTCTCGTTCGGAGGTTCTCCAGCTGCCCTTGGCCAACTGCAGCCGCTATCAGTCTCAGCCAGACTGTCTGCTGTCCCGGGACCCCTACTGCGCCTGGGACAGCGAGGGTCGGGCCTGCGTCCGCATCGACCTCCACCGCGGGTGAGCGTGGCACATATAAGCACCCATGCATTCACATCGTACACTAGATTTAGACCGATACGGGTTTTTGAAGGCCAATACTGATGTTTTTGAAGGCAAGCAGCTGATAGCCAATATTGTATTCACTGTCTTCAAATTTTCATGCCAAAAAACATACAAACACATAAAGATTTCAGTATTTCCCCCAGAATTGTATTCTTGTCCGGGTGGAAAAGCCTCTGACACAGCAGTTAGACCATCATAGGACACTAAAACTCTCCATTGAGACTCTTTTCTTTTAGGTGGGTTAGCAGCAGAGTGAGGCAGGTTTCACTGCAGGTTTTACAGACTCTTGAGTAAAATCCTTCCCACACCACACCGGAAAGATTTCTCTGCTCAGCCATCTGATATAAATATAATCATAAAAGCATATTGACTAGCTGCGGTCAGGGAGGAACCTCCATCATATCGGAGGTAGACAACATTGACTGGGCGATATCTGATTTTTAATAAAAGGCCAATACATCTGTCTAATTGTATACACATAGACATTTTTATTCATTGCTGATATTTGTATTTATCTTGTGTTTATCTTGTATATTTTTGTTTTGATAAGTGCTCTATAGATAAAATGTATGAGTATTATTACTATTACATATACACACAAACTGTGAATACACACACACACACACACACACACACACACACACACACACACACTCCTCTCCCTCTCCCTCTCTCTATCCACCTTCGTACTCAATGGGCCGGTGCAGTCCGTAGTACTTGCTGTGGAAATGTCCCTGCATTCCAGTGAGGAGAGACCATTATTAATCCTCAGCTCTGCGCTCTGCTCTGTTCCCCAAGGCCCACCTCCTCGCTGTCACAGGACCTCATGCTGGAGAGGTTCAGCCGGGGTAAAGCCAAGTTCGACAAGCCCGTCTCCATCCCCAGCCCCGGTGAGTACAGGGCCACGCCTCACTAGTGGCCCCTTGTGGGCTTTGAGTGTCGGTGCATGGGGCCGGTCAGCAGCAAGGAGTGGGAAACAGAATGAACTTGAAGTGGAATGAGTGAATAAATTTGGATTGAGCTGAATAAATTGAATTAAGTGGAGGAGAGTTGGGTCGGAGGAGAATGTGAATGAGAATTATTACGGTTGACACTTGCCCTCTCTCCTGTCTACTCTTTCCCTCCACCCTCTGCAGAGCACTCTCGTCTCCGTAACGTGACGGTGGTGGTGGGGTCGGACATGGTGCTGCCTTGCCAGCTGGTGTCCAACCTGGCCCAGCCCTGCTGGGTCCTCAACGACCGCGAGCTCCAGCTGGGCGACCCCGAGGCCGGCGGGCCGCGCTTCGACCGCACCCTCAAGGCCCTGGTGGTCCCCGAGGCGGGCCAGATGCAGGCGGGCCGCTACATCTGCTACTCCGAGGAGCAGGGCGTCAAGTTCCAGACGGAGCGCTACCAAGTGGCCGTAGTGGCCAGCGCTCCGGTCTTCATGGAGGCCCGCGCCCCGGACGGCAGCATGGGGCTGTTCTGGGTGCTGGTCATCACCCTGGGGGCGGCCTGTCTTCTGCTGCTGGTGGCAGCGCTCTACCTGCGGAGGAGGCTGAAGCTGGCTTTGGGCAAGGGGGCCGACATGAAGCCCCTGGAGAGCACCCTGGTCTACCCCATCACCCTGCCCAAGGAGCCGCCCACCTTCGTGCCCAGCAAGATGCCCAGCGACGAGGACCGCTTCTGGGAGACGGGCGCCAACTACTACTACTCGGACGGCTCGCTGAAGATCGTTCCCGGCCACGCCCTGGGGCCCAGCAGTGTGAGCAGCACGGCGTCGCCCAGCGCCATTCCTGGCCAGCCCATCCACTCCCCCAGCCGCCTCAGCCTCACCAATATCCGAGGCTCCGGTAGCAACGGCTACATCCGCCTCAACCTGAGCGCGGCAGGGGAGGAGAGGGCTAGCGGGGCTGGCGCTGGGGGCGGCGGGCTGGCGGGGCTGGGCGGGGGCGGGAACGACTACTCCAGCCCCTTCAAGGAGGAGCTGAGGCGCACGCTGCAGCAGAGGAGCGTGCTGCCCGACGCCAACCCCGAGGAGTCGTCCGTCTAGGCCCTCCTCCTCCTCCTCCTCCATTCCCCGAGTTGGAAAAACAAAACAACCAACCTACCTCCTTCCTTTCGAGGACGCCCGCTCTCTCTCTCTTTCGGCGACGCTCTCTCAATTCCCCATGCGCTCTCTCTCTCTGCCAATGCCTGTTTGGCTCACTCTGTGACTCTGTAGACATTTATAGCACATACAGCATGTTAAATACACGCACTCACACATCGTGTTCACCGACACACACTCCTGTAATTATTGTGTTCTGGGTTACCATGCAGTTATGGTTTCAACTTCTCTCTGCTTCCACTGTGCAATCGCCACTTGTGTAAATTATGTATTTAAAAAGGCATACTGAACGCAGAGGAGAACACCTCAAACATGGAAGTCAAACAAATGGCGTCACTTGTTTTCTGAAGGGCACATCTCTTTTATGTTGAGTGGACCAATTAAGGTTCTTGGCCTCTGCGCTGAAACCAATGACGAATGGCAAGTGCGACTGACTGGAAATATCAAACTGACTTGCTGTCCTTCTGTTCCTTTGAGACTTTTTGAGCTTACTGCACTTAAAACCGGAAGCGCGTCTTCCCCTTTTGTATTTGTGAGCCAAGAGTGTGAGAGAGGTATAAAAAGACTAATTAATTTCGAAGCAAGACGACAATCATGTCCCCGTCGCAGGACAGAAAGGAGAGGAGAGAGAGAGAGACAGAGAGAGAGAGAGAGAAAGTGAAATGAAAATGAAGTGAACTTGGAGTGAAAGACGCAAGGGGGGTTTGAATGAAGGACAATCTCTCAAGACTTTCTCTGCTCGATTTGTATTTTTTTTTTTCCCACGTCGTATTTACCCCCCCAGGAGAAAGTCCTCGACCCCTTCCGCTTTCATTTGTTGTGATGGTTGGTTTGAATTAAGACATTTCTAGTTGTTCTTTTTCTATGTCTTACGGACTACAGCAGTGTTCAAACGGTGATCAGTGGCTAACGGCTCCCCTCTGTGAATGAGAATGTGAGGGCAAGCACTTACATTCCTCACTTAGCCCTGCACACTAACCTTCAAACGCACCTTCACGTCCAATATATTACAAGTGCACTCCAAACCACATTTATTAGCGTCACAGTGCGTAATAGATATTTGTCTGTTTTGGTTCAGCCCATTTGGACATTTATTCCTCTCCATGGGGAAAAAAATGGTGATTTGCATTCAACTCTTAAGATGCAGGCCAATAACTGCACACTTAATTCCAAATTGAAGTTGACATGAAGGCATTAGGCACGGAGAATGTAGGTGAACCCTCACTGTTGCGACCGCTGTGGATGTCTCAATAAGTGCATTATATTTTTTTGTGTTTGGTGAGGGTGGTAGCTTGCACTGCCAAGAAGGAAACCCCCCCGCCCCGCCCTGCCCCACACTCACATCCCTCTGAATGCCAACCAATCCTGGACTACAATGTGTCTCTGACACACCCTTAAACCCCTTGAAACCCCCTCCCTCTTACCGACGCCCAGAGACTGACCTGGGGCTACTGTGGACAGATACAGAGGAACGGAAGAGCACTGTAAAACACACACACACACATACATTGCACATACACACACATATGCACACACATACACTGCCTGTGTTGATGGAGAAATGGCCAGACAGACAGACTGATTGCTGCCCTGTTGACAATGGCTCCAGGCGGGGAGCAGCCGTGAACCTGTCAGAGGTATTGTTCCACTTAATTACATTCACACAGACAGATTCAAACAAAGTCCTTGCCTTTAACGATTTCTATTTTAGCCTCTTGGCTTCCATGCTGAGACTAGTATTAAGAATAAATTGGTTTATTCCTTTGACTTAAAGGAAAAGTCTCTTTGGTCAACTTACCTGTCAAATGACACCAAAATCATCCATGTGTCCCCAGTGGCTCTGGTGCTCCATGCTAACACTTTAGCATACACTATGTTGAATGATAGCAGGCCACTAGCATTAGCAACAGTAGGAAGACTGACCTTCTAGGAATAAAAACTTGTAAATAGTTTTATAATATGGCCTGTACCTGTGTCATGAATTAAAAAAAATAATTATTTACTCAATGTAGCTGATGTAGCCAGGTTTATTTTTGGAACTACTTAAGGTGAGCAACCATGTATTCATCCGCTGCTCAGTGATTTTTAGCTGTACACAGTCTCCTGCCGCCACCACCTTCACTTCCTATGGAAACGGGGAAAGTAGGGCTAGTTTCTGTATCATATTTTATGGAAATTTTACCAATCTCCTACACACAACTAACAGACCTAGCCGTATATCATGTAAGATTACTCAGCATTTATCTTTAGAGCTGCAACAAGTTCTCATTTTCTCAGTTTTTAGATAATGCTAGTTGCCTACTATCCTGCTATACTGTATGCTAAAGTGTTAGCATGGAGCACCGGAGCCAATGATACACCAGGGACACACCTTATCTCCTGATTTATCTTCAGGATTTTCCTCTGCCAATGAAATAGCGCTAACGCTACACATGAAAGCGATGTTAAGTCATATTGTGCCTCACTTGTATCGTTCTGAACGCGGTTTGGCTCCCGAAGCAAACCGACACAGAACAAAGTTTGCCGCCACTAACCTCTCCTTCGTCCTCTTCCTGTGCTTTGTCCATCAGGGGTGGCTTTTGTTTTTTGGGACGTGTCTGTCGGGACCAGAGGAGCACAGCAGGAGGGAAGGGGAGGACGAAAATACCTTTTTTTTGCCCCACCATGTACAGACAGCTGAAGGAGATGTAGAATATTGAAATGATCCCAAGGTTGAAGAGGTACTTGGCCATCAGCACTCCCATACTAGTGTTGCATGATCCTCTGCAAGTGGACTGTACATCTTTGATATGATCATCCTTGTAGAAGTGCAGCATTTTTTGGACTTTCACAGACACTAATGTTCTCTTTGAAAAAAAAAACAACAACAAAAAAACAAAAGAAAATGTCTGATTTTACGGTTCAAAAGTTGTACAGGAATCCATGGCTGCATCTCGACATGTTTACTTTTGCCGTGCCTCTTCACCTTTCGGATAAGCCAAAGTAGACTGCAGTTGCTTTTTCTTTGAAACACTTAATTTAATTTTATTTGATTCCAGATCGATATTTAAGTCTCAGCAGTCCGTCCACTTTGCAACACTGAGCTGACGTCTGCAACTTCTCTGCATATTTTAACTTCGGCTTGATTTTTTTTTTCCCCCTCAAGAGCAAGAAGAAGAAAAAAAAAAAAAAGCTTGAGGCTGATGAACTTCCTGTTTGCTTCCTGTTTACATGTCAGTAGCGATCTGCCGGACCCGATCCCTGATTCCCTCGCTTTATGAAAGGCTGCATAATTTACCAAAACTTTGAACTTTACCGAATCAGGCAGCCTCCCGAAAACCAAATAAGTAGCCGCTGATTTAAAGCAGATCAGAGATAGAATGTGTCCACTTCCTAGTTTTATTTCTGCTTTAGTAGCCCTGAAAACTTCCCTGAAGCGGAAATCTAAAATGCATCAGCTCTTTACATTGGTACTTCATTATATCTTCAGATATTTTCTTTGTACAATTAGGCCTTTTCTATTAGTATTACATCTTACAAAAAAAAAAGAAAAACATTTTCAAAGGGATACAGGTTTCAAGCTTGGAAAAAAAAAATGCATGTGTGCTGTACTTTATGTGCATTTATTGTGCATCTGCTCAGTTCTTACATGTTTGTTTTGCCCGTAACAATTTCTCTCACACAAGGCTTTAAGTTCTGCTGTTTTTTTGCTGTTATGATTTGTATTATTCTATTATCATTTTATTTTTGCTCCATTTTTGCTTGTCGGTTATTGATCTTTTATGTTTGTTTTTAAAGTATGTTAAGTAACTTATTTCGCTTGTACAAACATGTTGATATTTATTATCATTGTACATATGTCCTTATTTTTTATATGTGTATATATACACAAATAAAAGTAGAGATATACTCGAATTGTGTGGGTTTGTTTCTTTGGACATATGGAAAGTGATGGTGTAGATGCACATTGGATAATCACTATCAATTGTTCTAGATTAGATGGCCTAAAGTATTTGTACCATCCATTGATGAGCATTATCCCACAAATTATGATATTAGAAATTAAAAGTGAAAGTACAGTTACTCCAATTCCAGTCCCAATATCATGCCCTTAGAAGCATAATTGAAAATATACACCTTAATATGAAAAAGGCCCATATAGAAACATCTTGATTCACAACAACCAACACAAGAACTATAGGAATCCTATAATATATGTTAGAAGGCTATTGTAAAACTATCAGTGCACAGTGATACCATAAAGTACAGTAAAGTGATTACTGTACTGGTATGAATATTATAGTGATTTTTTGTTACGGATATGGAATAGTGAGTTGCCAGCAGTCATTTCATCACAGTAGGCATCACAGTTTTTCAAACAGTAGATATCTCATTTTGCAGTGGAACTCATGTACACAGAGTTATTTCACCAGTTCTCTCCTAATGTCTGGAGCCGTTTCATTTCCCCCAGCCTGCACCGCACTGTCAGGCTTCCACCGACTTGCGTAGCCTTTGCCTGGTGTCGACAGAGGAAGCCACATGCTTCATGTGGTAGACAGTCCCAGCTGTGGAGAGAGGCTCAGAGCTGCATCTGATCTCAGTGTACTCAGCTGGGCCGCAGCCGCCGAAACCTCACTAGAGAAAGGAGGAGGAGGTGTGCGTTTGTGATGTTCGTGTGCGTGTACTTGCACATGCAGGTGTGTGTGTGTGTGTGTAAGAAAGAGAAAAAGCAGGGGGAAATAGGAAATGACGCCTTATCTTGGGATGTGTGTAATGTAACCAGGGATGTAGTGAGGGTAAACCCACCTAAACACAGTTGGCCCCACTTTTTAGGCTGATATAGAGTATGTCATATGTTGTATCAAATTGATGTAACTGACATAAAGATAGGGCCTTTTATGGGGGGGGGGGGGAGCATAATTTATTGCTTTTCTGAAAGTATAATTGAATTTGAATACTTTGCTGTTTCCCTTACAGTACCACCGACTGGACATCATAGTTTATTCATCGTTTTATTTATCACAACATCACTATTATAAAACAAGAAAAACAGCGAAGGAAGGAAAGCACATCTACTCCCTCTCTCCCTCTGTGGCCCACACCCACATCCCTATTATGTGTGTTTAAACCAATCAGTGAGATACGTCACCCCACATAACCTCCTACACAGCGAACCCTCTTTGAGAGGTGCTGATAGCTACCTGTCTGGCTGACAGATTGGGAGTTTCAACTTTGAGTATCAGGTCAGCTGTGAACCAACAGACTGAGAGAGGGATGCAGCGGAGCTCCAGCTGTTTGGTTTTAAGACTGCCAGCAGCAGATGGGGCCCCGTTACAGTCGAGGGAACAAGTTATGCTTCCAGTCCAGCTGTATCACTTGAAAAAATGCTGTATTTTTTCTTTTTTTTTTGTTTTGACTCCAAAACATCAAAATGATTGATTTTCCAAGCTTGTTCCATTCATGCATCTGGGCTTTGGAGCGGCGTTTGCTTAGTATTAATTTATATCAAAGGGGAAAGGATTTTAACAGAGGGGCACATCAATCAATCAACCAAGTTTGTGGATTTTATGAGAGCGAAGTGTGTTTCTTTTTGCATGTTCCCATATCCAGACCTCATCAGCTGGTCTGGGGATTCAAACCAGCCACAGTACATTCACAAGCCTGCTTCTCTATTTTTTAAACTGCTGCCTCCCACATAATTTTATGATGTGTAGTTCTTTTACCTTCCCTCCCCACAATGGTGTATATACTATAAATATCATAGGAAGCCTTATTTGTTAAAAGATGTTAGGAATTTGTTAGATGTCATGAATGGAAGCCTATCTATCTATCTATCTATCTATCTATCTATCTATCTATCTATCTATCTATCATCTATCTATCTATCCATCTATCTATCTACCTACTGTATCTATCTAGTGCTGATCCTAGAACCTCTGTTCATTCATTGGCAATTGGAGAGCACGTGGTATATTTTCTGATATCCCCATTGGCCAGTTCATATGAAACGAGTTCCGTTTCCCTTCGGTCGTATTAAAACTACGGAAGTTAGTTCCAGCCTAATGATTACCAATACCTTGTAATTAAATGCGTCGCCTGTTATCACCCCCTCAATTATTCCTAAACTCGTGAACAAGAATACATTTTGCATAGAGCGTATCTGAAATTGTGCAGTGTTTATTGTTTACTATCATTATTTACTTTTCGCGGAGGGATTCATATGCCGCTGCCGCTTCCGGCTGAGGCGTGGAGCGTTATTTGAATTGCTTTCTACGCTGTTTTCAGTTTCCTGTCTTTTTGTAAGAAAAATAACTTCTTATGGCCGTGTGTGTGCCATTATAGTTCATTATAGGACATATATATATATATATATTTTTAAACTTTTTCTAGGGTAGATATCGGTATCATTTACCGTACATTTGCAAGGTAAGTTTTGAATGTTCTCTCACAACATGGTCTGTTTTGTGCAGGGCATTCACCGCTGGACATAACGTTAGTTAGCGAACGTTATTTGCTAACATCTGGCCATCTTGTTGGCTATCTGGCTTTCTTGGATAACCTCAGCAAGCAAGCCATAGCGTGGTAATTCCAGGGAGTTAGCTTGAATATAATAACATCCTGCAATTACGTTGGCGTGTCCGTCAGATAACCAGCAATGGATGCACATCAACATTAACGTTACGTTGCTACTGTAAGCTAACGCTGCGGTCTCGTGTGAAGAGAATGTCACGCCAAACTCAATTAAAGAAAATCTGGCAGTTTTATCTTTCCTTTATCGGTTATGATACATATGTGGTATAATATGACTCAGTAGGACTGTTGGGTTCACTCTTCATTTCGGCATGTATCCGATACAGCATTTATTGCGACACATTTTCAACTTTTACAATTGGTTCGCCATTTTTCCCTACAACCTTCTTCCATCAAATTCACTGGCAGCGACACATGTGAACCAATTCTAAAAGTTGATGTTTTATTGAAATAAAGTGCTGCTTGGTGGATTCTCTATAAGTTTACCGATTTTCCCAGAAGCTCATATCAATTCGTAAAAGGGGCTGTATTCTACCAGGTATCTACGTTTACCGATAACCAAGGGAACATTAAACTGCCAGATTTATGGATTTTTGTCCATAAGTATCGTAAACTATCATGGTCTACAAGGGTCGGCCTTACTGAGACCAGGTATTATTGACTTACAAGTGACTGGCTAGTAAGCTGCAATTATCAGAACTTACCCTGGTAGCAAATGTTACAGCTTTGCATGACCATGTGTTTCAGCTGCTCTTAATTAATAATATATGTTTTATCTCTATGCAGAACATGGCTGGTACTGAGGGAGATGAGAAGGTGATAGCAGGCCTGTTGCCGTCTTCAGAGGAGGACTACACTTGTCTCTTGGGTGACACTTCGGGCCCCCTGGATTTCTCCCAGCTCACACCTTCTGAATTTGGCATCTCCAGCCAGAGTTTCACCCTATCATCAGCAAACCACAAAGGTGAGACCTCTGGTGTTTATTTGATGCTAAACTGTTGT
Source organism: Centroberyx gerrardi (assembly GCF_048128805.1). Taxonomy (NCBI): domain Eukaryota; kingdom Metazoa; phylum Chordata; class Actinopteri; order Beryciformes; family Berycidae; genus Centroberyx; species Centroberyx gerrardi. Next base: position 8,157,925 of record NC_136004.1, read on the forward strand.
TACATAGCTGTTCACAGACACCAGTGTTTCCTCCATATAAAAAAAAATACTTTAACAAAAGTGTAGGCCTCAGCTTTAAAATTAAGGATTGAAATATACAAAGTACAAAATACAACCAGCATTTCAATCACAAATGTGACCAAAGCAGCAGACCAAAGCAACTCAAGTTACCCTCAAGCACCACTGATGCATATAATCACAGATAAAACACTGACTGAGACTGTAGAGGTAAACTTTTGTGATACCTGTTTGTGGCGCCAGTATGTAGAGTTTCACTGAAGTGGCAGTTTTCTCCCTCTTACTATAGATAAGTTTCGTCTGGCCCAGCTAAAGGCAAGGCGGAGGTCCAATGTTGGTGTCCGGGGCTCCCCAGCGACAAATTCCCTCATCCGCTACATGGCACAGCAGAAAATAAAGACCCCACCGACCCACAAAACTCCTGAGGTGAGATGCACCTTGGAATACAGTTGAGCAAATCCTATACCCCTTACACACCATATTAGAGTGCTAGGGAATACACAGGTCGACCCAGGTATGGTGACCCCTGCATGGCATGGGCCCAGATGCCTACCATAATATTCCTGGGTCGTGCGTGTGTGGAAGGGGTGTCGGACAGATGCGCTGCCTGTCACTGTAATTGCAGAAGCCGGTGACCTGCCAAGCTGCGTCGCTGAGCAAATATATTTGTTTTGCTGTCTCACCTCCCAGCCTGTCAAAAGCAGTCCCTTCGTTCCCCGAGTCGCCTCCACACTGAGGCAGAAGATGGCCTCCTTCCAGAGCCTGATGGATGTGGAGGAGAGTGAGGTCTGTGGTCCGACGCCAAGGCAGGACAGCGAGACTGGAGGATGCATCAAGACAAGAGATAATCTGTCTGGTGAGGCCGCCTCATTGCCACAGGATTAATGGTTTCATTTCTCGTCTGGGATTTCTGTATGATGTCTGGAGGCACCGTTCAAAAACAGTGACTTAATAGATATAAGCCTGAATTTGACAATATCTTACAGCACTGGTTTCTTTTAAGCTTGGTCAGCTTCATAAATGGGCCAATCTGTGTGCTGTTTTGTTGTTGGGGTTTGACTTTATCATCTCCTTTCGTTTGATCATGGTGGGTTTTTTTTTATTTTTGTTTGTTTAATTAATTTTTTTTAACCGAGTTGTCCCCAAGTCCCATTTGTTTTTGTATGTTTACGTAACTTGGCTTGTTGATGGGTGGATTTGTTCCTCTCAGATGGGAGAAGCCTTGATGGTGGGAAGGAGAACTGCCCGCCCCCGATGACACCCACACCCAACAAGAGGAGGCGCGTGGGCCCCCTCAGGGACTGCGAGGAGGAGATTAGGGGGGGCAACACTCCTATCCTCCGACACATCAGCCTGAAGGAGCAGGAGGTAGCCTCACTCTGACCATGTACTTACTTGACTGCCCTAAATAATTCAACTAAAAGGTTTTACCTCTCTTTACTTGGCTTACTTTGAATCTGTTGATTATTTTTAACTGCTGTATCTCTACGAGTCTTAAGTTGGGATGGTAGATCTCATAAAGCACTATGCAGTATACTTCTACAAACATCAAAAAGGGGGGGAAATAGCAAGCACTCTCAAACAAACCATGTTTGTGCAGAATGCTTGCTATTCTTCCAGTTTTTGCACATTTGCACCTCATTTTTCTCCGTCTTTGGTTAAATTATATTATTTTAAAATCATATTTTCTGTACCAGTGATGTTAGTGTTTTTGCTGTTGTCAATCATCTCCACAGGTTGATAAGGAACCGGTGACACAGGTTGTGACGCGAGGACCAACGCCATCCAAGCAGACGGTGGAAGAGGCCCAAGCTGTGCTATTCTTCCCACCCCTCCATCTTGACTCCCAGCCGCCCACGTCCTGTGAGCTCAAGGCCTGTTCCCCTACCAAGAACCAACAGGTTGGGTCCTAATCCTACCAAATACATTACCAGCTGGTCAGCAAAATTTTGATTTTAGATCCATTTTGAGGGCTATGACGCACTAATCAGGCGTTCATATCTGTGTTCGACGTCAGAGCTTTGTTTGCGTCAAGCACTGAAATTGTGTTGATGAACTACAACAACCATGATTCATTGTGCCTATGACTCATGGAATGGCACATGGTATAGGATGGGCTTGATGGTATATGATATTCCAATAATGCTGCAGTAGCAAAAGTACTGAACTTGCTAAATGAAAGGTTATTAAAAATGCAGCCAAAATATACACATGCAACTGAAAGAAATCCAGTCCATCATTAGTTGAATAGACACAAAGTATTGAAAAAAATATCTTTTTGAATTGTTGAAACATTCAAATATTGTAATAATATTCAGTCTTATATAACAATCTCCTCTGTGAAGCACTCCTAGCTTCTCCAGCTGCAGTCCAGCAGAATATGTGAGATCTCACAGACTCTCTCGCTCTCTCTCTCTCTCTCTCTCTCTCTCTCTCTCTCGCTCTCAACAGGAGGGTTTCTTTGAACTCCAAAGCCCCAGCAGACCGCAGCCTGACGACCCAGCAGCCGTTCTGCCAGCCCAGCCTGCCTCCCCCTTCCCCATGCCCTCCCTCCCCTCTCTGCTGGAGATGCAGCCCACAGGTAAACACACCGCTCTCTGTGGGCCATGCTAGAGTAACCGGCCTTTTATCTTGGTTTACCCCTGCCTTTGAGGCTTACCACACAGAGCTAAGCTCACTACAAAGTATTCAGGCGGCTCACAGGGAGAATAGCAAAGTTGTATTTTAAAAGAGGAAAAGCCCTCATTGTGTGTGGTTAAATAATGGCATTTGAGGCTTCTGTATTGGAGAACACTGTGTGTGTGTGTTTCAGCTGCAGGAGGGGTGTTAATGTTTCTCGAGAGATGCCAGTACTAGCATCAGATATAGGGCCAATATCAGATAGATGGGCACTGATAGTACATGCAGTATCAGGATCAGTGCTGATGCAACTCCCAGGCAATCATACTCGGATTGGCAAATGGAGCTGTCCCAATATCGATGCTAATGACATGGGTGTGCCGCAATATAAAACTTTTCTGGTGGGAGGAAAAATGTCTCCTGACGAGGAAATGCTACTACTTGTGAAATTCATATGAATAACACCTGTTGTTTAGACAAGGAGCCTTGACTATGCATGCTAAATGTCATTAACTACTACACTGTTCTTTATCTATAAATCTATTCTAAATCGGCTTGTTGTGTCTGTTAACTTACATCCTAGGTAACTCTTCTTGGTTCTGAAATTGGTATTGGTACACCACTAATATCACAAGAAAATAGTGTGTTATTATCAGGGAATTTCCCCAAATTGTGAAATCCAATAGCAAAGCCACTTGATTTCCTGCCTTTTCACACATTCAATCAGACGGGTACCAGCAGTGGAAAAAGTGGTCGGTACATTCTAGGTTCCTCTCTCTCTGCAGGGGTGTGTGACTCCACAGCGACCTCCACCGCGAAGAAGAAGCGGGTGCGCTTCGGAGGTCCGCTCTCTCCCGAGTTTTTTGACAAGTACCTGCCCCCCAGCACCCCACTGCAGAAGGGCGGCACTCCAGCCCGAGCACCCACGCCGGGTGTGGGCCTTCAGCTGCGCTCGGTGCTGAAGACCCCCCAGAGGAGCGAGCCCCGGACCACGCTCGCCCAGCCAGACTCCAGCAGCCCCTCTGCGTTCGGCGCCTCGCCTACGCTCGCAATGCCTCGCAACCGCAGAATGCAACCTATGGGAGAGGACGTTGAAGAGATGTGTGGAAAGGTAACATGATGCGATGTTGGTATAGCTTCTGCTGTAACAGTTCAGAATGTGATAGAGGCCAGGTGTAAAAGCTGTGTGTGTATGTTTCACAATTTCTCTGGGTCAGTAGTTACAACAGAAATAATGCAACCTATAACTTTGTCACCAAAACAAACAATAGTTATGTTTACATGCACGCTAATATTCTTGTAATATTCGGGATACTCAAGTGTTCCGTTCATAAGCTGGCTTATGTAAATACCATATCACATTTATAATAAATACAACATAGATAGGGATTTGAGAACAGGTTATTAAAGGGGCATGTAAACAGCCTATCCCAAATAAGACCTTAACCAGGATGTGAGCCACTATCTCTAATATTGTATGCATGTATCTGTAGTTGTGACAGTCAAGTTCTGATTGTTTTTTCTGCTCCTAGATTGCCTTCCCTTCAATGGAGGAGCTTGACTCTTCGTTGACGAACAACGCAGGTCGGTTATTTTAGTTGGTTGTCCCTGAGAACTACCTGTGCAGCATAATCAAACACTATTGCACGATAACCGCACTTTCCATTTGTCATATTTTCAGAACGCACCTGGGAGGCCCAGCCGTTGGATTTAAACACTGCTTTTCAAGAGGAGTCTCTTCCCGAGACGCTGACAGGTGAACTGCAGTCTTACTCCTCCCTTCTGTCTTCCTCTTTCATCGTCACTTCACCTCCTGTCTTTACCTCCCCTCATCTCCACCTTCTCATGTCTCCCTGAACCTCAGTGACTTGTCAAGGTTTAACAATGGTGTCAGTGAGTGTCAAACGGTACAGCTCAAGAGAAATGTTTTTTTAGGGTTGTTATTTAAAAAAAATTTCTAGGATTTCAGGTTCTTGTACAAACCATTCACACTCATCTAACATGGGAGATATGTCTTTATGCTTTTGTTTCCCTGCCTTCCTGATCATGCCGTGTCAATACAGAACTGTATGTTTTGCCCCAGTAGGATGGGATATGAATTACAGGGTAATGAGGATAATAAAATATTAGTCATGCTCCTGTTTTATTCATAGCTTAGGATGGTATTTAGCCAGATGGAGGTGCATAGTATGGTAAGACGTTCCCAAATGTAAACGCCTCTGCAAAGTATGCTAGTTGTATAATAGATAGACCCAAGGTAGACATTCAGTCATTTCCATTGTAGTTCCACAAATTCAATTCAGGTTATTCTACAGATAGAATACTTGCCTGTAGTTGTCGTAGCAGCTGGCAGGATCTAGCTCTGCTGATGGACTTTAACTTCTGCCTTCACCTTACTGGCTCCCAAGAAGGAGTGTATGGCATACTGTAGGTGTAGGTGGGTTCAAACCAGTTACATTGGCAAAAGCCTCCTCAAATGCCTCCATGTCAGCGTGTATTCACTTTGACAGACAAAAGTGAAATAGTGCGCTCATTGGCAATCAGGAAGTACTGTGACTAGTAGCCAAATCATCTGCAAATGAGTTGAAACACAGAAATGTCTCTCTGGATGGGCCTGGAGTTATCAGACCCCCTACGAGTGTGCTGAAAAACGCTAGGTAATTGGGGCCGAAATTAATACTGAGGTTGAAGGGGGAGATCACTGACACGGTTGCTCCACATGGGATTCAAATTAACAAATAACTCCATAATTAATTACCCTGCCTGCCCCGGAGAAATAATCCCACCCGAATGGGGCTTTTGCTGTAGCTGCTGCCCCAGAGCCCGAGGCCGAACCCAGTGGGCCCTCCCAGACCGATGCCCTGGATGAGCCTGAACCCCAGCCAGGGACAGAGATACAGCCTGAACCCGGTATTGAAGCTCCAGTCCCAGCTCCAGCTCGATCTAGCAACCGAAAGAGAAAGGTCTGCCATTATCACTTTTTTTATGTATTTATTTTTATCCCCTTTCTTGGGAGAGGGTTTGCTGGGCACACAAGCTCTTTTTCAGTAACACCCTGTTTCAAATTCATACAGTTGCCCAGTACAACCACAGTCTCTTACTGCTTGAGCAATTGTTATTACTACCCTCTATTGAAGCTTTCACTGAGAAATTTCCATTTATACACACAAAAAATCCTAAATCTCTTCCCTTCCAGCGAGCACCAGAGCCTGAATCTCCCACTGAAGCTCCAGCTCGCTCCAGCAGCCGAAGGAGAAAGGTCTGCCATTATCACATACTGCTCTCAACTGGATCTCACTCTGAGAAATCTCCATTTACGCAGCCATTTACTTACCAGAAGAGATTGTCTTTTTAATAATTTAGGGGTTTTATCGCACTCCCATCTAATCTAGTGTTTAATCCCACCGGATCTGAACTTAATCACAGCAAAGGATATCCACTCTGTGTGAGAGTGTGTGTATGTGAGAAAGAGAGTGTGTGTGTGTGTCGATATAATACATCCTGATGCCAGCTCTCTGTTCCCTCAGCAGCCGGAGGAGAGCGAACCTGTGAAGAGGTCGACGCGCTCTGCTGCCAAGTTGGCCTCTGGGAAGATGAAGGTGAGTTGGCCGGGTCGCACCGTTTGATTTCTCTTTACACCGCTTCACCAAGGGAGGCAGCCATGGAATCAATGGCTGCACAACTTAGCTATAACTTATTTTGCTTGACCTAAGGAAGAGAACTGTGCATGCATACCCGGACTTGTGCACATGCAGGCAAAACATTGTTCTTTGAGTATCAGTGACAAGCCATGGCACTGTGGTCTTCAAGTAGTAAATTTAAGTTAGAATTCACTCCTCTAAATCTGGATGCTATCAAACACATTTTCTACAGCTCAAGTCTGTTTTTTACAGAGTGCTATCGAAAATAAAGTAAAAATTGTTTTGTGAACATTATACCAATGACTTCACACCGCAGCTGCAAAGATTGGCACAGCTCCCATAATCACCTTCTTAGATGGAAATCCGTATATGAATTGCTGTACAGTGATGTATGGAGTGTTATCTAAGTCTTTTAATGATTGTAGGGAAACACTTACTCAGGCATTTTGTAATAAATCACATTTTTGTGTAAGCAGTGCTTCTGTGTGGATGTAATATATTAGAAAAGATGTTTGCCAACATTATTGAAGGCAGCTGCTCAACTAGGAAGCCAGACAGATGAGATCATATTCAAATAAAGGGCTTATTAATTAAATCTATATGTCATTGCCACAAATGTGCTATGCAACTGTATAGAATCTGTCCTCTGTCCAGTTTTTAAATTGGTTTATTGTACATTGTTACAAATTTGCTTTTTAAACTCAGGGATTGAAGTATAGGGTTTTTCTTAAGGTTGATGCAGACAGTTTTTCAGTGGACACTGTTGATAGCCAAATGTCCAAATTTGACCATTTTCATGCCAAAATACTATTTGGTGTTTGCCCCAGGATTTTATTCTTGGCACGGTGGAAAAGCCTGCTATACCATTTACACCATGGGACACCAAAAGTCTCCACTGAAAACAATAACATTCATGAATACTTGTGGGGAATCAGATCAAAATGTCGCATTAGAATCAATTCAGGTTAAGGACTTCCCATAGACAGCCAGTGTAGTATTGATCAATTCTACAATAAATATGTAATCAAACAAACTGCATCATATCAGAGGTGGACTGTACCAACTATACCAACGATATCTGATTTTTAACAGAAGGCCAATATCAGGCCGACATATCAGCGTAAACCTACTCACCATGTGGAATGTCTCTCCATAGGCGACCTCAACGAATCGTCGATGGGGCGCTAAGGAGGTAGACCGCACCTTGTACGGCTCCAGGGAGTACGCCTCCAAGAACCCCACCCTCAGCCCCATCACCGAGAGCCTGTCCTCCGCCAGTCAATCCCCCACACAGCAGCCTCGCTCTAGGGGGTGCACAGGTAAAACACACAGGGTGTCATACATTCCCTAAAAGTACATTCACACCACGGAACTTAAAATCCAAACTTCAGATGGGAACCTTCAATTATCTTCACACATCAGACTCCTAAATATCTTTCCGGTATGAAACTTAAATTGAACTTGAACGATTCTTATGGGGAAGTTGGGGAAATATACTGATATTGTACTAGTGTATGCCATTATTGGTATCAAATGTCATGCTGATGCCAGGCTAAATTTGGTCTAATAAAATGGGTTAAATAGGGTATTGGTTGAATTTACTGAATACTAAAATATAGTACAAGAGCCATGTGTAAGAAGAAATCACAGAAAACCACTCGATTTTTCTGCCTGTTTCATAGACTGATAGATATTGGCTAATTTCCCTGATGGAGAAAAATGAGGTTTATCTCAATCATTTTTGTCCAGGGACCCCAATCTAACAGTTCAAGTCTACATTAGTCACTGAAGATGCTGGATCTACTCATCACTATATCTGTGCTTGCAATAGGCAAACTATCAAGGCACTTCTATCTTTAAAAGTCGATCATGTCAACAAGTATATATTAGCATTGTGAGCAGTGATTCTGTGCAGCTTATAGTGCTCAGAATTGCTTTTTTTGGTGAATCTAAACCTTGGCTGAAACACATCTATCAGAAGGAGTAGATGCAGTATTTGCCTACCCAGAATGAGACTTTTAGATGAACACACACAAATATTATACAGATAGCTTCCAAGACACAGCACTGCTCAGAACTAGTCGTACACAGTTTGCAAATGATTGTACTTTAAAAAGTATATGGATGGATGCTTGTTGCCCTGACCTAAACGTTTTGTGCTCTCATTGATTCCCAAAATAGTGTATGGTCAAATGAAAAATATAGATTATATTGGAGTTTTAATTAGGGATGCCCCGATAACGTTTTTTGCCGCCGATTGTCTATGAGCCATATCTGCCGATACCGATCGACCATACTGTTTTTTTGTTTTGTTATAGCAGCTGGTATAGCAGTATTATAGGTCTAACAGTTTCCATTTTACATACATTTCATCCATCAAATTGAGTCCTGGTTAAAAAGTATCCACATTTTCTTTTTTTTCTACCTCAATATTTACTTGATCATTATGTAAACAAAACCATGTTCGTTCTAGGTAGCGCAACATGATTTAGTGAGATAACCGAAGCACAAGACTCACTGTTGCCGCTTGCCTGTGTTGTTGAGTGGAGTTAAATACCTCCGAAGATATAGGCTGTCCGTTTCAGTCTTTGTTTTTGTATAGCCTAAGTGAATGTTCTTAAGAGAGAGAGAAATGAGACTTTTCAGTTGCCTCTCCGCTGTTAGGGTCTCGACCAGACCTTAGATCGGGCCCAAAAAAACAAGCCCGACCCTACCCAAGCCCGTGCACATTCTGTCTTAAAACCAAAATTTTCTTAGTAAGTTGGCTATAAGTAAACTAATTCTGAGTTGTTTGAATGACAAAAATCTGTTCGGAATTACGTGCGGGATCTTACTGAATAGCCTACTTCCTCTCGCAAGGGACTCGCAAAGCGAGTGTGGTGCCGTAGGCAGCGAAAACCCGACACTTACATTTCAAATCGTAACCTTTGATTGACTGGTGATAAAAACATAATTGACACAAGGAATTAACAATCAGACTTTGCGGATTACAGAGAAAGTTGAATGACAGAAATCTGTTCAATCAGAATCAGAATTACGCACGGGATCCATGGTTATCAACCTGCCTGCGTGCGCATGGCGCCAGAGGAGAGGAGGAGATGCTGTGCCACTGCTGACTGAGATGTGAATATGTATCGATCACAGTGATTGATACATAAGGTTTAAGGTTACAATCTTATAATACATATAACATTCTGATTATCACACCAAATAGCTTACTCCCCACCCCAATTATTGAAAAAAAAAAAAAAAAAGACGTTAGCGCTATATCTCTGATCACGAGACCAGCCGGCCGGGCCGAGGAATGGAGGGGAAATTCCTACCCGACCCGGCTCGGGTTCGGGCAGAGAATCAAACCTCTGGTCTCGACCGTCGTCCAGTTCAGCACCGTGGACAGCGGTGCAGAGTGCAGACCATTACGTGCACATGGCTCACGTGTTTTGCGTCATCGATCGGTTTTTGCAATCGGCGACTATAAAGCATTATCGGAATTCTCCGATCTCATATTTATACTGACTATCGGCTGATTCCGATTGCTGGCCAATCGATCGCGGCATCCCTAGTTTTAATGTGGAGAGGCACTCTCACTCCTCAAAGAAGCCAAATGCATGTAGTCATATGCAAACAGGCACATACATGTTTGAGTTGTAGGCCCATGCTCTCAATGACTGTCACTCAGATATTTTGGATGTATCATCCCATAACAATTCCACATGGATTTTCACCACATGGACACATGGACGTACACACACATACCATCCCACAAATGCACCTCTGCTCCCTGTACACATTGCCGTGATATTTAAATTTGTTTGTCTGTTATTAAATCTGTTATTTTACTATTTCCACAGCAACCTTAACACTTTAATGTTTCAAATAGATTTTTAAACCCAGATTCTGTTATTCCTTCTGCGATTGTCTGCAAAATGGAAAACATAGGGCCTTACTCATTGAATGTAGCACAGATTGCACTAAGCACCATTGCATACAGTCTAAAACATATTTTTAGCTGCAACCAGCAGCTAGTATAAGTCACTCTGTCGGGCAGTTGGTAGGATCAGGCTGTCGGCCGCAAAAAACAAAACAAAAAACATGTGCATGTACAACCGCAGGACCCAGAGATTCAATACCTATAGCCTTCTCAGGCAGCCACACTGCTGCTGTAGCTCACTTGGCAGGACAGCATACTTTCTTATCCCTGGCTCAGCAAATTAGGCTTTTGTTTTTGGTTTCACAGAGCCAAGTAGGTTGCAGCTTATCACAAATTGTGTGCTGATTTATTAAATATGTCATACAATGTTTTACGGTACAAAATCCAAACTGCTTTGCTAGCTTGTAGTTAGTGAACTGGTTAAAGTTAAGGCCTAAAAGCAAACATTTTTATGTCCCTCCATCGTGGTACATGGTATGTGGGACATTATGCTGACATAGCTCTGTCTGTCTGTCTGTCTGTCTGTGTGCAGACACATTCTTGTGAACATAATAACTCAAGAACAACACATGATAGAAACTTAATTCTTACACGACAGGTTCCCCCTATAGAGTAGATGACAGTTCACATTAAAACCACCCTTGTGTTATGTGAAGAGACAAGTATGTTGACTTGATGACCTTAATTAATGACCTCATTAGAATAACTGGTTATGTTTAATATATGGTGATTATGGTGGGACATTACTCAAGTGTCTCTTGTTATAAACTACCTCTTTCGTCTACTTTTTTAAAATGATGATTTACTATGATACATAAGAGTTGAGGTCATGCTCGGCCTTCAGCCTGGTGCCCGTGTCCACACTGTTGCTAATATCTCACAGTATACCATTCCTGCTAGTGTTGCTTGATTCAAGTCCAAACTCCGACTGGGTAATAACAGACTTTGCTTCTGTGCTGTCGGGGGAAAAACCCTTGTAACTGCAAACCGGGAATTTTTCTTTTCTTCATTTGATTTCTTCTTTTCTTCATGTGATTGGAAATTTTACATAGCCCTTGAAGTGCTGGGTAACTTTCCATGACCGTGGAACCCACTGGCAAACTTTAAAAATCCATTTTTGTCAGTGTGAAAAAAAAAAAATCCTGAAAAGCTTTTAACTTTTGGAGGTCCAAAGTTCATCTGCCAGCAGTGATATGTTTGATAGTCATCAGTTTTGCACCACAGTCCTAAGATTGTTTTGTCCTCCTTTGCCCCCAGCAGCCCAAGACCAGGAGCCCTGTCTTTCCCTTCCCAATGTGGGAGAGCTTACCAACAGTGACCCCGCCACCGGTGCGGCTGTGGCTGCAGCTCTGCTACATAGCTGCTCACCAACCACCAACAACACTCAAGAGACGGGCGACATCAGCACCACAAACCCCTGGGAAACCCCTTCGGAAGCCCCTATTGAATCTGCAGCCCCCAGCAAACGGGGGGCAGGAGGGGGGCAGGAGGGTAGGAGGCACTCGGGGCCCAGGCTGAGCTCCAGGGCTGGCAGGGGGGTCGCAGGGAGGGGACGGAAGGGAAGGAAGGTCAGTGTCCCTGTTGACGACTGCCTCAGCGAGGAGCCTCAGGACCAGCGGGAGACTGGAGGCAAGGCAGATGAGCGCTGTGAAGACCAAACTACTACAAACCTAGAGACATCAGAGGAAACCCTGTCCGACCACATTGTGACTGAAAACAGGGAAGTTGACACTGAAGAGCATTGTCCGCAGACCCCTGTAGATGCCCCCTGCACAGGCACAGAGTGGAATGCAGAACGTCATGAAAGTCTAGATGCACCCGCTTCAGCCTGCTCACCCTTAGATGTAGAAATTAGCAAGACTGCAAGTCTGTCAGAGGAGGACTTGGCAAACCAGGTGAAATCGGCAAAGAGAAACGCCAAGTCTGATGTGAGAGTGCGGAGCAGGTCCAGAGGCAGGAGGAGCTCTGTCAACAGAGAGGAGCAGGTAAGCCAGGCAGCGGAGCTCCAAATGGGCCATAAAGTGGAGAAGGGACTGAGAGACCAAGCAGCCATCCAACTGGAAACCAACACCCAGTCAAGCTCCGATAGCCAGGCCCTCGCTCCCTGGCAGGCCGAGTTTAACCTGGAGGATGTGTTCAAACCTGTAACCCCTAGAGGGCAGTGCTCGGTGCGCCGCAGCCTGAGGAACCAAAGCAACGCAGACCACAGCAGCGGCAGTTCGGGCCTGGCCTGGCTGCCCCGGACCTCGCCCGACTCGAGCAGACAGGCCCACAGGAGGACCCGGGGCCGCCGGCTCAGTGCCGCCCTGGCCCTCCGGCCTGCGCCCCCTGAGGAGACGCCCCGGTGAGCGCCTCCCAAAACACAAAGGGAGCTCCTCACAAGACTGCTTTTAATTTGCCACTAAACGTCCCCAGCCAAAAGACCTGAAAGGAGGGTGTCTGCCTGTCTGAGAGACTTTGAGTTATCGTCAGAATCAGTTTTTTACCAGGGTGTCCTGTAAATAGAATATAAAGATTGTAGTTTTGTGTTCTGGATCAGCAGTTAGTGATTTAATTATTGGCTGAGGTTTAAGGGGGATACGCAATGCATTGATAACACCTTTTACATGTAGCTCCCCTGTTTTCCTAAAATAAACGGAAACATTATTCAAAGTATTGTCTAATTGTTTTTATGTTAGCTGAAAACACTGGTGCTTTTGTTCCCAGTGAATTATAAGTGCTGGTCAGTAATTTGTAGCCAGTTTCCCTCCGGTAACTATGCCAATCAATACACTGAGAGCCCAATCATCTCCGCTGACCACCTCCCAATCAATAGCCAACCACTCTGTTAGTAATCACAGTGCATCTTCAGCTCGCTCTCCAAAGCCACTGGATGGAGCATCCTCCAGTCAATATTTCCTTGTGCACAGATGAAGATGGCTATTCTGCACTCACCGTCTATCAGGCAAGCGCAGGGGTGTTGGAGTAATGGAATGGTAATGTAAGGGGAAAATGTGCCTTACACACAGAAATCAAATTAATAAGCTTGATTGATTGTGTTTATGTGTGGTTGCTAGTGTTTTTCCTTTTCAGTTATGTGTACTGTTGTTGACATGCTGGCCCATGTCCAGAAGAGGTCCCCCTCTGCACTGGTCTGCAGTAGCTCCACTTAGCATGAGCTGACTTTATAGCTATTGAATGAGGCTAATATTCCATCAGTCATAAGAATAATAGCCCAATCAGAGAAAATGTCTCATGTAACCACCTCAAACAGAATAAACCAGTCCATTCTGAATGGACGTCAATGAGTTTCCAGTAAAGTCTTTAAAATACTCCTCAACATTCATTGATTGCACACCTTATTAGATCGCTTTGTATTATGCTCATTAAAGCAAATCATTCAGACTCTTTAAGTGGAAGGAATTCATTCAGAACAATTAAATATATTGGATCTAATTGTAGCCGCTGTGTTCACATATGTGTGATGCAGCTGTGGGGTCACTTCAGGAAGCAGATTTCCTTTGAGAAAACTAAGCAATAGCTGTGAATGAGTGCTCTATCATCATTATGCGAATTACTGTTTTGGTTTACATATTCAATTCAGCCAAGTGCAAGTAAATTGACCCCCAACCCCACATTCCAACAGTCACACTCATTGTTTAAATCAACCCCTCTGCACTGGCGCCATCCATCTGTCAGAGGGGACTGGAGAGAGCCAGTATGATTCAAATTCAGTTCACATTGGAAAATTGGCCCCCGGAATGATGCATGACTCTAATCTATCCATCACTGGGTAATTGACTCCCTCCTTTTACATCAAGTCAGTCGGCTGAAGGACACCAGAGGTTTTCCGGCTCCTAGTCCATGCCAAGGTCCTTTCTGTATTCCCACTGGAAGACGGATGGACAGGCTGACACTGACTAATTTAGACCTGTGCTGTCCCGGTGGGGCAACGGTGCCATCTGGCGGCAGCACAGGGGCGCTGCACATAGCCAGCCATTCGTCTGTCATCTTGATCAACTATCAGGAGATGAAAGCTGCCATCTGAAGTGATCTTATCGTCAGAGAGGGAAGTAATTTGGTAGATACACATTCATTTATGTCAAAGGGGTTTTGGGAGTGATTTTTGCTCAGCAGCGGAACCTAAGATGAGTCATTTGTCTTTTCTTTTTTTTTTTTTCATAGCATCGTGCCCATTTCTTTTGCCCTGTCTGACTTTAAAACTGTTGTAACTGGGAGTGTCTATGTGAATGGGCTGTTTTATTGTGTGTGTGTGTGTGTGTGTGTGTGTGTACACAGCTAAACTGCTGCACCTCTATGCAAGGGGGTTGGGGTGAAGGGGGGTATTTTTCTCTGAGTGTGTGTATGTATGTATACAGCTAAACTGCTGCACCTCTATGCAAGAGGGTGGGGGTTCTGGGTGGTGGTGGAGAGTTTTCTCTGAGTGTGTGTATGAATGTGTGAGGGGTGTGAAGCCGAAGCCCCTGTCCCTGGCAGACGGGCATAGTGAAGACGGCTTAACACAAGAACAATGGGGTCCTTTGACCAAAACGACGCCCCCAAGACATGTGGCCTCCTGTCACCGTGGCAACCCCCCATGGGACAGGGAGCGGGCTGACAGCTGGAGAGGAGGACTTACAAAAATGGAGTCCATTTCTTTCCACTGAAGCTCCCCTGCACTACTCTATCATTCCCTCTTCTCCCCTCTCTTCCTCTGAACTGGGTCCGCGTGTGTGTGTGTGGCTTCCATTTCACTTTACGGCTTCATGTGATTGACCTTATGGGTTTGACTCGCCGCCTATAGGCCATCTAACTCCTCCAGACAAAAAGAGTTATAGACACGGGGCAATAAATCAAGTGGTTATAGCCTCATGTTCCTCCCAGTAATAACAGAGAGCATTGATCTCATTGATAAATATAGGGCTGAGCTGCAAGATTTCACACTCACTGTATGCTTGATTTTACGCCTCGTTCCAAAGCGGATGAGCACTTTCTGCACAGACACAAAGCGGCATAATACGTTATTTGTACCTTCGGATTTAGCGACTTTCGTCTTTCAATTAGTTAATTAGTAGCTGAATGGTATTAAGTTGTCCCGCTGCCCCAGTCTTTTCTGCGCTGGGTGCTGTGAGCCCTCTATTATTGATGCACAGAGGCACGCTCTCTAAGCCCTGCATAGCTCTCCTATGGAGCTAAAGACAGCAGGAGGAGGGCAACAAACAAAGGCAGGACAGCAACAAGAGACCCTCTAGCCACTCAGTTTGGTTTGCTGTCCCAGTGTGTCTGCATGCTACAGCTGTGGCTGGCTAAGACCTGCTTCACACAGGTGCCTCTGCGTGCAGCACGTAGGCCTCATGCACAATAAGGGGCTACAATGGACTTTTATTTGCTGTTGAACAGTTCTATCATAAAAGGCTATATATCCTTTTTGGGGAAAAAACTATCTGCAGTTTATAATTTAGTGTCACTAAAATATAGTGGATGCAGTCTGTAAAAGTTACCATTTTGTCTACTAAGGATTTATGTTGCCTGCTGTCCCTTAAAACGTAGGAGTTAAGTGCCACCTTTTTCAAATGCCGGATATCTCACCGAAAAACAAAACTGTTCAGTTGCAACACCACATGACATCAATCTGCAGCAGTCTTCCTCACCGCATAGTAGAGCATACAGTATATCTGGATTTCATTGTTTCATTTCATGATTTTTGAGCAAATATATTGATCAACAGTGCCAGGATCACAATCAATTTCAGTGTTTCAGAGTTTTCACAACTGCAAGATCAAGAGCCATTTTCATGGAGAGGGAATATTTATGTCAAACCAACTTAAATGCTTTTAATCAATTTGTGTTTGGGCTTGAGGGACAAGCGATACACATACCCGTTCCCACTGGGGCCTCCAACGCTGCGAATATATTCTGGTAAGGCACTTTGGATAAATGTAAACCAGGTTGCTTATGTCAAATCTGCTTTGTGAAACGTGTCTCCATTCAACATCAATAAATCATTACCACATTAATTTTGAGACATTAGTATAATTACCATAAACAAACAACACCATCGCTGAGAACATTGTCAGCCTCCTAGATTTGACCCTAGCAACCATGGTCTCATTTTTATTTTTTTTACACCAAAGTGTCACAATTAATTTGACAATGATACACTGATGTGAGCAGATGCTACACATAGCACATTTTAATATAGAGCTTTCAACAAACTTTCATATGTGCATTACAGAAAAGAAAGGACAAGAATACTGATCAATAAACAAGAGATTGAAACAAAAGGGAAGATTCACATCACATATTTGAACACATAGGAGTAGAAAGGGAAGGACAGGCAGTAAACAATACTGTCAGTATGCAACACAGGGCAGAAGCAGAGCTGCCCAGTAACATACCTGTACAGATCGTCAGAATGTCTGGGCATGTCCGAACTCGATTAACTCCAGACTGACACCATGTGGAAAGGTGTGTCCTGAGTGTGACATGAGGAGAAGTTAGGGTGCCTGCTGGAGCCTCACTTCTTTCAACCTATAGATGAAAATCACTGTGCCTTGATTGATGTCCAAACTCTGTCTTTTTAACTGCCTTGATCTCAATTAACAGAAGTATGTGATAGGAATCCTGCACCAGTCCGGAACAGATTTCTTAAATAAGATATAGATCCTTTTATTCCTGGGTGGAAAGAGCAGTGCAGCAGATGTTTAGATTACCATGGATCTATAACTCGCATACGAAAACTCTAAGTTTTTTGATAGCGATGTGTATATTTTCTACCATTTTAGGAAGAGTAATGATAATGTGATAGTTCTGAGCCATCTAACACCATACATGGAGACATCTCAGTGAAGGGTATCAGGACTCCATCTTGAACATACTGGTGCTGGGTAGTGGAGTCGACTGCACCTACACCGCCGAGATCATATCTCCAGAGAAAGAAGGCGTCCTGCCATGGCAAGTGGCCAGCAAGACCAAAATACGCCTTGCTTGGTTTTGCCACCGACCTGAAGCGTGACTACCAGGCTGTTCGCAGCGAGGTTCCTGGAGAGAAGCTCTGCAGAAGTGGGGATCTTCACCAGTCACACATTTTTCAAAAGATGAATTTATTTTGTAAAATAGATATACAGTTAGTAGTGGAGTTCAGTAGCTTTTCCCAGGGATGTTGCAACTGCCAACTGCAATACAAGAGATCAAAACAGATTACAGTACAATAGGTGAGTATAAATAGAGGACAATGGGCTATAACTCTCTTTTACAAATATACTGAATGTGTTTCCATTTTCTGTTACTAAACTATATATTACAATTCATCTCAATCATGTTCACTAATCCTCAAATTACATTTCAATCATGTAAATGTGTCATATTGTCTTTCAGCCAACTGTGTATGCACTGCCTTGTTTACATTCCTCAGCCAAGGTGGTGAGGTAAAATATACTGTCAATTTACATTTCTGAACATAACTGTGACACATACTAACAAAGCTACCTTTACAGAACATAGCCATGGACTTGTCACTTCTCATTTTTCAAGCATTTTGAAAACATTAGCTAAAAACCCTTGTTTACTACTTTGCAATAGCTGATGTTGACTGACTATGTGGTTAGTACAATAAATGTCAGTTCTGCCCACAAGTGGCATTCATGGGTGAATGAATTAACTAACATAGCATGTAATTAATTGAATGTAACTTCTCACCTGTAAAATAGATGCTAACTAATGCTGTATGTGTTACTAAGACAATGTGTTAAGATGATGCTGTATATGTGGCACCTAGTCGTGTTTTTATGGGACATTATCTTCTAAATATCATTAAAATAATAAATAGCAGGGTCAAAAATAGCATGTATACCATACTGGGGCAATAATCAGAATCAGAAACACTTATTCACCAAGTACAATAAATGTATAGGAATTTATGACATTATGCAGAGAGAGATTGACAACTTCCAGGGTTTCATTCACAGTAAACACTGACACATATGGCACAAGCATGACAGTGTAACTCACTGCACTTAACTCTTGGCGTGTTCCGTGCATTAATCCACTCAGTGAGGCCTTCTCAGAGCCGGAGGTGACCTGATCAAGATCTGCAGTGGCTGGCTGGCCTGGTCCTGTGTGAGAAATGGGCCAGGCTGACATGTGTCAGCCATGATAAATGAGCAGGTGTTTGGGTCGGTGTTAAGTAAATGGAGTCATTATTGATGACCTTAGAGCTCCCTGTGTGTTGCCAGTATCAGTGATGAGTTCCAGGCCCCCGGCCGCAGTAAAAGGGGATGTTGTGATCCGTGGGGGTCAGGGAAGGACCCGTAGCCCGGGGGCCAGGCTGCGTCTGCCATGCCGGGGTTAAGTTGAGTCGGGCTCGGGCCGGTGACCCCGAAGAGGGAAGTTCACTGGCACTGGGTCTCTGTGGCAGCCTCTGTGCGGACGTGCTGCGACTCGGAGCAGAAATACACTCATATGCTTGTTGTGCCATAACTTATGCTCTTATGTAGAAGGATAGCCAGTCATATAGTGGTAAATAAAAAGTTGGGTAAACTATGAACCCCAGTGGGTGATCATAAGGCAAACAACTACCAATATAAACAAAAATCAACTATCTTAATGGGGTTTTTTCCCCCTTAAAAGACCCTATCCTCGTTTAACCTCAATTTGATACAACTTACTGTTTTGTATACTATGAATTTAGTCCATAAAGATTTATGTGAGTTCAAATGGTTCAAATCTATTCCACAAGTAAACAGGTGGCTCAACTGATTTTAGGTGGGCTTACTCTCCACTTCATCCTGTTGATAAGCCGTTTCCAAGCAGGAAATGTGTATGTGGAAAAAAAGCGTGATGGATGAGAAGTGATATTATCATTGCTCTCTGCAGTAGTTTCTGTTGTCTTTCTCTGTGTGGAAAAACACAGCGCGTTCTCTGTCACTGTCGCCGGGGGCGGTTATCCAAAAGGACTGAAAGTATTTATCACCTTCGCTGTGATAAGTATAATCAGGCCACGTTGTTACACGTCTCTCAGGATCGTGGGTGATTTTAATTTACATCAGTGTGATTACATAACATGCTCCATCTGTTGCCTCTCGCTAGCACAGGGGGGAGACAAACATGCATATCTTTACACAGACAAGAATCTAATTATTCAATTACGGATCGTATTGAATGAGTAACTGATTCGCCACGGCTTACATAATAACAACACAGATCATGATTGGCTCTGTAATGCGATTTAGGGCGACCGTGGAGGGCTCATCGTTCATGGAAACGTACACGTTTTTGCCCCCATTACACCAAAAGTAATTTGAAAGTGGCATCATTAATATAAATGACTGGCTTCTAATATACGTCGCATGGCGCATATTGATGAAAAATCAAGGAATAACACACCATTTGGGTTCATTCGCCCATTAACCGACATATCCTTTCAGACATAAATCTCACTCCCAGCCCCTAATGGAATTGATTAAGGGGGTTGTAGACGTTCTGTTTCTGAGGCCCGATGCGAGGAGAGCTTGTTGTGTAAGTGAGGGCCTGGTAAGAAGGGGGGGGTAGAGGCTGAGCTGGCCTGTTGGGGGGGGTGGGGGTGGGGGGGAAGCAGACAAAGCCTGCTGAGCTCCAGAGGTTAAGTCCCCCACCACCAGGCCCACAGGAATGTGTGTGTGAGAGAGAGAGAGAGAGAGGGAGAGAGAGAGAGAGAGTCCTGGAGGCTGCATTGTTGTCTGAGGTGCATCCTGCTCTGCAAACATGAGACCGCTGCGGAGCTGCTACTCCGAGACTTGGACTTGGGGAAAGGAGCCCTATACTGTGGGAGGTCTGGATACAAAAGAGCCAAACAAGACACAAGCATGTGATGTAGTAGATGCTCTTTGTCGCACGGGAAACGAGGAGGAAATCTCTGCAGCGCCGTTTGTTATTCATGAGTGAACTTTCCCGGGCAAAAGTGCTCTGACGCCGTGTAACGACTTGCTCCTCGACCTGCTGGTGTCTTGACATTCAAAACACACACACACACACACACACACACACAGAGATCCAGGGTGGATTGCCCAAAGATGCACAGAACAAACTTAATCCATGACTAAGCCTTCCCAAACGTTATAAGACAGAATTAGAAAATGCTGGAAGGCATTGTAGTGTGGCATGTGTCAAGGTGTGAAGGATCAAACTGAGGTTGTATACAGTAAAAATGGGCAGGTTTATATAGAGATACATAGATCCTGTATATACACTTTGACCTTTTGAGATTTAAACGCTGCTGGTTAAACCACTAAGGAAGCATCAGACTGGTGTGTGTGAGATTTTTTTTTTTCTTTTTTCAATTCCATTGTCTCGCTTTTTCTATCAAGCACCTGGTCAGTATTTTGAATGTGCATACACTCCCTCCTCTCCGCTTCAATGTCTAGACTTGCCTGGGACGTTGGTGGGTTTTTTTTTTTTGCCCATGGCTGCTGCTGGTAGTGGCTTGGAGCGCAACCAGAAGAATTAGGCTGCCAAGCTGCCATACAGGGCATCAGCGAGTGATAATGCACAGCAGTGTTATCAGAGAGGTGATCAGGACTACACAACAAGCAGGAATGTATTAAGGCAGGGAAAACAAGCATCTCCTTTAGAAATGAAAGGGAGTGAACCTGGAAAAACAGAAAACACAGCCACTAGCAGAGTGAACAGAGGCGACTGCTT
Source organism: Centroberyx gerrardi (assembly GCF_048128805.1). Lineage (NCBI taxonomy): Eukaryota > Metazoa > Chordata > Actinopteri > Beryciformes > Berycidae > Centroberyx > Centroberyx gerrardi. Next base: position 8,178,790 of record NC_136004.1, read on the forward strand.
TGCTGAAAATTGAAAAATACATGTCAGGGGTTTTCCTGCCGAGGTGCTATCTATTACCGCGACTGTTGCCTCCGCTCTGCTGGGATTAATTGTGTTAAAGTCAGAGCTATTTGTGCATGTTAATTGCCTTGTCAGAGGCTCCTGCTTGAAACGTGCGTACACTGGAAAAGACTGTTAACCACAGCAGGACAATTGATTTGTCAAACCGAGTAGTTCTCCACAATTCCCTCCTCGTCTTTAATGTCTACGGCTGTACAAGTGCTACTCCACAGCACTCTGAGGCACTCCTGGGCTCCAGTGAAGGAGGCGGTGTTTTTCAGGGGGAGATCGCACACACACACAGGAGGAGTTCTGCCGGTACTTGGGCGCGCGAGAGGTGTCTGGCTTGACTTTAGGGCTCAGTCCCCTTGAGTGTGTGTGTGTGTGTGTGTGTGTGTGTGTGTGTGTGTGTGTGTCTCCCAACGAGCCGCACTTCACCTTCCAGCTGCTCTCCGTCCCCCTTTGGATTCAAGGCAAGGGGGGGTAGAAGGAGGAGAGGGGGCGGTGGGACGGGACGGGACGGGTGGGGGCACGCTCTCGGGGGCGGACAGGCCCTGGAAATTTCCGTTGTATGTTTCAGCCCTTACCAGGATGGGAGGGGTCGGAGTCGGGAGTTGGAGCTGGGATTGGAGGGTGGAGGGTGGAGGGGGGGGGGGGAGCGGTAGGATTGGGGTTTTGGGACTTGGCAAGGAGCCAGCCCCAGCAGGAAGCTTGCTAGTTTCACACGGACAAAAAAGCAGCCGTGGCCGCGGCCTCGCTGTCCGTGCACAGGGTTCCAGCCGTCACCCCCAAAAAACAGGAACTCTGCATTAGATATATGGTTCTGCACAGATTGACTGCAGTCACTCACAGCTGCACTCAATCACTGCATTTCCCTTTTTTTTCTGTTGACATAGTAAAGGACACAAGCAACAGGCCAGGAGAGGATGCATTTCCCCCTTTTCCTCTCAGCTGAGTCATTTCCACATTTCCAGTTGTGTGACTCTTCTGTGATTCTGCAGGTCCCAACAGCTCACCGGCCCTCTCCCCTGCACACATGTACATAAAGCTGCCGAGGATGCAGTATGAGTTAATAGTAAATTACTCATGTGTCAAGAAGCCTTGTTTACTTGAAGAATGTTCCTGCTGGACCTCTCAGCTGGGCTCAATTTGTAAACATCCTCATTTACTGAAACTAAACAGGCAATCAATCAGATCCTATTTTAAGTGCATTTCACAATAGGGGATCCGACACGTTACCGCAATGGGATTTACAGAGGAAAACAATAGCAAAACTTATTTATAGGCCTGTGTGGAAATCGGCCGAGTCAGAGCTTGACTTTTTCAAAAAAAGATAAATGATAAACAATCAACCGAGAAAGAAACACTTGCTGTCAGTTAAGACAGCATAACCAAGCGTAACCGAGAGGGCGAGGCGAAAAACTAGTGACAACAGTACAGCAACAACAACAACAAAACAAACACGGTAATCGCGGCGTGAAATGTCTTTTTCGACTCAAAGAGATGCCGCGAGTTTGTTTTGGTTGGCAAGGGTCCAGCTTCAGCACCGGGACCAGAGGCAAGGAGAGGCAGAGGGGGGCGAGAGCCGGCAGGCCCGACAGCAGGCCCGGAGAGCAGGAGCTGCTGCTGTGCATCAGGTGGAGGGGATGTGGTTAACACAGGGGAGGGGTCGGGGTGTGTGTGTGTGTGTGTGTGTGTGTGTGTGTGTGTGTGTGTTGGGAGGCTCGCAGGGGGCAGGTGGACACTGGTGCTGCTTGCTGGGGGCTCAGGGCCCCTAGCAGGTGGATGCACAGAGAATAGAAATTAAAAAAAAAAAAAAAAGAGGGGGGATTAAAGAGGATGAAAGGGAGCCAAGGCTTACACGTCTCCCTTTTTCCACCAAAGGCCAGGGGTCTCGCTGTAAAACTTGAAAACTGTGTTCATCGTTCGCTATTTCCACCACAAAGATGACCAGAGGTGTTAACTTTCTGGAAACAAATGTTTTAATAATCCATAGTGGCTTTTATCCTCATGTAGTGGTAAATAAAAAGGTGGGTGATATCCAAACAACCACTAAAATTAACAAAAATCACTTATATTTTCAGAAAAGCATTGATTTATGTTTTTCTTTCTTTCCTGTGACTTACATCAGTCAGATATGATGTACTATACGGTATACTGTGGGTTTTTTTTAATATCACAACATTCATATCATCTTAAAAAAGGGGAGTAAACTCTCTTTGGCAAATATAAAAGTGGGTAAAGTGAGATTAGCTACACCCCTGCCCTCATTCCAGCAATTACTGTAAAAGGTCATGTCATCTTTTTTGGGAACGGAGGATATCTCAATTTGGAACAAAACTCTTCCAAGTTGTGCTTCTGCCTCTGTTCATCTGACTGGAAATCAATTTCACCTTCATCAGAATTCCAGCAAAATCACCCCCCCCAAAGCCATTATTTCGTTTCTGCCGACGTGTATCGGTGAACATGGCCTCTGCTGTGGATCATGGTGCATGGCATTACTTATTCATGGCCAGGAATGATAGATCTGGTGTGAGCTTCTCCTGAGTATTGTCCATCTGTTAGCTGGCCTACTGTACACACTGATGTAATGTGCGAGTCCTCAGGAGGAATACTAATGGCCATTTATGTGTTAACACTTCACACTATTTATCTGTGCAATAACACTACCGTTAATTATAATTAGTGCCTTGTCATTGGCATGTGATTTATCGGTCCCCGAAGAAGTGCAAGGGAAACGGCGAATAAAGTGTGACCTTACCAGTTTTATTTGATCGCCACTGTGCTTCTCAGCAGCTCGCTCTCTCACAAGACAGCGCTAACATGGGAAAACCTCAGGTCTAATTGCTCCCTATAAGACACTCTATAATCCCTCTCAAAGGACTGCTGTACACATCATTTTACACAAAGCTGCAGATAATTTAATTTGCACCCAGGGAGCTTTCAGCATTAGCCTGTAATAGAAAAGTAAGATTGCTGCCAGATTTCCACAGACAACACAACACAAGTGTCTCTGTATCACTGCGATCGTGAAATTGAGCCAGCAAAATCAGTTTTTCCCTCTATTGATTATTTGGCCTCTGAATAAAGATGGGCGTCACTGAAGTTGTTCAAAGTTCCCGTGGCATCGCAGATTAATAGATACATAATTTACAGGGCAATATGTGATGCAATATGTGATTTTTGTTTGCCCCCCTCAGAGGTCAGGGTCAGAGACAGAACTGGAGCTGGTAGGGATTCAGCAGGGTGGATGCTTTTCAACACTGGGGCAGAGTGTGTGTATGTGTGTGTGTGTGTGGGGAGGGGTGAACCCTGGTCCTCAGGTTGAAGTACACCCCCCCCACCCTAAAATAATCTGAACTATGATCATTAGTCTTTTACTTAATGTAGTTTTTCTTTTTCCTTTCAGGCCTCACAACATCCAGAATTTGGCCACATTTAGTGTAAGTCACTTTTAAATTGAGCATTATGCAGATTCAAATGCACTGAGAGTGATACCTTTACATTATGTTGCATCCATCTGTCACCAGATGCTGCAATTTATGTTGCACTGACAGCTGTAAAAAAAAAAAAAAAAAAAAAAAATCCCTCCTTTCTCCAGACATAAATTATGACGAGAAAAAAAAAAGTCTTAGGCTCAGCTGTCATTTAATGTAATGTAACAAAGTGGATCGGCATTGCGGGCAGTTTACATAATCGTTTTCTTTTGGGTGCGAAGATAATATTAGCTCTGTGTCACAGTCTGACTAGCAATGCATCAGTAGACTGCTCTGCATAGACAGATAATAATATGCTTCACCGTGTAATAGACTACTACTCCAGATAGCTACACTGCAACATCTGATCATCTCTAGGGACTGGATCTGTGTGGCTGGCTTCCCATCTTCAGCTAAAAAAACACACAGCTGCTACAATAGACTGCAGTGTGGAGGGGTGTCTCACTTTGATCTTTAAATACCCTCTAACGTTAAACCACACTCGCTGGCTTTGATTCCTCCCCCGTTGGTGAATAAAATGTAGACGTTCCCTTGAACGCTCCCTATGTCTGTGTGCGCGTACAGCGGAGAAAGCGTGAACACCTATTCCCCTCTTTTTATTTTTTTTCCTCCTCCAACACCACCACCATCTGTCCCTTTCTTCCATTTCATGTGTTCAGCCGATATCCACACCCCTCTCACGGCAACAGCACCACCGCTGCCCACCCCCTTGCATTGCCGCCCCCCTCTTGCCTTGCAGTGAATTTTTTTCCCCCTGCCTGGCTGTTCGCCCCGCACCATGCAGACGGTCCCTTGGTCCCTGCCTGACGGTTCAGTGTTCCCCCCTCCCCCACCAGCCGAGCTCCTGTTTCACTCAAAGATGGCGTCGGCTCTGGAGCCTCTGGTCTCTGGCTGCATTTTTAGGCTTGTTGTTGTCTCCGATTCGAACGGATTTGGCACCTTCTCCTCGGCGACTCGACACGATATTCCGGTGAGTAGCAGCGGAGCCCGGATGGGGGAGACGAGATTTTTTTCACGGCCCGCGTTACCCGGGCTTCCCTCCGAAACCCGAACCGGACCAGCTCGGGCTTTCTGGGGAACCGCGAGAGGTAGAGGGAGAGAGGGGTACGGAGGGATGGTGATCGCGGAGGTGGGGTGGGGGGGTACGGAGGGGGGAGCCGAGGCCTAGTTACTCCGCTCCAGCGGCCTTGTCTTCACCGCACCGCAGGCTGTAGTGTTACGTGGGAGGGCGGCTGGTGGAGGGAGGAAGTCAGCGAGGTGGGGACCGTTTGTAAAGACGCGTCTGAGCGGGCAGGGGATTTTCACCCGCACCCGAGGCTGAGCGGGAGGCCGCAAAACATGTAACACGGCAGAATTTGCGGCTATGATATCTTAATTTTTGCACTTGCCCGTTAGCCGTGATGGCCGTCTGCAACTTGCATTGTGCCTTTTACAAGGCCGCGATCTCACCGTGAATATCATCTGTGACTTTCGAAATGAGATTATTCGTTGTGATTGTTACGGTGTGATGGCTGGTATTGTTAGAAACCATGGCCGTGGTGGAAATGTTGTCGTTGTTTTATGCCGAGGCACCGGCTAACCGTTTGTTTCACGCTGTTTACGTTTCGGGCTAGCGAGTAGCAGTAACATTATCTTAACGTTAGCGTGTTGGCTAGCTGTTAACATTAGCTTGCTAAACAACAGCAGTTAGCGGGAAGGCTTGTTGTCAGATAGCTGTCTGTTATCATATCAGGGAGAGTAAACAGCAGTCCAGGAAACAGTTTGGCAATGCGACATTTGACTTGGCTTTGATTTTAGTTAGCTTCTCTGCTAATGTTTGCTAACAGCCTGTGTTTTGACTGCATCATGTTTACGTTAGCAACCCAACTAGCTTACTTGTCAGCTTCCTAGTGTAGTTTTCAGAATGATATTGTTTACCCTTATATACCTTTTAATACTTATATTATATCCTCAGCACTACGCGCCAATTTTAGCTACTCAGGCAACCAAGCATTTGAAGTTAACAAAATAATAATGTTAGAGGTAGGTTAGGTTGACCACACTGATGTTTAGCTGGCTCTGTTTTGGTATTGGTAGTGGTTTCCATGAAATTGGATAAAGGTGGTTGTTTTTAAATTGATGAACAAATTGTTCAGAGGTGAGATGCATCAGATGGGTGATTGAACTGTTTGCTTCATTTTTTAATTTGGAATGTTGTGAATAACACACCATTGGATCAGTAAGTCCTTAGAGCCAGAACAGAACTGTCAGACTCCCAGACCCTGTAACGTTAGTGTTGCTGCCTGTGAATCTGTTCTCATACCAGAGAATGGTGAGGAAACTTTGGAGTTATTGATAAGCCTAAATACTGACAACAAAGGCACCAAGCTAGTATTGCTGTTTTACAGTGTGATTGTCAGCATGTCAAACCATGTCATTGTGTCAGAAGGATCCTTTTTATATTTACTGTAGCTGGTATAACATACTAAGTCCCAATTAGTCGCCATTGTAACTTGCGTTTAGCAAGTAAATACAGGCTTTAACTGTGACTGCTATAGATTGTCAAGTGAAAAGAAAGGGACATTAACAGGCTTTGTGGTGATTTTTGTGGGCAAGCATGGCTTTGTTTACATACTGTTGTGAGGATGCTGTATGGTGGTACTGGGGTATTTGGATTTTTGTGGCATCTCTGAGTGTTGTCTGTGGTTGAATTTTGTGAAATAGTGGAGACAAGGAGAAGCAAAAGAGGAAACACTTATAAACTTATAAACACTCATAAAATGTATCTCACCCAAACTAAACTATTCTGTGAAAACCTAATTTGACTGCTTGCTCTAAATTCCCCCCCACTGAATCAGAAAGTGTTTAACTGTTTTGCCTTTTTAAAAGTTTCTCTGACCCCTGGCTCTATGTGTGTTCTCTTTTTGTTTCTGCAGGGTGTGTCGACTACTGAAGTGCAATAGGCATGAAGGTGATCAGCCCTGGCTGCTCCCTGGGGTGAGATATCTGTTCCGTCCCACAGCTGAGAAGCCCAGACTGCTGGAAGACAGAAAGACAGCGAGAGAGAAGGAGTGAAGAGGAGAAGGAACGAGGACACAGAAAAAAAACCTTGTTCTGTGGAGTCTGATATATTCCACAAAAAACGTCTTTTTCTCCACTGCCCGACCTCTATCAACTGAAACGTGAAATTCACCTCCGAAAGACCATGGTCATTTTTCACAACTCACAGTTATAGCCGGCTAATTTGTTGACAGAAAACTGACTCAACAGGTTTTATTGTGCGTGTCTTGGTATTTTGCGACAGGTGAAGGTGGGAAACACCTTAGGTGTGTGAAAGCCCCTCTCATAGTGTGTGTTGTGACAGTTCCAGCAGCTAATAGACCTGCTGCTCCACCCCACTCCCCCCCGCGCTCCCCCAGGCAACTTCACCCTGCCGGGAGTGGGTGGTGGGTGGACCAGCTTTTACCGGGTGGGGGGTTGGCTCAGGAGGTTTATGCTATGGTCAGCTGCTCCTTACCGTGCTTCTCATACTCAGATTCTGAGGGACTCTCTGTGCGGCCCCAGGACAAAGGATAGTCAGCAGGTAGAGGGCTAGGAGGAGGAGGTGAAAGAGGAGGAGGCGGCGCTAGGGCGCAGGCCGGGTCTTTCCTTGGCCTACGGTCCCTGTTTTTTGTGTGTGGACGTCGCGATCAGGCCCCAGGGCCCCCGCACCCACCCAGACCGCAGCCATGGTGAAATTGGCCAACCCGATGTACACCCAATGGATTCTGGAGGCCATCAAGAAGGTGAAGAAGCAGAAGCAGCGTCCGTCAGAGGAACGTATCTGCAATGCTGTGTCTATGTCCCATGGCCTGGACCGCAAGACGGTGCTGGAGCAGCTGGAGCTCAGCGTCAAGGATGGCACCATCCTTAAGGTCTCCAACAAGGGCCTTAATTCCTACAAGGACCCTGACAACCCCGGGCGCCTGGCCCTGCCCAAGCCCCGCAGTAGTGGCAGCTCTGGAGGAGGAGGAGGTGGAAGTGGAAGCAGTGGCGGTGGGAGCTCCCACTCCCACTCCCACTCCCACTCCCACTCTCACTCCCACTCCCACTCCCATTCCCACTCGGGGAAGAAGCCGGGACTTGACTGGAACAAGCTGATCAAGCGCTCGTTGGAGGGGCTCCATGAGGCCGGTGGCTCCACCCTAAAAAGCATCGAACGCTTCCTCAAGTGCCAGGCTGACGTGGCAGCCTACCTGTCGGGCAGCGGCTCCATGGGGCCTGGCCTCTTCCACCAGCAGCTGAGGGTGGCCCTGAAGAGGGCGGTGGCCCACGGCCGCGTGGCCAAGCAGGGCCCGCTCTTCCGCCTCATCAGCCGCAGCAGCTCCCTGGATGACGGGACAGGGACAGTATCCCTGGAATCACTGCCACCCGTCCGCCTGCTGCCCCATGAGAAAGACAAGGTAATGTCTTCACATACACCACAAATAAACATGCAATAATGTGCACATACACAACAAACACACGGCCAAAATACATGCAATAATACACACCTAGTCACATTTTATGATGGGCATTGGCACAGTTTGGCATGTCACTTGGATGTGATGTGCCAAGATGCATTAATTAATTGGTGATAAAAACCTGCTTCGAGTGCATTGCTGATATCTGTTCAGTCAGAGCAATGCTGGAGACAATCAGGCTCCCATTGATAGCAGAGGTTTACATAGTCCTAAATACATAAAGCAATGCAAAAAGTTGAATGAAAAACAGGACAGGAAAGGGCAGTCACAATGGTTCTTTTTACACCAAGTGGGTATAAAGCACTTTGGTCTGATAGCATCAGATGTTTATGACCAGATCACAGAAACCCCGCTGAAATGACAACTGTAGTTGCGGTAAAGCTCTACGGTGGCATTAGTTCTCAAAATTTCACATGTGCTTCAGCACCGGAAACTAATCGCATTGTCTGTGAAAGTAATGGAAAACACCCTTTCTATCTTTGAAGTTGCACATTTGCTCAACTTTTTGCAATGCACACCACCCCTATTCTTATTCTACATTTATTCCAGCTGTTGCGCACACTCCCCGAAATGTCCACATTTATAAACCGGCAATGACCGAAACATGATCACAACATCTTTTCACTGCTTGTTCGGATTGATCATGGCCTGCAAAGTTGCAGTATTACACCATACTAAGGGTTTTGACTGTGTGAATGTAAGCTTCCATTTGTGCATTTCCAACCAGCGTTACATATGGTTTAGAGTCAACATATTGCAAAGTTGTCTCCGGGGTGGCTGAGAAGGGCTGGACAACAGATGTAAGATCAAGCAGATGTGAGAACGAGCAAGCTTTCACCGATTTGAAGTCAATCTCTTGCTTTTAAGGTTTAAACGGTGTGTGTGTTGGGCAAAGACTGGTATCAGGTCAGGACATGTGTTAGAAAGACATCAATGAGCACAGTCGGGCAGCGTTACCTTGCTCTGTCAGGTGCGTGTATGAGAGACAGAATTACAGGGGCCTGGCCCGTGTGTGTGTGTGTGTGTGTGTGTGTGTGTGTGTGTGTGTGTGTGTATTGTGATCCCAGCAAGCAGTGTGAGAGGTACGCTGGGTGGGCGGCTGGTGGGCCAGCTCTCGGCAGAGGAGGAGGAGGAGGAGGTGGAGGAGGAGGTCAGGGAAGAGAGTCACGTGGCTCCCAGCCTCCTGCCTCCTGCCGGGACTGTGGACCAGCTGCAGGGCTGCTCCCTGTCATAGCTGTCAGGAGATGGGTGGAAGAAAGAAAGAAAGAGAGAGGGGGAGAGAGAGAGAAAGGGAGGAAGGAAGGAAGAAAGGAAGAGAGAGAGGTGGTCTGTACTGGTGCCAGAGGAAGAGGCCTGGATGACGCATGCTACAGGCCTCTCTAACCAGACGGGGAGAGAGAGGCAGAGACATGGAGGGAGAAGAAAGAAAGAAGGAGAGAGAGAGAATGAGTGAGTTAGGGAGAGAGAGGGAGAGGGAGAGGCAGACATGCAGGCGACAGAGGAGTGAGGGAACACACCCACTTGTGTAACCTGATCAGAGAGAGCAGCCGGCCGCTAACCTCTGCTGCTTAGGGGCAGGGGCACACACACACATACACTCGCATACGGAACCGACACAATCACACGCACAGATAGACACAAAGTGACAGGCGTTAGGGACACACACACACACACACAGATGTAAACACAAACAGTGCATTATGACATGGGACCACACACGCATGCACAGACATTTGTAACTGACACAGTACTACACACATGCATGAATGCAAAATGACAGGTGTTATGTGCATGCATAAGCACACATACACATAAACAAGCCCATGTGTGTCACGCATTGGCTCGTGCATCATACCGTGCCTTCCCCCATGTGCACCCACACACACACACTCGAATGACCAGTATGTAAACAAACTCGTGAGTGCCACATACTGGTACCTACCTACTAAGCCCATCATCCAGTCATATGTCATGGCCTCTATAATCCACATTATCAGACTGGCAGTAGTTTGGATCCGGAGGGCCCTAGCCTGCAGCTAACCACTGTTTTGACTGGCTCCTGGCTTTATCTGGCCTGGGTGTGGGTGTGTGTCTTGTGTAGCCACAGAAGCTCCTCGTAAGACGATGCGTACACACACACACACACACACACACACACACACACACACAGTAGGATTAGCCCAGAGAGCAGGCTGGAGTCACATGGGGTCTGGCTAACACAGTGACCTGCTTGGCCGCAGATGGCCACCACCTCTTAAGACAACCAGCGATCAGCCTCCCCCTCTCTGACTCAACTACTAATCGGCCTGCTCATTTCTGCTGCACTGCCATAAGAAAAGGAAAAACACAAAAAAGCTGCACACAGCCCAGAGCTCAAGATCAAAGCCAGGTTTCTACGTAGGGGCTCACCCCCTTTAAATAGCACCCGCGATAGTTACATCAGATCCTGTGGATTCAAAGTAAATATTGGCCGAGAACAAACTTGAGCAAGCACGAGTGAGAATGTCTTGGCTGGAAATAACACCCTGTTGCATCAGTACAATTAGATTTACTCTGGGAGTATACAGAATAAAGGTGTGAGCATAACTTATTTTGTTGTTGTTGATGCTCCACAGCCATCACCTGGTCTGTAAGTCAGACAGGGAATGCTGCTGCTGCTGCTACTGCAGCGGTGAGGAAGTCGACATTTGTGTCTGGCATTCACGCCAGCCTGTATTCTCTCCTCCGTGCCTCGTGTTGTCACGTTACGACGCCTTGAAATATCTCTCCAGAGGATACAGCCTTATTGCTGCCCAGTCCCATGTGTTACGCGTGTGATTGTTTGTGTGTGTGATGTATATTTGTGTCTGCGTGTGAGTGGCTTATACGTTTTAAGCGCTAGAAATTGTGAGAGACGGGTGTTGCGCGATCACTCTTTTCTCCACTCTGCTACTCTTCCCCAGGCTCATCAGTGCCATATTGCCCCGCATGATTGCTAGCGGTTATGATTTCCCGAGGAAAGGGAGCGAGAGAGAGCGCGCGCGAGTGAAGGGGGGGGAGAAAAAATCAAAACAAATGGCTAAGCACCGGCTTTGACCCCATTTGCGGGGAGATTTGTGTACTCAACGCCCCGATGTTTGTGTCAGAGTGCTCCATTCAAACGGGATCCCAGACCCTCTTTCTCTCTCTCTCTCCCTCTGTCTCCCCCTTCTCTCCCTAATAGAGGGTCATTGCCAGGCCATGATGGGGGAGGTGAATGGGGGAGTGGAGTCAACCAGGGGTCATGGATATATAGATAGCAAACCTCATTGCCTCCCCGAGCGCCCGTTAGCAGTATGAGGCTACGGCCATTAGGTGGGATGGGCTTGACGCTGAGCCTTTGTGTGTGTGTATGTGTGTTGGTAGATATATATATATATATATATATGTATGTGTGTGTGTGTGTGATGTTCCCCCGTCATAATAGAGAAGAGCGATCTCCCTGCCCCGCGGTTGCCCTCTCCTGAACAGCTGGAGCGGGGTGAACCAGAGTTCTCGATGCCGATGTGCAGTGTCACGGCGAGGACGTGTGAAAAAAGTAACCTGCACACACACAACCACACACTCTGTCATTCATGGTGGCGTGTTGTGGTGATTTCCCTCTAAATGTCCCACTGACCCCATAACTGGTCTGGCTAATTCTAGCAGCCTGCAGCTAATGGCTCCATTGCTCTGGAGTGGTAATAGTGCTGCTACATTAGGCATCGCTTATTATGAACCATAATGGGTATATTTATCCAGTGTAATTCATTCCACCTCAAACATATTGGACCCCCCCCTGCCCCCCTCCTGTCTTTTTAACATTGCACGCCTCTGCTTGTTTGTTCAAGGTGAAGACATCATGTATAGTCACTCGGAGGACAATGAATACAAAATGCCCCCAGACATCGATTATATGCCTCGGGTGCAACCTCCTTCTCTGTCTTTCTCTCTTCTTCCCTCTCTCCCTCCCATCCCCCGTTGCTGCTACATCATTTTATGCATCCAGAGGAGAGGAACGTGTGTGTGTGTTAGCTGGATGGATGGAAAGATTGTCAGGGTTAGCACCATGCCACAGGAATGCTGGGAAAATGACTTAGTTCTCTGCATAAAATACAAGGGGGGTGGGTGTCATAGAATGGTCTCCCCAGTGTCTATTGTTGAATTTCCTTGACTTTCACATTTTGGACTAATCCATTTCCCAAGGAAGAGAGGGTGACACTGGGGGAAATTCTTTATTTCTGCCTCCATTTGCTTGACAGGCAGTTATTGTTTCCATTTTGCCAGAGCTCTGGCCTCGGCCGACCCAACATTAGTGCCTAAACTTGAAACGGCCTCCTCTGCTCTCACCAGCTTTAACACCATGCCCTGCAGTTACCACAGGCCCTGGCCTTGCTTGACTTTTAGCAGTACACGCCAGCAATTGAGAGATTGTTGGACCGTTCATTTATTTAAGGGGTACATAGACATTTTGACAGATAAGCTCTTTGATCAACTCAACATTGTGCAGTGAGAGGACTGGTAGAAATTCAGAATTTCGAGCCGGCTGCTTTTGTTATGCTGTAAAGCTATCTTGTACCATTCACTAAAACTACAGTGTGCTGTTTGCATGCACTGTCGCACACTAAATAAGTGCTGGACATTGTATTTATGTAGTGCAAATGTTTTGAGAATATCCCTTTAACACAAATGACTGTATAGCCTGAGCCTTGGCTATCAGTTGTCTTTCAGTGATGGTGTTCCCATTTGGCCCTATTGGCGGCAGAAGGTGACAGACCAGAAGCATGGCAGCATCTGGCCATTAGTCTATAGAAAAGGCATTAGCCGTAGCGTTGGCGCCAAGAGCGGAGCAGTTACCTCAAGCTCACTAGCGACAATGATGTGAATGGCATTTGGCATGGGAAGCGCAGCTACGAGGTCTGTGCGTATGGCTAACCCCAACCGCCCCGCAAATAGAGCCAATGTGTTGAGCAGCTGGGGAAGTGACGGCTGGAGCCCGGCCAACCCGCTCCGTTTGATGCAGTGATTTAGCTTTGTGCTCCCTGGCTAACCTCGCTTTTAATGGAAGGTGGCGCTCGGCTGGAGCGGGGGCACGCTGGCACAACACAGGGTCTACCACCGGCTGTCTAAAATGTCACACTGAAATGAAGACCGCGAAGTGCAGGCCGGCTAATTCAAGTTTTTCATCCACAGGCCACAGGGGCTGTGGGGATGTCAGAATGTCAGAGAATTTCTACCAATTGATAAGCCGCTATTGAACCATCAAGCAGTGTTAACCTGCCAAAGTGGCTGACAGAGTAATCAAATGTACTAACCACAGCCAAAACATTACCAGTATTTTCCTGGTGGTAATTTCCCTGAGAGCGTATTACCACTTCGGTTGAGGGTTTTCCCCCCCGAGGAAATCTCTGATATGACACGTACTGTATGTCGGAAGCAACGGGTTTTATTACCCATCCTGAGCCAAGAGGTGATATGTTTATTACCTATGTGAGGTTCGCCTCTCCCTTGAATCCATATTCCTTTTCTCGGTCTTGCACACATGTTTGTGCGCTCTGTTCTGCGCGTCGTGTGCACAGGGAAGGGGAGAGTGGTGTGTGTTAAGGCGTGTCTCGTGAATGCTAGTGTTGAGCGTGTCTTATGACTGTCGGAGCGCGTGTGTATGTGGTTGTGTGTGTTTGTGTGTTGTCTGCCACGGCGTGTCCTGTAACGGTGATCAATGAGTTTGTGTTGGGTGGGGGGTACAGGGAAAGTGGTGGTGATGGGGGGGGTGCTGGGATTGGCCTCCCATGTTAATGAGATCCTTGACTTGAGACGAGACAAGGACAACAGCAACGCTTTTCCCTCTCTTTCTCTTTTCTCTCTCATTCCCTTTCGTTCCCCCCCCCCCCCCCTCCTCCTTCCTTCATCCTTATCCTTTCGTCCTCTCTCCATTGTTCTCTCTTTCACTTTCCCCTCCTCTCCTCTCCTGTCTCGTTCTCCCGTCCCCTGTCTCTGGATAACAGCGGCCAGTTGTATAAAAAAGGGAAAACCGAGCCACTGGCAGTTCTCCTCTCCAATCTATTATCTCCCCACACAAGGCCTCAGACACTGCAACGTGTTGCCTCCAGTATTAATTTAGACGATTTGAAAACAAAATGAAGCCTCTCAGAAGTAGGCTAGCGCTGCGCGGCGCAACGCTCCGGGCTACGGAACGCGTGTTTGACGTTGTTGTTGCGCTTAAGTGTTACAAAACACGTGGGTGGGTGTGTTAGCTAGGTCAGAGCCAGGGTAACTTTCCCCCTCCGTCTTTATATATGTGTGTGCAGAGGACCTCTAACCTGCAAGACGTGTTTGGTTTAGTTTCTGGGACTCAGTTCAAGTCCACCCAGTCCATGCAGCTAGTTGTTGTTTGTTGCCACGAGGCGTGTCTGTTTGGCCACAATGCACGTTTTGTTACCGAATCCTCCTCCTGCTTACCTAATGCACGGGCCGCGGCATGCACGCACGCAGGCTTAAAATAGACCTACACACACACGTGAAGTCAAACGTCGGCCATAACACTTAACACAAACAGTCAGTCGATGTGAGAAATTTCTAGAGCGACACTGTGGTGTAAGCACTGTCCTCACAGCCAGCGTTGGCCGAGGTAGAAAAGGCTGAAAGAGGGGAAAATAGCTCTCGGGAGGAATTTGAGGATTGTGTTTCACTGTTCCGATATCCCTGTCTTGGTGGGAAGGATTAGTTTTTCATTTTTTAGTATCTGTTGGGGATTAATTTACAGTGGCAGTCAGTAACTGAAGCCACACTGTAATGTGTGTCTCTATACAAGGTGTCGGTGTATGTGTGTGTGTGTGAAAGGCAATGCTCACTCGCTCTCTGGCTGTGTTTACTCGAGCGCAGAGAGGGCGAGCGAGAGCAATTGACCTCCTCCGGCGGGGAAGGAGTTAAGTGTCAGGAATGATTGAGGTGCTGGTCGCACGCAGGCCGCTCACAGGACTGCTGCTGCAGATTTTTCTTTTTTCTTTTCGCTCTCCATTTCCTTCACTCTCTCCTTCTCTATATTTTCATTTTTGTCCTTGCTCTGTCTTTTTTATTCACTCTCTCTCTCTTCTCTTTCTTGTTGCTTGGCTTACCCCAATTCAATTCAATGACTGTTGGCATGACTGTGTGTTAGAAACAATATTGCCAAAGCAGTATAATGTCAGTAAAATGTCCATTTTCAGAAACCAATAAGAGTTTATGCATTCAAATCATATGGAGATTATGAATGATTTGGTTTGAAAACATATAGTATACAATACACATACTCACCAATATCAAAGAAATGTAACAGAACTGTAAACAGTTTAAAAAATTGAGAGCTAGTAGTTAAACAAATCACTCAAAAGCCAGTAAGGCTCTTTCTTTCTCTACACTCTCTAGATCTCTTTGCTTATCAGTCTCTTCTTTCCACCTCTCTTTCTTTACAATCTTCCTCTCTCTGTTTACCCCCCCGCCCCCTTTGCCTTTCTCTCTCTCTCTCTCCCTGTCCCTGTTCTGTGTTGAGGGAGAGAGAGGGGGGTGAAAGCAGCCTGAGTCAGAATGAAATGAACCCAATAAATCAAGCTCTTGTCCCTGTCTCCTCCCTGGCCGGACCCGCCTGCCCAGCTCTCTGGAGCTGTGTGCACGAACGCCACTCTCCAGCAACAAAACCTCGTAACACCAACTTTGGCCATTGCCATGGTGTTTTTTTTTTTTTTACATCTAACTGAAGGATTTCACGGTCCTCTGCAGGCCAGAGAAAATTTTATGACTTTTGGGCCCATGAAACTTTCCTAAAACGCTTCATATGATTTCAGAATTACACGGCGGTCAATCTAAAACAAGTCAGTACAGTTCCAGGGCGCATTCATGGCAATGACCAGGGCCTTATTTAAACCCCATTTTTTTATTAGCTGAATAGAGTTTACCCCCCTTTTTAGGCTGATATGTTTAAATCTTTATGACATACAATCATAAGTAGTATCAAACTGATGGAAGTTATGTAAATACAAAGTATTTTAAGGACTGGAAATCATAGTTTACCCACCTTTTTGTTTATCACTATGTCAGTGGCATTGGCATATAAACATAATTCTCAGTTTATTTGAATGTGATCTCAGCTCTCTGGCTCCCTAGCTGATCAGATGTCTTCACTCTCACTTTATGGAGAATACAGTAGCATATTACGTCCATACATAAAAAGCACAGCTTATACAGCCGTATACTTTATTATAAAATGACAGAGTAGGGTCTATGTGTCTTACAATCGTCAAAAGATTTACATACATATATATATCACCATACATCACTGTATCACAGCAATCTATACAAATTAATAGATGAAAAACCCATAAGTTCTCCTGTGGTTTGATGTTATCGAAATTAATTTGCAAAAAAACAAGAGGATTATGAGAGTTGTGTGAATAATCACAGCTAAGGTGTGAATATATATATACATTATTTTCACAATAATACATTTTTATTTACTTTTATTAATTGGATACTGCTTGATAATAAACAGAGTTGGTTTGTAGATAATGATTTTATACCACACTGAAGTAGCCGCAGGCCACCGCTTCCCCTCGGGGCTCCCAGGCTTCAAACACTTTCGAGGAGAAACACACACACACACACACACAGGTGTGTAAGTGCACCTGCAGACGAGCGCTTCAGGGATGTGATTTTTCTGGTTTGTTGGACACACAAGTCCCATTTTATTTCTAGCAACACACCGCCGTTTTCCTGCTTTTTGTGTTCCCGGTCACATCCTTGGCTTGGGTTTAAGTGCGTGTGCCTATCCGATAATGTCAGTGCGCGTTGTTTTGTGTCTGTCTACCCGCCCGCTGACGGTAGTTTGTGCACTCGGGGAACGCGAGCTAAAAGATTTATGGCGCCCCAGAACTGAATGTCAGATGCCGTGCCTCAGAATAAGCGTCAAAACGAGGCCTTAAGAGGCAAAGCGCTCTGGAATCAAACTGGGAAATCCTCAGCCAGCGCAACCAAGGGAACGTGTTCGCTCACTCTACTGCTTTTGATCAAATGACACGGGAGCCAACAGAGACCTCGACATACGATGGCAGCCTCTAACATGACATGTCGCATAAATTATACAAGCTCGCTCATCACAGCAGCTCTCATGCTCTTCATTATCGTAAAGTCTCTGTTCACAGACCCAGATAGACTGTAAGCTGTCATTGTACAGTTTTCACTCTTTTGTTGCCGTGTTAATACACACAGAGCGACAGTCATCCAGTTGTAGCGGGGCACACAAGGACACTTTGTTGTTTCATTTGTACAATGAAGCTGTTAAGTTGACTTGACTGACACTCTCACTTTCCCCCATTCCCTCTCTCTCTCTTGTTCCCTTTCTCTCTCTCTCTGTCTCTCTCCCAGCCGGTGGCAGAGCCCATTCCCATCTGCAGCTTCTGTCTGGGGACCAAGGAGCAGAATCGCGACAAGAAGCCAGAGGAGCTCATTTCCTGTGCCGACTGTGGCAACAGCGGTGAGTGTTGGTTTGTGGCCGGTAGAGCCAGAGCCTGTTCAGAGCCAGAGCCTGTTCAGAACCATCTCAGCACCAACACGGTCTTAGGCGTGTTCGAAGATTCCACTTTTGTGATAGAAACAGCATAGATTCAGCTGCATTTTGTGCCCATATATGAAAAAGCAGGTTACGTGACGCACTTTGTTTCCGTAACATCAGACACTTTATTCAGTTGGTGATGACGTGTGCCATTTTGTCACACGGTAAAATAGATGTAGGTTACATAAACCAACAGTAGATGGATGTGTGTATGTTGCAGGTATCGCTGGTTTGGGTTTCTTTGTACTTTGACCACAGCGGTGACAAATACGTGGTCCACATCAAGTAGTCTCCTCTAAAAAGTTGAGCTTTTCTCAACCACAGAAAGTGCTCCGCTCTGTCTAAAAAGAAGCCAGGTGCAGCATCTTCTCCAAAGCAGCCACTCCTCATATTTTTCAGTGAAAAAGTGGTTGCAATTTGAAAAGAAAAGAAAAAGCACAATAGGGGTAAACATGTCCTTAGAGTGGAGCGATGAAAAGCGTAATGTCAACATAGTTTTGGGAAACTATGCCCCTAAAGCTAGCTAGCTAACATGTCTTTACTTATTCTTCCCAGGGTTTTCTCTCTCATTACTTTCTTAGTAGAAGTACCCTAGTGTATTTTGGTTATTTTCCATCCATGTTTTGGTCCCAGGTTTGGCTCTAGCACAGGTTGCCATGCTAAAATTGTTTTAGTTTGGATACTTCACTGTGATGGAAACACTAATTGTAAACACAGACCCTTTTATTGGTTTGTGTTTTGGGAAAAAAAAATGGGGCTAAATTATAGTTTTCTTTTACAATCTTATTTTCTCTAACGGGAGTTGTAGTATTCTTGCTGCGGCCAACCACCACTGAATGAATACAGAGGAGAGACTGCCTTCCTCTGCTTCCCTCAGTGGATTTTTGTCCCAGACAAGGCCATCTTGTTTGCTGCTCTTCAAACAGACCAAAAGCGCCATTCAGACAGATTGTCGTTTAGGTTTGAACACTCTCTTTGCAGTCAGGTTTGATCCAGGGAGGGCTTTCAATTCCAAAAGGGGCTTTCAATTCCAAAAGGAGCTTTCTTTCCTCTTTCTGCAGTGATGCAAGTGGGTCATGGCTGTCAGTCAGTAGCGGGAAAAAAAGTGTGCGAGTTTGACGTGTGTGTGTGTCTGTCTACCTACCTGCAGGCCACCCGTCCTGTCTCAAGTTCTCCCCGGAGC
Organism: Centroberyx gerrardi; assembly: GCF_048128805.1. Lineage (NCBI taxonomy): Eukaryota > Metazoa > Chordata > Actinopteri > Beryciformes > Berycidae > Centroberyx > Centroberyx gerrardi. The sequence goes on from NC_136004.1 coordinate 8,197,570, forward strand.
TCACGGTGCGAGTGAAGGCGCTGTGGTGGCAGTGCATCGAATGCAAGACCTGCAGCAGCTGTCAGGATCAAGGCAAGAATGCGGTGAGTGGATGAACAAACTGGCAGCCCGGCGTTGCCTGTGAACGCTCTCTTCTCTGCTTAAGGACCAGACAGAGACGGTGATAGACTTATCCTTATCTGTGGTCCTGGGATTGAGCTATTTTTGTAAGCCTCAGCATGTGCTTTCACTCTTCTCTCTGACTTTTCAAGTGAGGAATCATTAGTATTCAAATGTTTGTACTGAGTTGTCACTGTGAGACAACATGCACTACACACAACACAAATGCAGGCACCAGTAAAATACATATGAGAAAACGAATAAAATGGAAACAAATTAATACTTCAGATCAATCACAGAGGTTTTTATTGGCAAATTTACATAGTCTTAGAAAGACAGCACATGAAAAATTAACTGCATATTCTGATATTTGATGTCACACACTCCAGATGCCAGACATTCTAGTTGTATACATCATGCTGCTGATTTGAAAGACATGACCACACTCCTGAACAAACTTCAGTGTCATACATACAAAGTAGGGTTCGACCAGTATGGGCTTTTGATGGCCGATGCTGGTAGTTTGGGATTGAAGCCACTGAAATACGATTTTGGGCTGCAATTCAATATCTTTAAATTTGACCATTCCCATGCCAAAAAACTGCAAGTATTCAGCTTTTCCCCCAGAATTGTATTTCTAACAGTTGTGGAAAAGCCTCAGAAACCGTATTTGGACGCTAAAACTCAATTGAAATCCATAATAATAATCATAATAAATTAATGCATACTTGTGTGAAATTGGATCAAAATGTCACATTAAAATCAATTCAGGTCAAGAGGTTCCCATAGACAACCAGTGTGTTGATCAATTATACAATGAATATGTAATAAATTAAACTGCATCATATCCATCATATTGGAGGTGGACAACACAGATTGGCCGACATCTGATATATAATAAAAGGCCAATATTGGCCCGATGTATCAGTATAATCCTAATACAAAGTATGTTGATGTTTTTCCCAGGCTTTACAACTAAATTGTATCACCATGTCTAAAACGCATCTAAAGCCTTTGATAATCATCATCAATATGTGTATATTTTGGTCCTATACAGGAGAACATGTTGTTTTGTGACTCCTGTGACCGGGGTTTCCACATGGAGTGCTGTGACCCTCCACTCACGCGGATGCCAAAAGGTAAACAAACGGGACTGCTCCTTTAACCCAATGCTTATCTCTTCATAGTGCATGTACAGCCATCCATGAATTCAGCTAGGATCTGGTCTACCTCATCCTGCTAAATTCATACATAACTATTCTATAGGACCATTATAGCCATACTGATATTTGAGCAAATGACAAAAATGTCTCTGGTGTCTTTCCCCCACCAACTCTAATGAAGCACCTAATGCCTAACCATTAACTGCTAATGGTGCTAGCTACCTCCCAGTGCATGTCAGTAGATGCACTGGAGCCTGTCTTGTCTAATCCACTTTTGTGTCTGTCTGTGTGTGTGGACCTGTGTGTTTTCACTTTCTCTCCCAGGCATGTGGATCTGTCAGATCTGCCAGCCCAGGAAAAAGGGAAAGAAGCTCTTACATGAAAAGGCAGCACAAATCAAACGACGCTACAACGCACCGCTGGGACGGCCCAAGAACAGGTAAAGAAAAGCCTCCAGCTAATGGCGTCTTCCTTCACTGTCAGCCCAGCGGAGAGTCGCAGCAAGGCGCCATGCATCAGCTTCACTAGAGCGCAAACAAGCCAACAGCTTCGGCTACAAGGCTTACACTCCATAGTGAGAGTAAAGCAATTTTTAGATCAGTGAAATTCACTGGTTTCTGATTTTCAGGATTTTTGGGGGATAAACATCTCTGTTTCACTTTCAATGAGTGTTTACCCTTCTCCTGCTTTTTGCTTTCCTGATCACATCCCCCCATATAAAACATGGATGGGTTAAGACATCGCATGAATGGATGCTATTACAGTTTGTTCAGACCACCTGCAATCACATTGCCATAGTACTGTTTGCTGATAGTGACAAACTGTAGTCCTCATAGAAAATTACTGGACTTCTGTCACTCAGTGCTTGTGGTGTAGATATACTATTGCAGCCACAGTAGACAATCCACTCTTAGTTGTTTTGTTTTGCTTTATTGCTTTTAAAAATATATTCATGTCATTTTATTTATTTATGTATTGAGTCAGTAGGGAAACAGAGCAGCAGTAGAAGAAACACAGGATAGAAGGTTTCGTGGGGATTCAGTCCTAGTCCAGCAGGTGTACGTGTGTTCCCAGAGGCAGGGGTCTTAACCTCTACACCGTCTCTGGACCCACTCAGCTGTATTTCCCCGTCTCAACCAATCTCCTCCCTCCCCCTACAGGCCGGGCCGGCCCTTCAAGAAGCTGGGCGGGCGCGGTCGGCGGAAGCGCTCCGCCTCCCCCAACTCCTCCTCCAGCTCGTCCTGCGAGGGTTACCCCGGCGACGACCGGCTGCTGTTCTCGCTGCGGGAGGACGACGACCCGACGCAGAGCGGCCTGCGCTTCAACAAGAAGACCAAGGGCCTGATCGACGCGCTCACCAAGTTCTTCACGCCGTCGCCCGAGGGCCGCAAGGCGCGCCAGGAGGTGGTGGACTACTCACAGCAGTGCCGCATCCGTAAGAAAGCCAATCGCAAGGGTGACGGAGACGACAGGACAGGTAGGGGGGGGTTCCTACTTGTACACACACATGCCATAGATAACAGCTGTGCTCAAAGCAGGATTCGATGTTAAGAACTTTTTCCACTTGGCTAGACAGGCCAGCAGGTCACAGATCTCCTTGTGCCCAGCAGGCAAAGTGAAAATACCCAGCTTTTCCATAAATTTAAGTAATTCATCACTATAAAATGTGTGAAATTGACTGTTTTTATACAGTAGTAAAATGACTAAAAAGTAAAGTAATTCATTGACTGTGAATGAATTGAAAATGAATGATTTTTAACAACTTTTAAAAATTCCAAAATATAAATTGGCCCTCAGTGTAATACCTCTGTTAGGGGCTTTTTGAAAATGTAACCAGCAGTAATGTGGAACAAAACAAAACAAAACCAGAGGGCAACCTCATGAGGCTGGTAAATATCTCCATGCACCTGTTTTGCCAATACAGTAATCAGACCTGATGAGCGGTAGTCAGCTAGCCGCTTTGCCAACATACAGGCTTGGTGCTGCCAGCTGTTGTCATGGACTGTGTGTTTGCAGTATTGTTTGCGCCTTTAGAAATGAGCCAGCCCAATACACCTCATTCAGAAATCACTGACCAATGGCACAAACGGTGTGGGACTGATTTATCATGTTTAACCCAAGCAGACTTGCGTTGAAAGAAACAGCCTTTTACATTTTGCTCCACACAGCACTCTTAACAGCACAACACATTGGAGGGTGGGCTAGTGGCAGAGCAGAGAGGCAAAGATAACAGGCTTATCACCAGGTGAGAAATAATTAGGCCAGAGACTTTTTTTTCGGGCACTGGCCCAGTTAGGCCAGTTACTGGCCAATCAACTGGCCCATCTCAGCATCTTACTGGCCCTCCTTATTGTCAAACCCTGCTTAAAAGGCTCTCCACATTGGAGACATGCAGACACTCTTGTAAATGGGCAAAACTTCACCTGCTTGACACTGGTGATTTCTACCATCATATGATTAGGGCTTATTTTAAGAAAACATTTACCCATGTATAGGGAGTGAAGTGTCTCACCGCTCACTGACTGGTTGCCATGGCAATAAAATCAGTGGGCAGACATCTTGGCGTCCCGTCTAGCAAGCCTCTCCCTAGTCCAAGTTAACACCGTCGTTGTGTTTCCATCCCCAGACAATCAGGAGGGCAGCGACTGGCGCGACGACGACGACAAACTGCCGGGCCACGAGAACCTGACGGAGAAAGACATTGAACTGTTCAGACACATCCAGGAGCTGGCACTACAGGTACACACACACACACACACACACACACACACAGAGACTTAGAATATTTCACGCCTAAAGCCTACCTCCAGTGATCTCACACAATTGTTTAACCCTAAGTCCACAGGGATGAACCGGCACAACACTCTCTCTATTTAAAACGGATTCTACTGTGATCTATCAGTCACAAGGACTTTCAGACTATTCATTTGCGGTTGTTTGAACACTATTTTTTGCTCGTTAGATTTTTTCAAACGCTGCTTTTGAGCAAGGGATTGGTTTAAAGGGCAGAGCGAGAGTGCCAGCTATATCCTGGCAGTTGAATCACAGCCATGCTCTCGCTGAATTACCCAGAACTACAGTTTGATAGGGATTTGTGGCTGTCGGAGATGATCGCACGTCATCGTTTTTTGAGATGAGTGTTTTCAGGAACCCTTGAAAACATTTGAAGTGGGCGATGAGGTCACCGGAGGAGGGCTTTGATGCTTTTGTCTGTATCTGTGTGTCTTTTTGCCGCGATGATTGAGAGCAAATGAGAGAGAGAATTTGTGTGTGCGAGAGCCAAAGCATATTGTTTTACTAGCATGTGGTGTCGGTGTGTGTTCGGTCAACAGACAGGCTGCTAGCAGATGCTTAGTTTCCCCTCACCACTGAGCACGCAGCTAATAATAATCCAGCTAGCACGCCTTTGGGAGTCGCACGTGTGTGTGTGTGCGCGCGCGTGTGTTGGTTCCACTGGTTTACCTGTATTACCCTGGTATGTGTGTGTGTGTGTGTGTGTGTGTGTGTGTGTGTGTGTGTGTGTGTGTTCGTGCACGTCCAGCATCCTCTCCACTTGCCATGCTGGAGTGTGTGTATGGTCCTTGTCCAGTAATCCCTGGTGTGTAATCTGTCTGCCTGCCCCATGCTCTACTAATCCCCCCTGTAGTAAACCTGGACTTGACCCCTCTCTCTCTCGCTCCCTCTCTCTTTCTTTCTCTCTCTCTCTCTCTCTCTCTCCCTCTGTCTTTGCCGTGCGTCTTTACAGAAAGTCGGGGTGACCGGCCCACCGGACCCTCAGATGCGCTGTCCGTCTGTCATCGAGTTCGGCAAGTTTGAGATCCAGACTTGGTATTCATCTCCATACCCGCAGGAGTACAGCAGGTAAGCCAACACACCGTCATGCCTTTAAACACAACAGTGTAATGCACTTGGCACTTACTCCAGCTAGCCGGCTGGGAAATGACACCACCCTTTCATTTAGCAAGCAGCGTAACTGGATACCTCTGCCTCAAATGTAGGCTCGCTATTCTAAACGAATGCACTTGCTGTACATATTTGCATTACATATTTATTAACAGATTAATTGTATTTGCTGTGGTTAGACCGTTGAATCACTTTGCCAATATTAGGTAACTCGGATATCGTCCACCTCAGCTAGTGAATACGTTGTTATTACTATATCAGATGGTTGACCAGACAAATCACTCCAGTGTGGTGTGGGAGTGTTTTATTGAACAGCTTCAGGGTGTCAGTCTGTAAAATCTGCAGTGAAACCTGCCTCACCCTGCCTTAAGCAGCTGCTAACCCACCAAGTATCTCCTTAGTAATGGTTTCAGTGGACAGATCTAAATAATGATTCAGATGCTCGTTCACCCAGACAATAATACAAAAATTTCTGGGGAAGCATTGAATACCAGTTTTAAAAATATTGAATATTGGCACAAGACATTGGCTATTGGCAGCTTCCCTCCAAAAATATCTGCATCTTCAGAAATCCATATTGGTTTAACCCTAATATTTACCAGTCGCTCCCAGTCATTTACTCATAGTCATTCTATAGTCGATTAAGGCAGCTCAGTAAAAACAGGTTATTTGACTTTTTTTATACTCCCTTTGTCACCCTGCTCTTCCATCTCTCCCTTTATCCTCCTGTCTTGTTGCCCCTCCTCTCTCCCTCCCAGACTACCCAAGCTCTACCTGTGCGAGTTCTGCCTGCGCTACATGAAGAGTCGCAGCATCCTCTACCAGCACATGAGGAAGTGCAGCTGGTTCCACCCGCCCGCCAACGAGATCTACAGGAAGGACGACGTCTCCGTGTTTGAGGTGAGGGACGGGATGGAAAGATGTCTAGAGTGGCGGTGGTGGGGTTTGAAAGAGGGGAAGTAGAGAGATGAAATTGTGTGAGTCAGGGAGGATGAGACAGACAGAGAGAGACGGGAGAGGCCACTGCCTAACCTGCAAACCACAGGGCCGCTGCAGCCACATCCTCTACTAAAGGTGTCTCTGCTGTTTGACAATGTTCCTCTTCTCCCCACCTTGTAATTACACCCAGTGTTCTAACCCTAGCCCCGGTTGCCACCACACACTACGCACAAAGCTCCCGTACCAGTATTGTCATTATATAGCCAAATTAACCCTTTGATACTACACCAGATGTAAATTTGATCAGCATTCAGTATCTGCCCCAGGATTTTATTCTTGTCAGGGTGTAAAATGTGGAATCGGATCCATTTCAGGTTAAGGACTTCCCATCAATACCCAGTCTAGTGTTCTTCAATTAATTAATTCTAAAATAAATATGTAAATATACCGGTTTTACCCAGAACAGAACAAAAAAACTTGTTGATTAACATTCAAAAGTTGGAGTAGTCCTCAGTACAGAGGAAGGCTGATGGCTCAAACTGCCAAGCCAACCAACCCTAAAACTAGGTTCTTTTGTTACTATATTCTCTTAAAATGTGAATGTTGTACCTTTCCTTCCACCAGCATAAGCCCTTGCAACATATGGGCCTTTATTTTTGGTACTTAGAATACTTTCAGTACTATGGTTAGGGTGTGATATCACCATACTTGTGGTGTAGGGGGGTTAAAATACTGTGCAGGCTTAGCCACTAGTGTTTCTTTTTTTTGTTTTTTTTTGTTTATTGCATTGAGGGAAAACATTAGTGTCATTTGAAAACGACACGACTGACAGCTTACAGCTAAGCAGCACCTCTGGAGCTTGTAGTGTTGCGCCCAGTGTGATCAAGTGGATCGGTGTCTGCAGGCCATGGCTGCTGCAGCTCCCGTTTTCTGGCTCTGCAGTCCATCCTCACTCAGCAGTGGAACTGGCACAGGAGGAGAGCAGAGATGACTGGCCAGCTGCCAACCTGCCCCCCCTCCTCCACTCCCCCTTTCTCTCCCTTTACAGCTCTCTGTTTCTCTCTTCCTCCCTCTCTATCTGTCAGGGTCTCCAGAGACTGAGCTGAGATCATTGTCTGACACTAGAGTCTCTCCTTCCCTTCGCCTTCACTTTGTTCCATGGCTCTCTAGCAGCAGTTTAAAAATGTGTTTGTAGAAAGTAGTGTTGTGGGACTGAGCGGTGCTTTCCCACCTTTGTGGTCTACTGATGTCGTGTGTGTGTTTTTTACCTGCAGGTCGATGGGAACGTGAGCACAATCTACTGTCAGAACCTGTGTCTGCTGGCCAAGCTGTTCCTGGACCACAAGACCCTGTACTACGACGTGGAGCCCTTCCTCTTCTACGTCCTGACCCAGAACGACAACAAAGGCTGCCACCTCGTCGGCTACTTCTCCAAGGTACATCCCGACCACATCCCCTTTACTCTGTCTCAGTCCCCTCGGCCATCGCCTCTCAGGGCAAACTGGATGTTGTACCATCCCGAAATCCTCCCAAGTGTACTCCACTACTCTATAACCTTAATCTTCAAGGGATACATCCCAGAGCCAGTGATCAGGTGTGGCCACTTGGGACCCAGATATGACCCATTTGTCTGTGCAGTGTGTACACTAAGAGATGGGACAGCAGGGAAATTGTCATGGGTATTTCATTCCAATACCCATGCTGTCTTGTACCCCACGAACAAAAAACAAACACTGATCAAAATGACAATGCCAATAATGTCACCGAGTGTGCATGAATTGGGAGTTTAACCAAGACGCTACCGGACTTAAGGCTTAGGCCCTCCTCACACTTGTTAGGGTTTGAACGCGAGTCTGGAAAACCTGAAGGCATGGAAAAAAATGCTAAGTCCTTATAAACCTATAACTATGATGCATTTTATGTAGTTGAACAGCTACTGTCAGTTCCTATGCTTTGTTTATTTGTTGTTGTGAAGAATAATCTTTAGCTGTAGAGTGATATTACCTAAATGGCAGTCCTATTGCCCAGCCACTCAGCTTTTATCATACTCGACACTGGCCAAAATGTTTTTACCCATTTCCAAATGGAAAAGGTGTAGGAACCCTGTCAGCTAGTAGTTGTTCCTATTGCTTCATTCTTCATGCTACTTCAACAGGAGATAGTCCGTTCCAGTGCGTAGCAGGCCTACTTTCTTCACATGTTAGTGTTGGCTTATTTCCACTGTGTGTTGCAGCCTGGAAGTGCTGTTCACACATTATCAGCACAGCTCCAGAAAACTGTAGGGTGATTGTCAGCAGGCCGTGGTTCAACACCACCGTGCTATGGAGAGAGCTCAGGTGTGAAAACCAATGCCAAAAAATGACGCACTAACCAAGTGCTAACTGCTAACTAAGCAGCCTATGGCCACACTTTTTCACCCTCATAGTAAAGGCATTTTACTGCCTGGCCAACCAGTCATCTATTTCTCTATGTCAGGGTAGGAAATTTCCACCAGCCACCAACCAAATGCTGATAAATCTTTGGTCAGTGGTGGTTACTCTTCCATGCCAGTTATTAGCTATCATTTGGTCTCCCTTTTCTATTTGAAGAAACGTTTTGGCAGGTAAAACGGTTTGATAAGCTTTGGAATGTATTGTCCACTGTGGCCACTGTTTCTTTCCTTCTATATTATCATACTAGACTTTAACTGCAGTAACTACATTCATTAAAATGTTGTGTCACATATTTTATGTGTGCCGTGCCACGGAAAAGGTTGACAGTGGTTGTATTTGGGCATAGCAGTCTCGCTCAGTGTTGGTTTCTGTGACTCCAGCTGGAATCTCCCTGTATAAGCTCCGTGTATTAGACCAGCTCTTACTAGAACAACTGTCGCAACAAATGTGGAGAGGAAAATGTGTTCCAATTAAATGAAATGGCAGTGCTTCAGCATCAGCCTGCAAACACACAAATGCTTGTTTTCGCTTCCCAGATAAAAGCTGGGTGCTGTGACGCCCCCCTCGCACCTCTGTGTAGTTTGCAGATGCAGGTGCGCCCATTAACATGCAGCCTCGCTGCCAAAGCACAGCAGTTAGCGAAGGGACACACCACCATCAACACCCTCCTCTACACACGCACCGGCCTGCTCTACAGTATGGCTCCATGCACTTTTTCTAATGTTGGAATGTGTGTGTGTCTGTGTCTCTTTCCCCCTCTCCAGGAGAAGCACTGTCAACAGAAATACAATGTGTCGTGCATCATGATTCTTCCACAGTACCAGCGCAAGGGCTATGGACGTTTCCTCATCGACTTCAGTAAGGGCTTCCGCCTTACGCAAAGCACTAAACACACCCCACACATAAGACACACACACACTACTATAGCCAAGCCTCTTTAATTCTGTTGTAGTGTTGTGCTGTTGTAGAGTTTGAATCAGTGCCATTGGAATTGCTACTCGATAGCGGGAATCAAAGTACACATGGCCTTTGGATTGAAACCTGCCTGTATTGGATTTTCTTTATGCCTGGCTTGATTTCTGAATGAATAAATTAGGTGAATTAAAAAAAATCAATGTGGTATACAACTGCAGCATCTTGCTCAGTGTCTCTAAGTCCTCGGTTTATTCCTCCCTCCCCGCAGGCTACCTGTTGTCGAAACGCGAGGGCCAGCCGGGCTCTCCGGAGAAGCCGCTGTCGGACCTGGGCCGGCTGTCCTACATGGCCTACTGGCGCAGCGTGGTGCTGGAGTGTCTCCACGAGGTCCGCGACCGGCAGCTCACCATCCGACACCTCAGCAAGCTGACGGGGATCTGCCCGCAGGACATCACCGCCACCCTGCACCACCTCAACATGCTGGAGCAGCGAGGAGACAGGTCAGAGACGAAACAGTGACACACACAGAAACAAACACGCAGTGACTACGTTTACATGCATGGAGAATTCTGTTCTTAACCCAGTTACTCGATTAACCTGGTTTCAGGTTGAGGCATCGTAAGCTCATACTCTAAATGTTAATAACCTGGTTAACATGCCAGGCTTAATCCCATATTAAAAGGGTTACTGTGGCATGGAAACGTCTTACTCCTTTCACTTTTGGTTTTCACCATGCAAAGCCAGACTTGCACAGCATTATGGGTACATTTTGATGTCAACAAAAACATGTTGGTGAGCAGTACTTACTATTACTATTGGGATCATCATTCCTTTCCCCTGTTTGACCTACTATCGTTCAGTAAAAGAGAGAGGGGCAGCGGGTGGCGGGACAGGAGTATTCTGTTAATTGGTTTATTCATGGAAACAGGGATACTCAGTCGCAGGGTATCAAAGGTTCATGTCAACAGATTAACCCAAAATAACCAGAGTATGTCCAATAGCCAGGTTACTGCTTTACTGACAAGCCTTTATATGGACATATGACATGGCTCCAGATTGTTAGTGCCCCTAACATTTTTAGTTGGTGGCATCAATATTTTGGTCCAGAGCCTGCTTTCTACACAGTAATTAAATATTTAAAGGTAATAAGTAGGCTTTATAATGTAGCTCTGTTCACATCCTCTCTGTACCAGATTCAGGTTTGCCATTGGTCAGTGCTGAGGATTCAGGTTTGCCATTGGTCAGTGCTGAGGAGTTGAAACTATCTCTAAACAACAAGTGAATTCTCGTTTGTTTTGAGCCAATAGTAACTGGACAACCTAAGCAAAAGAGTTGGTCTGCCTGAAAGACCTGAAAGATCTGTTTCACATACAACCAACCAACTGACACTAGATAATGGTAGGCCAAATCTCTGCAACAGTAGGAGTGGTAGGGAAGCAACCGTAGGCAATGGGCCAGCTGTAAATTTGAGCTGTTTTAATTAGCTGTTTTACATTAATGAGTAATGTACTGTCGTTGTCTGGCAGCACTGACCTCTGGTGTGATTAAAGACAAAATTCACTGGCATTACTGGAAAAAGGAGTTGCAAAATGTGACCAAATGGTCACACTCTGCACCCCTGCACTATAACTCACACACACAGACAAACCTTTGTATGGACTTGCTCATAGAGGTGTTCTCATGTAGGTACACACATACACAAATTGACACCGGCTGTTATGGACATAACCGTAATCAAGCTGACATACATGTACACAGTCATTTACATGCATGCGTATAGCCATACACATAGATACACACAACCTTTACATGGACGTTATCAGTATCACTAGTGCTGCACATTTATACATGCGGGCGCACACATACACACATCGTGCTGACATACAGGGGCATATTTATCTACACTTGTGCATGTAGACACACACAGTCTTAATGCTCTGTTTCTGTTGGCTGTGGTTTGGTCAGGCTGGTGCTGGTGCGGAAGGAGAAGCTGGTGACCAACCACATGTCTCGTCTCCACGCCCGGCCCCGGCAGCTGGAGGTCGACCCCGAGTGTCTCCGCTGGACTCCTGTCATTGTCACCAACACCGTGGTGTCCGACGCCGAAGGAGATGATGACGACGACGACGATGATGATGAAGAGCCAGAGGAAGACAACCGCAAGGAGGTAAATGAACGTTGTCATTTGAATATCTGTTTGCAGGTGGTGACTTTTTTTTTTTGTTTATTTTTTTGAGTTTGCCATCTAGAAATTGAAAATGGTATCATTGGTTTCCATGTCAGCACTCGGAAGATTTTGCATTAGTTTTAATGTTGACACCGTGCAGTTTGGATTGATCTCAGACTGGGCCTACATTCTTCTAGATTAATTATTGATTTTATTTTCCTTTATTTGAAAAATAGATCAAACCAAGTCACAAGGTCTCGCCACTCTCCTGGCATATGCGCCAAGGGAGGGAGAGGGAGGAAGAGGAAGAGGAGGAGAGAAAGTGCTTCCCGGGGTTTCCCATTAGCCAAAGCTCTCCAACCTCCTCTCCCGTCCGCTGCCCGCCACCTGTGCCAGAACCCCGCCCCCCTCCCCCGACCAACGGAGAGCGCAGGCCACGGGGGCGTCCGCCCAAAAACTGGCCTTGGGGCAAGGTGAAGGACAGCCCGCGTGTGGGACGGCCACCTAAGATCCGCCTAGCAGAGGAGGAGGACGAGGATGAGGACAGGGCAGAGGGAGGGAAAACCACAGGCTCTGCCAGCAGCCCCCCTTCCCTTTTCTCCCTGGACAGACAAGCTGAGCCCACAGCCCTCCACCCACTGGACATGGCCAGGCACCCTTCCATAACACCCCCACGCAGAGGGCGCCCCCCCAGGAAAAAGAGAGGGCCTAAGCCCAGGCTGAGGGAAGGTCCTGGGGAGGGGCTGCCACAGCTGCCCCTGGGTCCCAGGCTGACTGAGCCTCCACTCGTCAGGAAGAGCTGCTTCAGTGAAAGCAGCGAAGAAGAGGACGACGATGATGACGATGACGATGAGGAGAGGAGGGCGTGCTCCCCACCCATCCTCACCAAGCCCGCCATGGGGCTCAAATGCAAGGTGAGAAACTGACAGTGTTCAGATTGACTGAGATTCAAATAATATAAGGGTTAGATACACTTTGCAGTAATTCTCTTGTTGTTGCTGTAGATAAAAATTCCAAATAAATCTGCACCATCCAGCGTCAGAAATTCACTAACTCACTTTTCTGTGGTGGTTGCTAGGGATATGAAACTTTGCATAACAACTTCCACTGCCAAATTAGGCCACCAAAGAGATAGATCAGGAAGACTCAACAGGAATTATGAGCCTTTAACATTTGTAATTGAGAAATACGTGACTGTGCATGTCATAACTAAAACTCATTGAATGGATGTCCATGCCTTAGACATTTCCTATACAAAACTTTGAGTCTTCCTCTACAAAGCTGTGAGTCTTGTAACATTCCCAGGTAGAATCAACCCTTGTAACTTGGGGCTAGATTTGAAAGATGTCTAATTATCCTTGCTGTCTCTTGCTGTCTCACCCAGAAGCCCTTGAGGAAGCGTCGTATTCGCCAGCGCAGCCACCCTCACAGCAGCGTGGTGACAGAGACCATCTCTGAGACCACCGAGGTCTTGGATGAGCCTTTTGTAGACTCTGACACGGAGAGGCCCATGCCCAGGCTGGAGGAGGAGACCCCCCTGACCCATCCGCTCCGCCGCTACCCCCCAGCCCGCTCTGCCATGAGGCTGTCAGACCCAGCACCCAAGAGGGGCCGGCGTTCCAACCTCACAGAATCAGAGGAAGACGGTCAGTAGACAGGGTTTTGATGCCTAACTAAGGTTTCAGTGATTATTGTGTGCATATGTAAACAGGCATGTATGCAGGTTTATGTAACACTGGCTTGTTCTTGCCTCCTCTCTCAGAGCTAACCCCTGTGCTGAAGCCTGTGGCTGTGCTGCCAGCAACTCCCGCAGAGACCCTAGCGGCCAACCCCGAAGTTCCTGTCAAGAAGAAGAAAGGCTGGCCCAAGGGCAAGAGCCGCAAACCACTGCACTGGAAGAAACGGGGCCCTGGAAGGCCACCAGGCAGTGGGCCCAACCAGCGGGCAGCCGCGGAGAACCAGGCCCAGACCGGGGACCCTCCGCCCCCCAAAATCAAGATGAAGCCTGGCCGCAAGCCCCGGAGCTGGTACCTGCAACGGGCCCAGGAGGAGGCCGAGAGGCAGGAGCAGGAGAGACAGAGGCTGCTGGAGCAGCAGCTGGATAAAGATCCTCAGCAGCCCGACAGACAGCAGACAGAAGACCGTGGCAGCAAGCGAGCCTGCAGAACCAACACCGACAGTAACAACAAACAGAAAGACTCTGACGAAGAAGATGACTATCTCCCCAAGCCGGTGGAGCAGAAGATCCCCAAGAGGCGAGGGAGACCCCCCAAGAACCCCGCCCTCCGCCAGCAGCCTCAGCCCGCCCCCAAACCACCTCCCCCCTCTGAGCCGGAGGAGGAAGAGGAGGAGGAGACTGAAAGAGCCTGGGAAGAAGACAAGCCGAGCCGTCCACCGTCCCGTCCTCTGCTGTCCCCTTCCTCCTCCTCTTCCACCTCGGGGCCCCGGGCCCCCCAGACCCGACCCCAGGACACGGACATGGGTGACAGGGAGGAGGAAGAGGACGACGAGGAGAGGGAGGAGGAGTGCGGCAGCACGGGCAGCGGCGGCAGCAGCAGCAGACGGGCAGCGGCCATGCCGGGTTCAGGAAGCAGGCGCAGCGAGGACCACGATGCAGATGATGAAGGTGACGGCCACTTGGAGGACAAGAACAGCAACAGCAGTAAGAAGAGAAAGAGTCAGGATTCTGAAGATGAGGAGGATGATGAAGATGAGGAGGAGGAGCCCGCCTCCCGCACCAGCTCTCCTCCCGTCAAAGAGGAACCCCAAGGTGGAGAAGCTTTTTTAGACATGCAGAACAGTGTGGCCCGGGACTACGTCAGCAAGCAGGAGGAGGAGGAAGAGGAGGAGGAGGAGGAGGCTGAGGAGGAGCTGCAGGAGGCTAAGTGTCGGCCCTCCTCGGCCGACCCGCAGCAGGAGGAGAGGAGGCGCAGGGAGCAGGAGGAATCTGCAGCGGCAGCCGCGGCGGTGGAAACGGTTACAGCCATCTCTGTTCCCTCTGAGCCCATGGAGATCCAGCCCCTGCACCCGGAGGACAAGGCCGTCACCCTGCTGATGGAGCCCCAGCACCCGAATCCGCACTCCCACCCCCACCAGCACCCTGACTTCAAAGAGGAGCTGAGCCACCACCACACGCACCACCCCCACCACCACTCCAATGAGCTGGACCTGGAGACCGTGCAGGCTGTTCAGTCCCTGACGCAGGGGGAAGCCCAGGATGAAGAGGCTGAGCCCCACCCGCACCACGGAGCCTACCAGGACTGTGAGGAGACCCTAGCTGCCTGCCGCACCCTGCAGAGCTACAGCCACACAGGGGAGGCCGAGGAGGAGGCCCTGGCATTGGTGGAGGAGTGTGGGGCCTCCCAACACAGCAGTCCCCTCCCCAATCCCCCCATGCCACCTCTGCCCAGCCAATCGGTTCGCTCGGTTAACAGCCCAGGGCTGCCCCCCAGCATGATGGACACAGCACCGGCGGGGCAGAGGGGAGGGACACCCGGCCCCACTGGAGCAGGGGGCAGCGGGGGAGGTGGTGGAGGAGGGGGCGGAGGGGGGTACACCCAGATCACCCCTGAGCACCCCAGTTCTCTGTCTGCGCCCTCCCAGCAGAACATGGAGACGTCGCCAATGATGGACGTGCCATCGGTGTCGGACCACTCTCAGCAGGTGGTGGACAGCGGCTTCAGCGACCTGGGTAGCATAGAGAGCACTACAGAGAACTACGACAACCCCAGCAGCTACGACTCCACAATGGGCGGAGGGGGCAATGGAACAGGGAACGGGGGGAACGGAGGGGGCATGTCAGCCGCCGTAGTGGCAGGGGCTGCCGCGGGTTCTTCATCGGTAGCCTCCTCATCCTCCAGCTCGGCCACCCCGTCCTCCTCCTCCTCCCAGGCAAACAGCTGCTCCTTCGTCCCGGCCCCTGGCCTCACATCTTCCACGGGCGCCGTGGGATCCCAGCTAGCCATGGGCAGCTGTAGCCTCATCCAACAAACAGGACCCGGGCCCAACAGCGGACCGGGCGGCAGTAACGGTGGCAGCGCCGTGCCCCAGCCCCCACCGCCTCCCCCCCCGTCCAACACCCCCGGCTGTGGCATCAAGTCACCCCAGAGCTGCGGGGTGATCGAGAGGCCGCCCAGCACCAACCAGCAGCAACAGCAACAGCAACAGCAGCAGCAGCCCCAAAAGAAGGTTCCCCAGCAGCCTCCTCAGCAGCAGCAGGCGCCCAACTCTCAGCCTCCACCCTCCGCCCCGCCACCTCCACCCCAACAACAGCAGCAGCCCCTGTCCCAGTGCAGCATGGGCAACGGCTTTGCCTCCACACCCATGATCATGGAGATCCCCGAGAGCGGAGGCGGAGGAGGGGGCCGCAGTCTGTACGAGCGCATGGGCCAGGACTTCGGCACGGGGGGCTACCCCCAGCCCTCGGCCACCTTCAGCCTGGCCAAACTTCAGCAGCTCACCAACACCATCATGGACCCCCACGCCATGCCCTACTCCCACTCAGCCTCGGTCACCTCCTACGCCACCAGTGTGTCTCTGTCCAACCCTGGGCTGGCCCAGCTGGCCCCCTCACCCCACCCGCCCCTCCCTCAGGGCCAGCCCACCATGACCCCCCCTCCAAACCTAAGCTCCGGCTCTATGAACCTGGGCTCCCTGCAGCTGCAGTGCAACATGCCCACCACCAACATCGGCCTGCCTCCCCCGCCGCACACCCAGCGGCTGCAGGGCCAGATGGCCACGGTGAAAGGCCACATTTCCATCCGGTCCAAAGCCACCCAGCAGCTGGCCCCGGCCCCGCACCAGCAGCAGCTGTACGGCCGCAGCTCGGGGGCCGTGGCCATGCAGGGCACGCCGCGCACCCTGGCCGTGCAGCGCGGCATGATGCCCAACCTCATGCCCACGCCGGCCGCGTACAACTCCATGAACATGACCCCGCTCAACGCCATGTCGGCCGGCTACCGCATGCCCCAGCCCATGATGAACAGCGGTTATCACGGCAACCCCCCTTACATGAACCAGCCAGCCCAGTACCCCATGCAGATGCAGATGGGCATGATGGGAGGACAGGGTTACCCGCAGCAGCCTATGCAGCCCAATCACCACGGCAACATGATGTACACCGGCCCCTCCCACCACAGCTACGCCGGCGTCCCCAAACAGTCGCCTTATATGAGCAGATGAGCAGCAGAGAACTAGGCAGGGAGGCACGGGGCCAGAGCTGACACTCGCTGCACTCTAAATGTCCATTACTCCTATTCACCCTCTCCAACGCCACAGCAGGCAGCAGAGAGAGGAGACAGAGAGAGAGAGGGTCTTTGGGTTTCCTGTTTTTCTATGTTGTCATTTTGTCCCATTTAGCTGGACTCGTTCCCCCTCCCCTCCCAGCTGGCTGCGTATGGGAGCGAGCCGGCAGGATTTAGGGGTGGGGGGTGTGGGGGGTGTACATGGACCTCGGCCATGCCACGCTGCTCCGGGCCAGGCCTACACACTCCTCTCTGACATGGTTTCACACAGGCCCAAGAGTCTCCTCCGCCTCCGACGTGCAGGAGGAGAGTAGGGGAGGACGAGTACGAAGAGGAGGATGACAAACTGAGAAAGACGGACTATACGGGAGGACCTTACTTTCTCAAACTGCGAAAGAAAAAAAAAAAAACAATGGTTAACTGATTATATTCAACCATGCACACAATCTTTTAATTGACATAGGAAGCCTTACCTTAAAAAAGAGACAATGAAACATTGTAGGTGGACTCTTGTTTTTGTTTTTTGTTAAACATGATGTTGAATCTTTTTTTTTTTTTGTTGTTTCTGTTGACCGTTTTGAAATACTTGTGTGCAGTCCGACCTCTTATATGCTTTGGTCTTTATATGTGTGGCATTCTGGAATGGTGATTCACCCTCTTGCTCTCTCAGAAATACACAACATCTCCGTCGCCACTCGGTCAGGAGGCTTTTTACCTAGTTCTAGATAAGCATAGGAGCCGGGCCCTCGGCGTTCGAGTTGAGCCGTTTCCAGAGTCTCTGTCTTCCTGGTTGGACGGTGTTGTATCGGACACACAGCAAAGAAACAGAGGAGACGAGCGCGTCACTGTCAATATAGTATGTCCATAAATAAAACGAGTAGCATTTCTTTTTTTCCAGTATGCCGCTGCTCTCAAAAACGTTTAGATGTAAATATTCTGGTACTTCCCAATATCCAGCAGCACACTGGCTAGCTGTCGCCGCCCGGTGGCTGGCTCAGGAAAGTGCAACACATAACTGTTAATGTCCCACACTCCACTGACAAGAGGTATACAATGTCAGCCTTTTTAGCAGTTTAGGGAATGCGGAAGGAACGGTGGAATTTCCATTTAACTGCTTTAAGGAAAGTCGGCTAACTTTAGCTGACCCCTCCCTTCTTTATTAAGTGTTAATGACCCAAAGAGGTCGAGGAGTCTGCTTTTGAATGGTATTTTCTGTTGAAACTGGTATTTTTCTTTTTGTGTAAAAGTCTGCACTCCCATTCATCGGCTAGAGATACGGCAATGGACAGTTAGCCTTCACTAAAGGTGTGCCTAAAATGCCTGATCTAGTGCATGGTGTTGGCCCTCACAGAGACACACACTCACACAGACGCAGGGTCGGAGGTGAGTGTGTGAGATCCTGTCGGTTATGGCGTTCAAGCGGCAGGGGTGAAGAGGTTGACCCCGTCGCTCCGTGTACCAGTATTCAAAGTCAAAAGAGGATTTATTCTTTTTTTTCTCACAGACCTGACCTTGCATATTTTATTTGTGTGTATTGTTCTGTTCTGTACTTTTTTTTTTGTTTTTGGTTTTTCTTTTCTGAATTTTATCAGACTGGGCAGCTTTCTTTTATGACACAAGCTGACTCTTTTTGACTTTAGAAAACCTATTGTAGAGAAAATGTTTTTTCTATAATATAAAAAGGAAATTCTGACATTGATATTGGTACTGTCATCTTTTTCACTTCTGTTTCAGGAAAAAAAAAAACTACATATTTTTTAGCTCGACTCTTGGGTAATAATTACTAAGAAATTCAAAACTAAAAAAAATACCACTCACTTTTAGTGACTTTAAGATGCCTTTAACCTCTCCATTCCATCTCATCTCTAGAGTTTTTCTATCTTTGTGTAGTATATTAATGCTATTTTAAACGAAAGGACAAAACAAATATCTAAAGGTCACTTAGCATTCTTTTCTTTTTTTTTCTTTTTTTTTTTACTTTTTTGTGTGTGTATAGGATGACTTCCTTACATTTAAGAGGCATGTAAAAATGAGCTCAGTATATTTCTGTCTGTTTATATCGCTTCCCTTTTTGTATCCTTTGTAATTGTACATGGTGCGTTGTATGCTAAGAGAGAACGCAAAATAAAGAGAGGAGCGACGGCTGGGCGCGCAGTGAAGGTTGATTTGCGCTCGGCGGCCTCGACTCTCTACTTTGTCCCTGTATGTATTTCCATTTATTCGTTTTTTTCTTTCTTAGCAAGTACTTTCAAAGAACTCTGTACATTTTAACATAAAACGAAAATAAATTATGTTGAGCCATTCATGTTTCACGGGGCTTTTTAAGGTTGCATCTGATTTACTTGTACAATTGTTTGCACTAGTCATGATCTCGGTCCACTCTAGCAAGATGTACTCACACAAATGTAAACATTTCACTGAAAAACATGATTTTATTATGGTCACAACCTTGCACATATCCCATGATTTACAGCAGTGCAGTGTTTAGTTTACAGATGATGGAGAGATGACTGTAAAAAAAACAATTTCATAATAACATGCCTTGTTTTGACGAAAAGGTATGAAAAAATGATATACAATTCCACTGAATAGTGTGCTGCAGACTGATCAAGAACGCATTTTAGATAAAGAGACACAAACCATTGCAGACTTCTCCATACTGATCATTCCACAGACATATAAACATCTGCCTGTACCTATTTTGTATCAGTGGACAGGAACTACACAAGATGAAATCTGATACTGGAAACAAAATGTCAGACCAACTACATCTTAAGGCCAATCAACGGGCAGGTTTACTGGTGTTTACTGGTAGCTGTCCAATCACAGCGAAGTCCTGAGCTGAAACGAGTCACCAGCTTCCGTATCGCCGACCAATGACTCTATTAAGTAGGCGGGATTGTCTACCCTCTTCGGCTTCTGATTGGTTCGCTCTAGTGTCAGTTTCACGTCAGGCTCTGCTCCTACGGGGAAGGAACGACGGCTCCTAAATCTTTCATTGAGAAAAGGCGAAAGGCGAGACGAAAACGTAAATTTTAGTCTTCGGTGAGTGGTTGATACTTTATAAATAAATAGAATATCAAATAGTTCATTTTAAATGGGAGTAATGTGGTTGTCGTTGACGTATTTTCCAACCTCTTAACGTTACCGTATGACTGGCTTTTCCGCTGTCACAAGACAACTGTGTGAGGGAGGAGGAGGGATTGATGTTGCATCTATGCTCCTGGATGGAGACGGAGGCCTTCAATGTGGCCTTGTGAAAAAGCTAGCTACTTAGTGAAATGTTTAATAACAGCGTTTATATATAAATGGCTTTTCTTTAGGTTCGTGTGGCTTTATATCAGGACCGAACCTGATAGCTTTGCCGCATATTTAATGAATACGCCGGTGTCACCTTTCCCACCCACCATAAGTCACATAGGCTATGCGAGTACTTGCTAGTAGGAGGATAAAGTAGATGTGTGTGATGTTGCCTGTTAAATTTGCCAGTCTATGGGTAAAACATCCACTCCCACTACCATCCCAATCCCTGGTACTGAGGTAAGAACACTGTAGCCTCGATACACATGGAGAGAGTGTCACGCCAACCTCCTTAAAAAATAAAAGGGAATTAAATGTCCCCTTGCTTATCGGCACAGTTACATAGCCCATAGAATATGGCTCAAGACCTTTTCTGAATCGTCAGGAGCCATTCTTTAATTCGGCATACACATAATCCACCAAGTAGCACTCAAATTCAATACAATTTAAACTGTAGAGTTGGTGCACACTGCTTGCTATTGCCCACAACGATTCACGTTCGTGGAAGAAGATATTGGGTTAACAGGCGAACCAACTCTAAAAGTTGAAAGTTTATTGAAATAACTGCTGCTTGCTGGAATTATATGTCTGCCGAATTGAAGAATGGGCTCATAATGATTCAGAAATGGTCCTATGTCGTATTTTAAGGGCATGCACCTTTGCAAATAAGCAAGGATACATTAAATTGCCACATTTTTAAATAGAGTTTGGCAGCACAGCATGGCTAAACAACCCCCCTTCTCCATACTGACATAAGCACACTCTGTGACCAGTCTTTGTGCATTATCTAGAGCATAAAACTCTCTTTCAGCCACCAAGAAAACGTCATGTGAGAGGAGAGGGTCTGTTCAATAGTCTATTTTTCTTGGATGGCATGCAAGTCTTTTATTTTGTCCTAATAAGTGATAATGGCCAAGACAGAACTGGGTTGGACTTTTCAAAGTTCAGACCTTGTTCAAAGAACAAGCCAATGGTATGAGAGGCCTTGACTTTGTTGTCCACACACTCACTAACACATATGAAATGTTCACATATACATACATAAAACACTCTAATATACATGCATACACTAAATACTCACATAAATAGAAAACACATATGTATCATATGTAAAATACTTGCATTCACTGAATAATAATTGAATAATTACTCTATCTTCCTACAGTCATTGCAACAGTATGTACCTACAATGCAGGCAATTTATCATTCATTAAGCCCTTGTTTGCTAGGGTTAATTGTGAGTGGTATAATCTTTCATGTTAATTGCATTCATTATGTTCAGTACATTGACAGCCTGTATATTGTAATTTGGTTATTTTCTCTCTACAGAAAACCATGCTTCATACTTGATTCTTAATTCTTCATTAGGAACTAAACTGTGCAATACTGGTCATTGAATGAACTATATTGCAACTCCCTGCAACAATCTACAAAAACTATAAACCAGTGAACTGAGATCTCTGTCTTTACCTTAATTTAATGCTCATAAGAGCACTGAACCAAGGCAGAGATAGTGATTCTAGATTGTTGTTGTTTGTTTTCCAAATATTTGTGCATTCTAAATTGTCACATGTACATGTGTGTGTGTGTGTGTGTGTGTGTGTGTGTGTGTGTGTGTGTGTGTGTGAAAAGCAAAGTTTGAATTGAATCCTACATGACCCCTCATACAGTTGAAGAAAGGCGTTTTAACTTGATTAATTGAGAGTGCTTTGGATTTCTCTTTTGATCTGTGTTTGGCTTCCCAGCCTCCAGCCAAAATGATCCACAGCCTGTTCCTGGTTAACGCCTCGGGGGACATCTTCCTGGAGAAGCATTGGAAGAGCGTGGTCAGCCGCTCCGTCTGCGACTACTTCTTCGAGGCCCAGGAGCGCGCCACCGAGCCAGAGAACGTCCCGCCGGTGATCCCCACGCCGCACCACTACCTCATCAGCGTGCTCAGGCATCGCATCTACTTCGTGGCCGTTATCCAGAGCGAGGTGCCGCCGCTCTTTGTCATCGAGTTCCTGCACCGAGTCGTTGACACGTTCCAGGTAGTTTTCATGCCCTCTTCTTGCTTCCTTTTGTTCTCTTGGTCCACTGCCTAGTTGATCGATTGAGTGTTTATTTTTATCTCTGGTTTGAATGGAGAGGCTAGTCTTCAAATTCATTCTTTCTTCCTTGTTTAAATTTCACTTTTGTCTAATTTATAAAACCCATATCCTCTCTGTGTGTCTTTGTTATCAGGACTATTTTGGAGTGTGTACAGAGGCCGCCATCAAGGACAATGTGGTAGTGGTGTATGAGCTACTGGAGGAGATGCTGGACAATGGCTTTCCCCTGGCCACAGAGTCCAACATCCTCAAGGAGCTTATCAAGCCCCCCACCATCCTCCGCACAATGGTCAACACTATCACAGGTACGGGACAGGAAAACTAACATCTTTGTCCACAGGCCACAGTGGCTGTAACACAACGAGATCTTTAGAATATTATAGAACCCTCAAACGATGGTTGGTTACCTGCCAGAGAAGGTTAGTAGAGTAGAAACTCCCCAGACTCAACCAGAATTTAGCAGCTTTTGACTGGTGGCTGAAGGTTGTTTTCCCATTCTGCAGGTAGCAAGACTGTGATAAGGCACTCACTCAGTTGTAACACAGGCTGGAATTACATTTTTGGCCTTTTATAACCCAGGGCCATGGATCATGTTTCACCCTGCTGAATGATTTGTGAGCTGTCCTCGTGTTGTTATATAGCTGGAAATGTGTTGTGTAGGTCTGTGTGGAAAATAATTATCTTCCCAATACAGCAGGCCTTGGCCCCAGAGAGGTTGACAGTGGCAGATTTATTGCAGCATGACGACAGAATATTTCTCGGCTTTTTCAGTCTTTTCAATGTTAAAATCTCAAAGGGAAAGTGACTACATGACCCTTTGACAAAAGCAGTAGTTAAGTCATGACAGTACTTCTTATTTATTTTCCCAATGTGTTGGCGAGGTATCCCACCTGGCCTGTAACTACAGGGTGAACAGTTTGTTGTTTAGTCATGGTCACCATGGTGCCATGGTGTTCAAGTGCCAAATTCAGCCGGGGCAAGTGGAAGTGAGACACTTCAGTCCTCTGTACCTGGGCGCTATGAAACTTTGTCATGGTGCTAATGGAAAGTATAATGAAGTAAAAGCTCTTTTATTGTGAAAATGTAACTTTAAATGTAAAGCTATAAATATTTACACCTTAGCTGCAATTTTAATGTCCTATAATCCTCTTCCTATGCAGTTTTTTTCATGATGTCATTCAACAGGAAAACATACTTATGGGTTCATTTATTAGTTTTTCAAGGACTGCTGTTATACAGTAATGTATGGTGATATATAAAGCTAAATCTTTTTATGTTCAGACAACACATACTCAAGCATTTTATCATAAATCACATTGTTGTATAAGCAGTGCTTCTATGTATGTATGTAATCTGCCAGAAGCCATGTTGCTAACAGACCAAGTAGTCCAACGTTACTGTATTCTCCATAGAAGAGATGAGGGCAGCTGATCAACTAGGGAGCCAGAGAGCTGACATCACATTCAAATAAAGTGATTAGGTCAATATGTTATCGCCACAAATGTGCCGTGAGACTGGACCGAATGTGTGTGAATGCTCAGCCTTGATTATGGCACAAAGGATTGCAACATCAAATCCTGTGTATCGGTAAACATGCTCGTTATTTCCTCCGCCAAGGAGGTTATGTTTTCGGTGCCGTTTGTTTGTTTGTTTGTCTGTTAGCAGGATTACGGAAAAACTACTGGCCCGATTTTCATGAAACTTTGTGGAAGGGTGTAGCATGGGCCATGGAAGAACCCATTAAATTTTGGAGTGGATCCGGATCCGACTCACGAACAAGCAATAATAGCACGAACCTTGGCGGAAGTCTGCACTCTCCGAGTGCCCTTCTAGTTTCATGTGGTTCATGTGTGTTTTCCAGGCAGCACAAACGTGGGTGAACAGCTCCCTACAGGTCAGCTGTCAGTGGTGCCATGGCGGCGCACCGGGGTGAAATACACCAACAATGAAGCCTATTTTGACGTGGTGGAGGAGATCGATGCTATCATTGACAAGTCAGGTACGGCTCTGCACTGAACACAAAGACGCTCTGCTGGCCAATCAGACCAGTAAGACTTCCATATTGGGTATTATTTCTTAGTTATTACCATTGTGCTATTGCTTTATTACTATAAGACAGATACTGTATATCAGTTTTCCCATATTGGTCTTTCATTAAAAATTGGCTAGTCAGTGTTGTCCACTGACATATGATGGAGTGTGTTTAATTCCATATTTATTGTATAATTGATAAATACTACACTGAGATTGATGATTGGACTAGGAACACATCTATGGGAAGCCCTCGAGCTGAATTTATCTTCTTCTTCTTCTTCTTCTTCTTCTTCTTCTTCTTCTTCTTTTTATCATCCTGGGTTTCAGTGGAGAGTCCCACGGTCTAAATGCTGTTTCAGTTTTTCCACCCTGCCAAGCATACAATTTTGGGAGAAACACAACATTTTTGATTACTCTGTGGAATTTATTGGCATGAAAATGGTCAAATATAAAGGTATTAAATATTGGCACAAAATATCTGCTATGAGCAGGTTAAATCCAAAAACGTCAGTATCAGCCTTCCAAACCCATTACTAATATACAGATTATTAATATATTACTGTCATTCGATAGTATAATTAAGTTGTTATTACCCTGTTACATTTAATTGTTAATTTTTTTTATTTTCTAAAAATTTCCCACGTTGTTCCCCCCTCTTATCCATCAGGCTCCACTATCACAGCAGAAATACAGGGAGTGATTGATGCCTGTGTGAAACTGACCGGCATGCCCGACCTCACTCTCTCATTTATGGTGAGTTTTCTAACCCGTTTCCCAGGATTTAGCCTCCATTTTCTGCTTTCAGAAATATCAACTAGCACTAGCACTTTTTATGTGCGTGGAGCATCTTCATTATTGGAGTGGCATTGAGCAACAGTAAATATACACATGCTTGCACATACAGCCTCAACACCATCTAGCATCTCATTGGGGCTAATCCTGTGTGTACATCCCCACAGACTCCACCAGCACTGATGAACACACATAGCCCAGCTCTTACTGAGCTGCTCCGTCCCATCACCTAATAATGTGTACATCTATAAAAATAATAAACTTAAGTTACCAATACAGTTACCAAGTGCTGCACACTTGGTAACTGTTCACCCGTGGTGAACAGTGCATTGAAAAGGAATAAAATGGGTAAAAACAAATTATATGAAAGTCTGGGTGCAAAAAAGTTTTTTAAAGACATGATTTAAAAGATTTTACTGATCGTGCATAGATTTCCTCACCAAACAGAGATATTGAAAAAATAATACTCTCTATCAGGTTGGCATAAACACACTGGAAGCATCAGATGCACGCGTTTTCAATGGCCAGACGCGCACTCAAGGCATCCTATGGAGCGTCAACCTGCGTTGAAACGTTGCTCCGAAATTGTCAGCAGACTTAATAAATAGGCATGTCCGTGTTATGATGCATATTTTTTGATAGTAGGCTATCGGCAAAAGCAACTGGATGAGCTTTACAACACACCTGTACACGGTTCATTTTACTCACCCCTGGATCTGTCTGACCCTCTACCCTCCTCTCCCAGAATCCTCGGCTGCTGGACGACGTCAGCTTCCACCCGTGCGTTCGGTTCAAGCGCTGGGAGGCCGAGCGGATCCTCTCCTTCATCCCCCCCGACGGAAACTTCCGGCTGCTGTCCTACCACGTCAGCTCTCAGAAGTCAGTGTTTTCTCCTCAGCCTCTGTCCATGCCACGCTCATCAAAGACGCAGTACACACAAGTCACGCAGGGTTCCCACCGGTCAAGGAATTTCTGGTTTGGTATTTGGTTTTTAGCTGGTTATTCTGAACTGAATAAAACATCAACAAACCAGGAAGGAATACAATATTTAGGTCGTGGAAGAGCTCTGATTTAGTTGTGGAAAGTCATGGAATTTTCCATCAGGGCCACAGTGGGAACCCTGGTCATGGCTCATTCAGTCCGCCCCACCTGCTTCCATAGACTGACATTATTCACCCCTTCTTTCTCCTCCCTTCTCATTGTGTCCATGCAGTCTCCATCCAGTAAAGTCAAGAAGGTATTTCGATGTGTATTTCCATTGCAGCTGGAGCTTCAACTAAAGCTACAACTGTGTTGTTCAGTGAAAGCTGAACGAAATGAAGCATCCACTTGATGATAAAGTGGATAAATAAAGTAGAGTAGCAGTATGTTGGTGCTAGTAATACCACTCCATTAGTCCAGTTGTTCTTTTGTATTTTGGTGGCTATTTGGATTAGTGTACTGTCCCCAAATAGCAAAGCAGAGGCTTGATGTTAGTGTAGCCGTATCTCTCTGCATAGTTTTCAACCATTTCCAATTGTTGACCCTGTAACCCGTGATCATGTCATGATATGCCATGAAGATCTATGTCCATGGGTCAAAACAGGTTGGATTCACTCAATTGGAAAAAGACATTGTGAAATGATTCTCATTGTTGTAAGAACAACATAAATGTTTCACTAAAACATCCTTGATATCTACTCCCCCAGACTGTAAAAAAGATTAATCTGTTACCTTTTTCCCCAGTAATGTCTGTCTGTAAATGCGGTGGTTCCTCTGCAGTCCCACATAGACTCCGTCAGGGTGGAAAACACTGGCTGCTAAAGGTTAAGATAAGAGAGATAAGGAAAGATCAAACTGATCCCGCGGGGAAATTTAGTTTTTACTCTGCCAGCTACTATGGCAGGTGACCAGTTATTGTTTGGGGGTTCTTTAATATTTAAAAAATCAATTTGACTAGTGAAATAGTGGAAGTGACCGGTTAATAGGTTTTTACCAATAGCCAATATGCATTTTTGAAGCTGCTGATAACTGGTTATTGTGTGCTAATAATCCATATCTTTAAACTTGACCATTCTCAAGCCAAAAAAAATGGTATTTATTATTATTATTATTATGGTATTTATTATTCTTGGCTGGGTGGAAATTCCTCAGATACAGCTGATGATGATAATAATAATAATAGTGGGTAGGTTGTGACACACCGGGCAGGAACACACGCATTCTCTGCCTGTATTCAGTGAATCAGGAGTGATGATTTATGAGAATCATGATTTTTCTACCAAGATTCAATACTTCGTACCCGTGGTGAACAGTGCATGGATTTTCGTCTGTTGAGCTCAACATTAAAAACATCATTGAAGCAATAATGCCCAAGAGGATGTCCTTTATGGGGATTATGGGTACGACAGTGACGATACAGGTACGAGTTGCAGCGTCGCCCATAATCACAATAAAGAACATCCTTCAGTATGTTATTGCTTTTATACAACAGTTACCAGTGCATGTGTACTGTCTGAGATGTTTTCTCCAAAGTAGTGTACATACACAGGAATGAAAAAACCAGGAGAAATCAGAATGTGAAGCGCTGGTCCGGTGGCTTGTGTGACTGACCTGCTGTGTGTCGGCCTGCTTGTTCCGCAGCCTGGTGGCCATCCCGGTGTACGTCAAACACAACATCACCTTCCGCGAGGGAAGCTCCCAGGGCCGCTTTGACTTGACCCTGGGCCCCAAGCAGACCATGGGCAAGGCCGTGGAGTCGGTCCTGGTTAGCAGCCAGCTGCCGCGAGGCGTCCTCAACACCAACCTCAACCCCTCCCAGGGGACGTACACTTTCGACCCAGTCACCAAGGTACTGGAGATTGTGTGTGTGTGTGTGTTTATGGGCCCGTTTGTATGATTGTGTGCATGAAAAGCTATGGCTAGAGGTCAGTCTTGTTACAGGGTATCTTGGTCCTTAAAGTCCAAAAAATAGTTTTAAAATAAATGATCTAAATTTAGGCTTTAAAACGTTAAAAAGTTTTTGAGATCTGAGACAAAATCCTCATGTTGGAACCGTCTTGGTGCGCGAGGCTGTCACTGAGGCTTGTTAATTTTGAGCGGGTCAGAGAGGCAGCCTGACAGTCTTTGAGTCGTCTCAGATATCTGGAGGTTTTCAAACATGATGGAGATTTGTCAGCACAAATTCTGCAGCGCCTTCGTAGTGTGAGATATGTAAATACAAGTTTGGAGAACAGTGAGCAGCAATAGCCAATGAGGGCTCAGAAGCAAACCAAGCAGAAGAGGTGGAGACTACAAAACAACACAACATCATCATGGCTTTATAATTTACCTCCAGCTCTCAAGTATCATAATGATAATAATGATGATGACAATAATTTCCAGGTCTTCAGCAAGGGGAACAAAAAGTTTTCTATTTTGAAATAGATCCCTGTGTATCACACTTTTTTAAGAACAGGTGATGTTCAGTTTGTCAGCCAAGCTTAAGTTACCTTCTCTCTTTCATTCTATGCTGTCAATCCTTGTGTAAGAGTAGGTGTGACCTTTTTTCCAAATGGCGGTGATCTCATGTTGATGTCTTGTGTTTTGGCTAGTTGTTGACTTGGGACGTTGGGAAGATCAACCCCCAGAAGCTTCCCAGTCTGAAGGGCTCCATGAGCCTGCAGGCCGGGGCCTCCAAACCCGACGAGAACCCCTCCATCAACATCCAGTTCAAGATCCAACAGATGGCCATCTCAGGTACACACACACACACACACATACACACACACATATACACAGATATACAGCCAGACACATTTACAGACCTAGAACAGTTGTGGGGTCAATCGCCGTACAGTTTAACCAATCCCAGAAGTGGATGTTCTGTTAACAAAAATATAAAAGCTTCTTTAAAAAACAAAAAAGGTTAATGTATCCTGAATGGGATTTGTATCCTGAATTAAATTATTGAGTGAATGTGAGAAAGGTAGAGAGAAATGGAAAGGAAAGGAAGCCACTGTGTCTGAAAAAGTGCAGTCAAAGATCCACAAACTGGGCGGCTTTCTTTTCCACCTTTTTCACATTTTAGAAACCCCATCGAAGGGCGCATTTTTTACATTCCTGCTTACACACACACAGCATACCAGATTCTTCGTTTTGATGTTGAAAGTAAACTGACCCCAGCCCTCTCTCACACGCCAGCAGCTTTCATCACATAGCCTGCTCAGCTGACATCCACCTGACAGCCCCATTCTGTGAGCACAGTGACACCTCTACCATTAGGTGGCGCCATATGCAACAAATACTCCACACATGAAATCAGAGTGGCAACTTCTAGAAGAGTGCAAGTTAATTCTGCATCAGGATCAATTCACTTTGAATCCTTGAATGTGTTCAGGATTTTATTTTTATTTTTTTTCTTATAGCAGTGATCAGTTTTGATACACATAAGTACACATTTTAGGTAGTTGTCGACCCACTGTGATTTCACATATTATAATATTTGTTGTTAGAGTGACATGGCCTAGTTGACAGTCATGTTGCCCAGCTACCATCAGCATACATTGCACTGAACACCAACCAAAATCTTCAAATACAAGAAAAAGTATGGAATTTTGAAATGGAAATTCAACAAACTAATTCAACTAAATATGTGGAAGGTTCCTAATTAATAAACCCGCTGACATTCCATCCAAGTCACCTTCATGTGTTGGCGCTCACCCGTTTAATAGCACAAGCGATATGCACATCAGATGCTTTGTATTGGTAACTGACTGTTGTGTCCTCCTTCCACAGGACTGAAGGTGAACCGGCTGGATATGTACGGCGAGAAGTATAAACCTTTCAAAGGCATCAAGTACATGACCAAGGCTGGCAAGTTCCAGGTCCGGACATAGAGGCTTACCGCTCTGTGGCCACCGGACCAAACCACTACAAGACCGAGGGGGAGGTTGTGATGGGGGGAACAGAGGAGGAAGGGGGAGGAGTTGGTACATACCCTGTATATATGCATTTCAGGATTTATCCACACCAATTGGAGGCTCCCCTGTAGCAGTTAAGGATGGACCCTTGCACATGAAAACCTCTATTGAAGTAAAAGAGTCTAATATACAGTATACAGGTTAGAGCTTGACTCAGTGCTGAAAGTGTTAACCCAGCGTGACCCGAACCCAAAACATTTCCATTTCCGTCCAGGGCATACAGCTTTTTGTGAGGCCAAACCCAACTAAAGCCCAATATTGCTAATACATTTCTAATGACATATTGCTGGTAACAGTATTGTTCAGTAATAATTAGTAATTTTCCTGAGCCCAACCCCAAAGCCAAGCAATTAAGTGAAAAATTAATCTCAACTTCCAGTCAGGTCCCATCAAGTTCAGTCATAAATTTCAGGCTCTAACAAAAATAGGTCACAGGCACAATCTCATACTGTACTGTGTTTCAGCTTTTGTTACAAGCTGTGAAACTGATCTGTCAGTCAGCTTTTTACATGATATTTCATCGTCCTTGTTGAGTTTCTCTTGAGAGATGTGTGCTGGTGACAGTTACTTGCACTCTTAACTACGGATGCACCGATATCAATACAGGTATTAGATATGGGGCCAATAGTGGATCAAAATAGAGTTAACACAGTAACAATTTCTGATACCATGAGCTAAGTCATGCCAGAAATCCATGCAGAGCAACTTGATTTTCAGTGTTTTTCACACATATAAGGATGTTAAACCTCTGTAGAAAAGGTAGAAGACTGGAATTATATCACAACCATTTTTTCCCAGTGACTCCAAACTCCATGGTGAACTCGATACAGTTCTGAATTGGTACTGGCAGTCAGGCTTCTGCTGCGCTACCATCGTTGAAAAAGGCAGATGTGAAACTTGTAAATCAAGGTATGAATGAGCATTGTCAATTATTTTTTACAGATCATACTCCTAAATGTCTTCCCTGTGCTCCTTGAGGGGAAAAAGTCCCCATGAAAAGTGATATGGCTGTTTCCCTACTCCTAGCTTCACACACCCTCTGCTGTTCCCTTTTCCTCTGATCCCCTGCTTTCCCTCTCAACTGTTCCAGCACTCATCTGTTTTCTGTTTACATTCCTCTCTGTTCTATTCCTGTCCTCCTCTTTTCTGTTTCCAATAATTTGATGACTTTGTCAGCAGCACTGGAGTCAGCGTACTGACACATGAGAATGTGACACTGAAGCCGTCCTCTTAAATCATGCACTACCACATCTGCTGGTACTAACATTTCCTTTTGACGCAAATCAAACGGTTGTAGTTACTGAAGCTGTGTGCTTAGCTATTATTGTCATGTTGATTCCTTGAAACATTTCAGGTAGAAGTCTACCTATTTTAGTAATTTCAATAACTTTGATTATTTATTAGTTGTGACAGATGATAACTGAATTGTGATCCAACTGCTGAAGCACCATGCCTTGTATACTGTAGTGCCCTTTCCTGCATACTGTCATTAAATTCTGTAATGCTTTAAAATGAACTCTACAAAAGAACTCTTGTATTTGGCCCCATTATGAACCATAATATGAACCATGTCCTTCCCTTAAGACAGTGATACACACGGCAACTTTTTGGGCAATTTTGATGACAGCCATCCCTAGGGATTTGCCTCAGTGTTTTTTGTTTTAATCAAATAGGAACATGTAGCCAGGAAAAGATTGACTAGTTTTTTGATTCTGTGTCAGTTTGTTACCTGTCTCTCAATTGCCCAAAAAACTTTCTCAGTGCATCACCACCTTACAGTTAGAGAAACTGTGCTAGGCAGTGGCTTGGGTTTCCTCTGTATGAGTGCTGTGTATGTTTACTACGGATTCATGTTGCTCTCACTCAGCGTGTTTACATGCACAAAGTGTTCCGGATACCGCTTCATATTCCGAATAAGATCATAAGCTGTTTATGTACATGTTAATATCCTGATCACAAATATACTTGCATACATTATATAAGCATAACATTCTGAATGTTACCATGGCAACTGAGCTGGCACAGTCTGCAGAAACCAGCGGTAAAACTCAGAAGATGCACACATGCCTCAGTGTCTCTGCTAGAGTCCACCTACACCATCATATTGGGTGTCCCACAATTGGGATATGAGCTCATCTGGGTCATTGTAAACAGGATATGGGGTTTACATCTCAAAAACAACAGTATGATTCCAGGTAATACTGGAATATTAATGTGCTTGTGAACACACTGACTACATATTGCGGTGTGATGGCAAGATACCTATGAAGAATGTTAAAGGTTTGCGTTTTATGTTTACAGCATTGTGTTTGTGTGTTTGTCAAATAGCCTCCAAAGGAGTTTTACAATGGTATAAAAATAAAGAAAATAAGATTTGAAGTGCTATATCTGAGTGATGATAATGCTAATTGATGAAAATGTATTCAGCTGTGAATTAATATTTTATGCTACCAATAATAGGTCAGTGCATGCAATAAGCTACAATTCCAGTGAATATTCATAATACCCATATACATATGGATTTTTGCAACAATTTAAGGCATACAAGAATATTTCCATGTTGTCAGTCTATGGATATGTAATTTATTTGTACTTATTGTGAACTTAATTGAAAATTGAGCATTGTGATTGTTCCTATCAGGGCTTTGATCATGTTGAAATACTATAGATGCAATGATTCCGAGGACTCCCAAATAGATACACCTTAGGCTGAGGACCCCCACTTGATTTGTGTCCTAGGGAGCCCCATGGGTCTATACTGTAAGTGAAGTGAGTGAAACCTGTAATTTCTGTGTCATTCTCTGACTGTTCTAACTTCATATGAATTAATAGCAGGAGCATCAGTTCTTTGTTCTCCATTATAATGATAAAAATCAGCTTTGCTCTGACTAAGGTATAGCGAAGGGCCCACACCTTACCATACCCAATTGACAGCCATAAATAATAGTAAAGTACCCCCTCACGATGTTACAGGAACTGGTTTAAAACCCCCTCATGGTGTCACAGGAACCGGTTTGGAAACCCTTCATGACATTAAAGGAACCAGTTCAGAACCCTCTCCTAACGTCATAGGAACCAATTTAAAACCCCCTTATGATGTCACAGGAACTGGTT
The DNA here is from genome assembly GCF_048128805.1 of Centroberyx gerrardi. Taxonomy (NCBI): domain Eukaryota; kingdom Metazoa; phylum Chordata; class Actinopteri; order Beryciformes; family Berycidae; genus Centroberyx; species Centroberyx gerrardi. The sequence goes on from NC_136004.1 coordinate 8,230,701, forward strand.
TAAAACCCCCTCATGATGTCACAAGGACTGGTTTAAAAACCCCTCATGACATCACAGGAACCAGTTCAGAATCCCCTCATGACATCACAGGAACCAGTTCAGAACCCCCTCATGACATCACAGAAACCGGTTCAGAACTCCCTCATGACATCACAAGAACCAGTTCAGAACTCCCTCATGCCGTCACAGGAACTGGTTTAAAACCCCTTCATGATATCACAGGAACTGGTTTAGAACCCCCTCATAATGTCACAGGAACCGGTTTAAAACCCCCCCCCATGATGTCACAAGAACCAATTCAGAGCCCCCTCATGACATCACAGGAACCGGTTTAAAAAACCCTCATGATCTCACAGGAAGCAGTTTAGAACCCCCTCATGATGTCACAAGAACCAGTTCAGAACCCCCTTATGATGTCACAAGAACTAGTTGAGAACCTCCTCATGATGTCACAGGAACCAGTTAAGAACTCCCTCATGATTTCACAAGAACCAGTTCAGAACCCCCTCCTAATGTCACAGGAACCAATTTAAAAACCCCTTATGATGTCACAGGAACTGGTTTAAAACCCCCTCATGATGTCACAAGGACTGGTTTAAAAACCCCTCATGACATCACAGGAACCAGTTCAGAATCCCCTCATGACATCACAGGAACCAGTTCAGAACCCCCTCATGACATCACAGGAACCGGTTCAGAACTCCCTCATGACATCACAAGAACCAGTTCAGAACTCCCTCATGCCGTCACAGGAACTGGTTTAAAACCCCTTCATGATATCACAGGAACTGGTTTAGAACCCCCTCATAATGTCACAGGAACCGGTTTAAAACCCCCCCCCATGATGTCACAAGAACCAATTCAGAGCCCCCTCATGACATCACAGGAACCGGTTTAAAAAACCCTCATGATCTCACAGGAAGCAGTTTAGAACCCCCTCATGATGTCACAAGAACCAGTTCAGAACCCCCTTATGATGTCACAAGAACTAGTTGAGAACCTCCTCATGATGTCACAGGAACCAGTTAAGAACTCCCTCATGATTTCACAAGAACCAGTTCAGAACCCCCTCCTAATGTCACAGGAACCAATTTAAAACCCCCTTATGATGTCACAGGAACCGGTTTAGAACTCCCTCATGACGTCACAAGAACCAGTTCAGAGCTCCCTCATGACGTCACAAGAACCGGTTCAGAACTCCCTCATCTCATCACAGGAACCGGTTTAAAACCCCCTCATGTCGTCACAAGAACCAGTTCAGAACCCCTCATGATGTCACAAGAACTAGTTCAGAACCCCCTCATGATGTCACAGGAACCAGTTTAGAACTCCCTCATGATTTCACAAGAACCAGTTCATAATCCCCTCCTAACGTCACAGGAACCGGTTTAAAACCCCCTCATGATGTCACAGGAACCGGTTTAGAACTCCCTCATGACGTCACAAGAACCATTTCAGAACTCCCTTATAACGTCACAACAACCAGTTCAGATCCCGCTCCTAACATCACAGGAACCAGTTTAAACCCCCCCCATGATGTCACAAGAACCAGTTCAGAACTCCCTCATGACATCACAAGAACCAGTTCAGAACTCCCTCATGACATCACAGGAACCGGTTCATAACTCCCTCATGACATCACAAGAACCAGTTCAGAACTCCCTCATGACGTCGCAGGAACTGGTTTAGAACCCCCTCATAATGTCACAGGAACCGGTTTAAAACCCCCCCCATGATGTCACAAGAACCAATTCAGAGCCCCTTCATGACATCACAGGAACTGGTTTAAAAAACCCTCATGATCTCACAGGAACCAGTTTAGAACCCCCTCATGATGTCACAAGAACCAGTTCAGAACCCCCTCATGATGTCACAAGAACTAGTTCAGAACCCCCTCCTAACGTCACAGGAACCAATATAAAACCCCCTTATGATGTCACAGGAAGCAATTTAAAACCCCCTTATGTTGTCACAGGAACTGGTTTAGAACTCCCTCATGACCTCACAAGAACCAGTTCAGAGCTCCCTCATGACGTCACAAGAACCGGTTCAGAACTCCCTCATCTCATCACAGGAACCGGTTTAAAACCCCCTCATGTCGTCACAAGAACCAGTTCAGAACCCCTCATGATGTCACAAGAACTAGTTCAGAACCCCCTCATGATGTCACAGGAACCGGTTTAGATCTCCCTCATGATTTCACAAGAACCAGTTCATAATCCCCTCCTAACGTTACAGGAACCAATTTAAAACCCCCTCATGACGGCACAAGAACCAGTTCAGAACCCCCTTATGACGTCACAAGAACCGGTTCAGAACTCCCTCATGTCGTCACAGGAACCGGTTTAAAACCCCCTCATGATGTCACAGGAACCGGTTCAGAACTCCCTCATGACGTCACAAGAACCGGTTCAGAACTCCCTTATGACATCACAGGAACTGGTTTAAAACCACCTCATGATGTCACAGGAACCGGTTTAGAACTCCCTCATGACGTCACAAGAACTAGTTCAGAACTCCCTTATGACGTTACAACAACCAGTTCAGAACCCACTCCTAACATCACAGGAACCAGTTTAAACCCCCCCCATGATGTCACAAGAACCAGTTCAGAACTCCCTCATGACATCACAAGAACCAGTTCAGAACTCCCTCATGACATCACAGGAACCAATATAAAACCCCCTTATAATGTCACAGGAAGCAATTTAAAATCCCCTTATGTTGTCACAGGAACCGGTTTAGAACTCCCTCATGACGTCACAAGAACCAGTTCAGAGCTCCCTCATGACATCACAAGAACCGGTTCAGAACTCCCTCATGTCGTCACAGGAACCGGTTTAAAACCCCCTCATGATGTCACAGGAACCGGTTCAGAATTCCCTCATGACGTCACAAGAACCGGTTCAGAACTCCCTTATGACATCACAGGAACTGGTTTAAAACCACCTCATGATGTCACAGGAACCGGTTTAGAACTCCCTCATGACGTCACAAGAACTAGTTCAGAACTCCCTTATGACGTTACAACAACCAGTTCAGAACCCGCTCCTAACATCACAGGAACCAGTTTAAACCCCCCCCATGATGTCACAAGAACCAGTTCAGAACTCCCTCATGACATCACAAGAACCAGTTCAGAACTCCCTCATGATTTCACAAGAACCAGTTCATAATCCCCTCCTAACGTTACAGGAACCAATTTAAAACCCCCTCATGACGGCACAAGAACCAGTTCAGAACCCCCTTATGACGTCACAAGAACCGATTTAAAACCCCCTCATGATGTCACAGGAACCGGTTTAGAACTCCCTCATGACGTCACAAGAACCATTTCAGAACTCCCTTATAATGTCACAACAACCAGTTCAGAACCCGCTCCTAACATCACAGGAACCACTTTAAAACCCCCCCATGATGTCACAAGAACCAGTTCAGAACTCCCTCATGACATCACAAGAACCAGTTCAGAACTCCCTCATGACATCACAAGAACCGGTTCAGAACTCCCTCATGACATCACAAGAACCAGTTCAGAACTCCCTCATGACGTCGCAGGAACTGGTTTAGAACCCCCTCATGATGTCACAGGAACCGGTTTAAAACCCCCCCTTGATATCACAAGAACCAATTCAGAGCCCCTTCATGACATCACAGGAACTGGTTTAAAAAATCCTCATGATCTCACAGGAACCAGTTTAGAACCCCCTCATGATGTCACAAGAACCAGTTCAGAACCCCCTCATGATGTCACAAGAACTAGTTCAGAACCCCCTCCTAACGTCACAGGAACCAATATAAAAACCCCTTATGATGTCACAGGAAGCAATTTAAAACCCCCTTATGTTGTCACAGGAACCGGTTTAGAACTCCCTCATGACGTCACAAGAACCAGTTCAGAGCTCCCTCATGACATCACAAGAACCGGTTCAGAACTCCCTCATGTCGTCACAGGAACCGGTTTAAAAACCCCTCATGATGTCACAGGAACCGGTTCAGAACTCCCTCATGACGTCACAAGAACCGGTTCAGAACTCCCTTATGACATCACAGGAACTGGTTTAAAACCACCTCATGATGTCACAGGAACCGGTTTAGAACTCCCTCATGACGTCACAAGAACTAGTTCAGAACTCCCTTATGACATTACAACAACCAGTTCAGAACCCACTCCTAACATCACAGGAACCAGTTTAAAACCCCCCCATGATGTCACAAGAACCAGTTCAGAACTCCCTCATGACATCACAAGAACCAGTTCAGAACTCCCTCATGACATCACAGGAACCAATATAAAACCCCCTTATGATGTCACAGGAAGCAATTTAAAATCCCCTTATGTTGTCACAGGAACCGGTTTAGAACTCCCTCATGACGTCACAAGAACCAGTTCAGAGCTCCCTCATGACATCACAAGAACCGGTTCAGAACTCCCTCATGTCGTCACAGGAACCGGTTTAAAACCCCCTCATGATGTCACAGGAACCGGTTTAAAACCCCCTCATGATGTCACAGGAACCGGTTCAGAACTCCCTCATGACGTCACAAGAACCGGTTCAGAACTCCCTTATGACATCACAGGAACTGGTTTAAAACCACCTCATGATGTCACAGGAACCGGTTCAGAACTCCCTCATGACATCACAAGAACCAATTCAGAGCCCCTTCATGACATCACAGGAACTGGTTTAAAAAACCCTCATGATCTCACAGGAACCAGTTTAGAACCCCCTCATGATGTCACAAGAATTAGTTCAGAACCCCCTCCTAACGTCACAGGAACCAATATAAAACCCCCTTATGATGTCACAGGAACCAATTTAAAACCCCCTTATGATGTCACAGGAACCGGTTTAGAACTCCCTCATGACGTCACAAGAACCAGTTCAGAGCTCCCTCATGACATCACAAGAACCGGTTCAGAACTCCCTCATGTCGTCACAGGAACCGGTTTAAAACCCCCTCATGATGTCACAGGAACCGGTTCAGAACTCCCTCATGACATCACAAGAACCGGTTCAGAACTCCCTTATGACATCACAGGAACTGGTTTAAAACCACCTCATGATGTCACAGGAACCGGTTTAGAACTCCCTCATGACGTCACAAGAACTAGTTCAGAACTCCCTTATGACGTTACAACAACCAGTTCAGAACCCGCTCCTAACATCACAGGAACCAGTTTAAAACCCCCCCATGATGTCACAAGAACCAATTCAGAACCCGCTCCTAACATCACAGGAACCAGTTTAAAACCCCCCCATGATGTCACAAGAACCAATTCAGAACCCCCTCATGATGTCACAAGAACCAATTCAGAACCCCCTCATGACATCACAGGAACCGGTTTAAAAAACCCTCATGATCTAACCCTAACCAGTTTAGAACCCCCCCATGATGTCACAAGAACCAGTTCAGAACCCCCCATGATGTCACAAGAACTGGTTTAAAACCCCCTCATGACATCACAGGAACCAATTTAAAAACCCCTTATGATGTCACAGGAGCCAATTTAAAACCCCCTTATGATGTAACAGGAACGGGTTTAGAACTCCCTCATGACGTCACAGGAACCGGTTTAGAACTCCCTCATGAACTCCCTCATGACATCACAAGAACCGGTTCAGAACTCCCTCATGATGTCACAAGAACCGGTTCAGAACTCCCTCATGTCGTCACAGGAACCGGTTTAAAACCCCCTCATGATCTAACCCTAACCAGTTTAGAACCCCCCCATGATGTCACAAGAACCAGTTCAGAACCCCCTCATGATGTCACAAGAACTAGTTCAGAACCCCTCCTAACGTCACAGGAAACAATTTAAAACCCCCTTATGATGTCACAGGAACTGGTTTAGAACTCCCTCATCACGTCACAAGAACCAGTTCAGAACTCCCTCATGACATCACAAGAACCAATTCAGAACCCCCTCCTAACGTCACAGGAACCAATTTAAAACCCCCTTATGTCACAGGAACCAATTTAAAACCCCCTTATGATGTCACAGGAACTGGTTTAGAACTCTCTCATGACGTCACAAGAACCAGTGCAGAACTCCCTCATGATGTCACAGGAACCGGTTCAGAACTCCCTCATGACGTCACAAGAACCGGTTCAGAACTCCCTCATGACGTCACAGGAACCGGTTTAAAACCCCCTCATGATGTCACAGGAACCGGGTCAGAACTCCCTCATGATGTCACAAGAAACGGTTCAGAACTCCCTCATGACGTCACAAGAACCGGTTCAGAACTCCCTTATGACGTCACAGGAACCAGTTTAAAACCCCCTCATGACGTCACAGGAACCGGTTCAGAACTCCCTCATGACATCATAGGAACCGGTTTAGAACCCCCTCATGATGTCACAGGAACCGGTTTAGAACTCCCTCATGACGTCATAGGAACCGGTTTAGAAGCCCCTCATGATGTCACAGGAACCAGTTCAGAACTCCCTCATGATGTCACAGGAGCCGTTTTAAACCCCGATCATGATGTCTCAAGAACCGGTTTAAAACTCATGAAATCACAGTGACTGTTTTAAAAATCCCTGATGGCATCACAAGGACTGGTTTAATATGGAGAGCCATTTCATTCAAAACCCCACCCAAACTGCACACCACCTATCCAGTTACCAGACACCTACCACCCAAACTGCACACCACCTATCCAGTTACCAGACACCCACTACCCAAACTGCACACCACCTATCCAGTTACCAGACACCCACTACCCAAACTGCACACCACCTATCCAGTTATCCAGTCATCCTGCGCTGCCACCCAGTGGACATCGCGCGCGACCGAGTCGACAGCGCAGAGCGACCCAATTGGACATTGCGCGCCACCCAGACAGCGCAGAGCGACCCAATTGGACATCGCGCGCTACCCAGCTGGATAGCGCCGATTGGACAGAAATTCAATCGCCTCTCTTAAAACGGAAGTAGAGCGAGAAAGGCCAAAACAAACTTTGGAAATAAGCTAAAATCTAAGGCGGAGGAAATTGGTATTATTAATATTAATGTGTGCCCTCCTTGGTCAGTTGTACCATCATGGCTAATCCCAGAACCTGAAGTTGATCAATGCATACTGAATAATAACAAAAGAAAGAAATCAGGAGATATAGTCAAGGAAATTAAGTCTCATCTGCAACAAGAATGGAGTTCATATTTACAGATTTATACAGATGGATCAAAGGATCCAGAGAGTGGGAAAGTGGCATTTGGAGTAACCATTCCTGAATTAAGAATTAAAAACGGACATAGAATTTCAGATCAGATGTCAGTATGACGCTAATTGTTGCAGAAGGCGGGAGTGTAGCTGAACATGCGCAGATAGCCTACCGATCTGAATGCAGAGGTGATGGAGTGAACTTCCACTTATCCAGATTGTTTTTTATCTTTTGAAGTAATGGTGCAAAATAATATTATTTGTGAACCTCGGCTCGGCAGCGCGCGCTGTCGACTGGGTGGCGCGCGATGTCCAATTGGGTCGCTCTGCGCTGTCGACTGGGTCGCGCGCGATGTCCACTGGGTGGCAGCGCAGGATGACTGGATAACTGGATAGGTAGTGTGCAGCGGCGTCGTTAGGCCTGGGCGTCCGAGGCTACAGCCCCGAATGTTTTATGAATAGCCCCGGATCTCCAAAAAAAAAAAGAAGTTAGTAGTCAGAGCGGGCCGGTTATTTTACGTGAGCCAGCTTTGAAGCCCGGCTTTGGGTGCATCGAGGTACATGCCGGGACACAAATCGAACTCACCTGTCGCTGCTTGCTAGTGTGTCTGTTTGGTAGCGGGCTCTGCCAATCTGTCATCGTGTAGTTTGAGTCGAACTAAAGGAAAAGGCTACGTTATGGATGATTTTAATCGGTCGGTCCTAGTCTAGGTCAGAGAAGGCAAGATAGGCTACACACAGCCAGCCACACAATGAAACACAATGTCAGGAAAAGACAAGACAGATTATGGATCTTCTTCACGTTTTCAAAAGAGGAAGAAAGGTAAGATATGTTATAGGTTAGTTTAATCAAGTGATTGATTATCCATATCTGGAAAGACAGCAAAAATCAGGCAGCTGTGTGGTGGCGAGTTGACTGACACTTGGTTGATAGCTTCATATCTTTATCTATCTATCTATCTATCTATATATCTATATTAACTAATTCTCTTCACATGAAACATTATTTTCAACTTAAGATATTGTTTCCCTTAAACGTGAGAAAATGTTTAAAAATGTAATTTTTAATTTGTGCCTCTGTATATTTTACTACGCTGGTAGACTCCTCCAGCCATTCAGAATGGATTAGGCTTTTCATGGTGATCACAGGACATCACAGGTTAAATAATTTACTTCTTAAAATGAGTTATGCTTAAAGTTAAGTTTCCATACGTAACAAACAAACCAAAGTAGCTCACTATTAGGTTGTAGTAATATAGTGATATAGGTAGTGAAATATATAGAAATATAACTTTTGATTAAATATAACTCACTGGATTACGATTGGATTGGATCTTTTTTTTACAGTAAAGAGACAGATGAGGAGTGAGGAGCACATACTGTATATCATATATATTTAAAGTTTTATATATTAATTGATAACTGTGTCTCTGTTCATTTTTTGCAAAACCTGAAATGAACAAGATAGAGGAGGAGACAGACAAAGAGAGATGAGGGGAGGAGACAAATAAGTGTCAAGAGAAGAATTCAGGAGGCAGGCCTGAGGAGAGAGACAGACAGACTACAATATACTGTATCACTGTTGGCCTGTACAGACTGCTGCTCAAACTGTTTACTGTGCTGCTTCATTTACACCCATGTATGTTCATGTCAAATTACACCAGATTGATGCATTTTGCTGCTGAAATTTAAAAAATTTTCACTCGGGGGAGGATGCCCACGGACCCCCTTACTATGGTTCTGTGACTTCCTCTGGGCTGAGCCCCGGATGTTCTGAAATCCTAACAACGCCCCTGGTGGTGTGCAGTTTGGGTGGTGGGTGTCTGGTAACTGGATAGGTGGTGTGCAGTTTGGGTGGTGGGTGTCTGGTAACTGGATAGGTGGTGTGCAGTTTGGGTGGGGTTTTGAATGAAATGGCTCTCCATAGCTTAACTCCTGCTCATAACATCACATGGGCAGGTTTTAACCCTCCTCCTCCCAATTGGATGATGTCACACGGGTTGGTTTTAACCCCCCTCTGTTCCAGCTGGCCGGACTCCACTCCATAATTTACTGATGACTTTAACCCCTCCAAAGCCTACAACCTTTTCTCCTCTCTCTCTCTCTCTCTCTCTCTCTCTCTCTCTCTCTCTCTCTCTCTCTCTCTCTCTCTCTCTCTCTCTCTCACACACACACACACACACACTTTTTTCCCTCCTCCTTCTTTTCGTCTTTTAACTCTTCACCGGACCCCAAGCACCATCGACCAGACATACTACTTTTAAGTGAGAGAGAGAGTTATGTCAAAATAAGTTTTTTTCCTCTCTCCTCTCAAGAGTTTTGTGTATAAATATTTCTCTCAGCTGTTGGAAAAGTGTTGTGTTCTCATCAGCAGCAGCAGCAGCAGCTGTATTTTAGATATTTATAAGTATTTTCAGAAGTTTTTTTTAATTAGCCTACGCTTTTTTTTTGCCTAATTGCTTTTAGGGTTTATCATATCTATGCTACTTTTCGTTTTGCGAACGTTTTTCGCGCTTTAAACGAAAAACAAACAATTGAAGTGAAGAAGAATATCGAGGCATTTAAAGACCCTGTCGTCACGGGTGGTATGTTGTTACTACTGTTGGCTATATTATTTTCTTTTGGGATATTTGTCATGTACAGGCATGCAGGGATGTAATGGAGGGTAAACCCACCTAAAGTTTAGCCACCTTTGTATACTGACATTAATCTCTATGACTTAAATTCATAGTAGCCTAAACATCACAGCAAGTAGTATGAAACAGCTGGAAGTTATGTGGAGATAAGGTAGCCTATTTCGAGGGCGAAAAGGATACATTAATGCTTTAGTGAAAATAGAATTGATTTTTGTTTATATTGGTGGTGATTTGACTTACATTGATAACCGACTGCAGGTCACAGTTTGCCCACCTTTTTATTTAGCCTTCCACTACATCACTCGGTAGAAAAAGACAAACTAGCCTATGTGTATTCACACCCAGTGAAAGTGGTAATTGATTAGCCCTTAGCCCTTACACATAGCCCTAATAGATGTGTTTTGTGTAAACTAGGGTGGAGAGATAAAGAGGATTATCTTAATGTAAGGAATGTCTATTGGTTTTTTATCTGATTCCTTTGATGGGTGTGGACTGGCCGTGCACCCTGCAGTGATGTTTAGGAAACTCAGAGGAGACTTCCTTGTTTTTTTTTCCTTCCGACACCTTTACACGGACATAACACGACAGTAGCCGTTGCTTGAGTTGCACATGATGGTACAGACTGAGGTGTAGGCTTTATTAAAGAGCCGGTGCTGAATAAGCCACGTGCTCATAGTGGGAAGCTGGCAGAGCGCGTGCTGTTGCTTGGCAGCGGCGTTGCAGTTTAGTACTTCAACTGGACTTTCCCCATTGGTATTGTTAGCTTAATGTAGTATTCCTGCACTAGGATGTATTTCATATTGGTATTGTCAGCGTAAAGTAGCATTTCCTAGAGAACTAAACTGTATTTCTTACAGTATTGTTAGCCTATATTCATGTAGGCATACAACTAGACTGCATTTCTTTTTCTTTATTGGTAGTCTAATATAATTATCCTATGCTAGGCTGTATTTCCTATTGGTACTAGCCTAATATAGGCTAGTCGCCTTTTCCCATAGACCTAAACTTTATTTCCTAGTGTTATTATTGTTAGTCTAATGTAATATTCCTGTACATTCTATTGGTATTGATAGTCTAACAGGTAGTGGGGGACAACACAATGCTTTAGTCTCAGCTATAAACCCACCGACAGCTTTCAGTATCAGTCCGTTTTGAGTATCCACGCTGGACACCTGAAGGCAAATATGGCCTAGTTTGGAGGATTCGTCTATTTTGTGTCATAAGTGTATTGCCGAATCTTATTTCGTCCACTATTTCCAGTTCACCTGTTTACCAGGTTTTGCATCAAAGACCCCTAAATAGATATGCCTTGCACCATGGATCCCTGTTTGGTAAGATTTTGCTCCAAGATATCTGAGAAGATATTGTAGAAGTAAATGACTTTCTATAGAGTGGGGACAGTGAAACCTGTGATCTTATTAGACATTCTTATATATTCTTATGGTGTCTAGTGAATGAAATGACAGTGTAGTAAAAGTATTCCTCATGTTGTCGGTGGACCCTCTGAAGCAGGGTGCGATTTGTAAAAAAAAAAAAACAAAAAAAAAAAACAGAGGGGGGGATATTTTTGGAATGCATTCTTGCCGGGTGGTATTTTACACAAGGAGGCGTGAAAATGAAAAATACAAGTGCAAACCCCTATCATACACATATTGTTCCCCAACGAATTCTATCTACACTCATGCATGCTTGCGTCAGCTCCCGGTGAGTGTGATATAGCTATGTGGCAAAGAGAAGGATAATATAAAAGAGGGAATTTGTGCGACATTTTATTTTGAGCCTTAAATGTAATACATGCGTGCGTTAACATCCCTTCTCTACAAGCCTGATTTCTATTCTAGTGGAGTAAATAGGTTTACATATAGTCACCATATCGTACAGTAATGTGGGAATAGGAATAACGCACATCAGATAATAAATCAGACCTACCGGTGTGATCAATCGGGCCATTATGGCTCAAAATATACAGCGGTGCCGGTGCGTAATGGCTGTGCGTAATACAGTGGGTGCTTTGGCTTGAATCTACAGTTTTATGCGTCTGGCCCACAGGTGATGCCAGCTGTGTGCCAGTCAGCACGTGTTTGTGGACAGCAGCGATGCTGACGAAAGGAAGAAAGATTTCTCACATACCATTCTTTTAGCAAAACAATTAGCGTTGATGACGGACCTCCTTTTTCTTTTTACACAAAGCAAACACAAATATTTCTATTTTGATAAATCAATTTATGCTTTTCTCCCTTAAAAGACCCTATCGTCATATAACTCCACCAGTTTGTTACTCCTTACTAGGATGTAAACTATGATTTGCTCTCAGACAGGTTTATGTCAGGCTAAAAAGGTTAAAACTCTGTTTAAGTGGGTAAACTGAGGTTTTACCCTCCATTACATCCCTGGTTGCATCTGCAACAAAGCAACGTTCAGCGCAGGCTCTGAAACCAAGGCGGTAGCAACATTGGGTTTTCTTAACACAATTCACTTTATTGATGGTTGACTGGAGTCTGTGACCGCGGGACAAAGAGGACTGTCCTGGGCATCAACGAACCACCACCCCCCTCCTTCATTCAGGGAGACTAAACAAAGCCCCCCTCCAAGTGGGGTCTGCCATTAAAACTCAGTATCTTCGCAAACTGCTCACGTAGGGCTGAGCCCAGTCAGTGCATGTCACTGACGGCTGTGTGTAGAAACCATACAGCGTCCAGGGATGTTAGTATGACAAAGTCCCTGCATCTAATATAATTTGCCACCAAAACTTAGAAACCCAGTTATATTGACTAAATGGGGCAATGGCAGATGACTGACAAGATGTTTGGCCAGTGAGATAAATTCTTAGACATAGGTGACTAAACTATCAGCTTAAAGGGGACATTGGTCCTAAGGTCAAGGTATGGTTAGTGCACTGCCTGTTGGGCTGCTCCTGACTTTGCCCAGACAGCAGTTGGCAGTGTAGTAGTAGGCCTAGTTGAGGAGGTGGATGAACTCAGGCTTGGATTACCAACAGGTTGTGTAGGCCACATGCTGGAACACCAAATGTTCCCCGAAAGTCCTGGGTTTGCAAGTAGACAAAGTTGTGATTTAATTTTACATTTTCACTCTACACCTTGAACATATTTTAGTATGTTTGCCTAACCTATCTCAGGGGATTTACGCTTGATGGGGCAGATGCACAATTTTTGGGTGGAATGGTAACCACTGGCAGTACAGAGGGCCCATAGAACATGCTTTCCCTGAGGCCTGTGCAGGATAATTGGAGCATGAATGTACTGTTACCCTACTAACCTATATATTTCAGTCCTACTTAGATGACAGGTGGGCATAATCTAAATATGCAGATAATATCTATCATAGAAGAGGAAGAGATACCAATTTCTCCATTGACAGTAGCCTCAATAGACCATAACCCAATGCAGCCACAAGACTTGTGTTTTGAATAAGGGGCATGGCTGCGATCATAGACGCACTCAACGTTCACAAACTCGTCACAGATTCTCATCACAGATTGATGATACGTAACAGTGTAAGAGTATCTGAGGGTTTCTAAAAATGCAGGCATTTGAAGGTAGAATATTTAGGAAAAGTGGTGGAAATTGCATTCTCCAACTGTAAATGTAACATCCTCATCAACAGTGGGCTCTTGGCCTTTCTAGTGTTAATTGAGGGGAATTGTCTTAAAATATATGTTTATATTAAATATAAGTGTTCTCTCTCCCCCCCCTCCCCCATTCTGTCTCTCCAGGCTGTGCCCAGGCTGGGCAGACACAGTCATGATTCCCCAGACTCCCACTACTCTCCCCAGGCTGTGGTGGGCCCCCATCCGTCCCTCAGGTTAGCTGGGAAGGATGTACTCCACACCAGAAGTGACCGCTCTGATTCTCCAGGGCCATCGAGATGACTGAGATCCAAGAGATGGACTTGGACTAGCATCCAAAAATAAAGGTGTCCATCTCAGCCGACCCTCTCACCTCTCTCCTCACACTCTGCAGTGTACTCAAACAAGACTAGCATGAACATGAAAATAACTTTTTTTGCAAACAGCCCACAGGAAATAGTGGATGGAGGTTTTCTCCAGCTGGTTTAATATCTTGACAGACCAAGTCATCTTTAGAACAGAAAAGACTGATTCAAGACAACCTAGCTACTTGCCAAAGTGGCGTGAAGACCTGACGGACTTCACAACCTGAACGATACTGTGTTTAGCATTTTTTTTTTGCCTCATTAAACCAAGGACAGTGTAGGCGTAGGGCTGGACAGTCACCATGCCCAGGCCGAAGGCAGGGCCTGGTCCGCCACCCCAGGACGTTTATGAATTCTCCCTGGATGTGGAGGAGGTTCAGGCCGTCCACATGCAGGGGAAGTCCTTGGAGAAGGCGTCCCCTCTGAGTGAGTACATCCAGACCGAACACCAGCAAGCGGGCCTGTTCTCTCTGCCTCCATTCGACGCCTCCCCGGACGCCTCCTTTGATCCCCAGAAGAAGAGGAGGAGGAAGTGCGGCGAATGCACTCCCTGCCTCCGTAAGGAGAACTGCGGTTCCTGTGCGAACTGCCTGAACCGCAAGACGGGCAAGCAGATCTGCAAGCTGCGCAAATGTGACCAGCTCAAGAAGAGGAGGAGCGACTGGGAGGGGAGCGAGGTACAGATATGTTGATTTCACTTTGGTAGAGCATTTTCATGTTTTGTACTAATACTAGTCATTGGAGTCATGAATTGTTAGCCACCAAAATGTCCATCCCGATATGATATGATGCAGTTTGTTTGATTCTATATTTATTGTATAAGTAATCAATATTACGCTGGCTGTCTATGGGAAGACTGTTTTTATGATATTATTATTGGCTATTGGCAGGTTCAGTCAAAAATATCGGTATCAAAAACTCATATCAGTCGAACTTTAGTCAGCACCGCTCTCCTGTTTTCATTATAAAAACCTTGTTTATAAATTGTGCTTCTCACAAATGAGCAAGCCACAAAAGCAATTTTAACTCTTTGCAATTACCAATTGCTGATATTGAGGGGAAAAATGCTGAACGCTGGTGGTGACAGCGGATCCCCAGGGCAGCTAATGTTGGAGGCTGACCGCCTCTGAACTTCTGTGGAGGTGTGCCTGCTGAGAAGTGAAAATGTTCTGCCAAGTGAGATATCACTTCAACCTTTATTTACCCAGGGAATGTTTGCTGAGCATGCATGCTCTTTTTCTACTACCTACTACACACACCATTACATTACACACACACAAACACACACACACACACACACACACACACACACACACACACACACACACAGGCACACAAGGGATTTTCTACTACTACCTACTACACACTCACACCATTACATTACACACACAGACACACACACACACACACACACACACACACACAGAGGGGATTTTCCCAGTACAACCATGATCTTCTACTTCAGCTACTGAGCAAATCCCAGTTGTGGGATTCAAGAGTTTTTAAGAGAGCAGAGAGTGCATGTACTATCCATCCATCCAAAAGCCTACTTTGTTTTGCAAATTTCTTTACAGACCACATAGCTCCTTGTTCAGGATGTCCATCCAGACACATTGTATCAGTGGCTCTATCAGCCACTGTCTGGATCAACCTTGGTAATTTTTCATCTGTCAAGTCTAGACATGTCTCTCCCTAGGCTGGGTTAAAGGGGGATACCACTTACACTAGTCAGTTAGTTAGTTACACATGACATATATGCAAAAGTGCATGTATTTTAAAGTCATCAGCGATGACAACAAGAAATGTAGTGGAAGGTGCCACCTAAATTCAGTTTACACATGGATAATAGCCTTATCTAATAATAAGGCTATTAATCTTTATGACCTAAATACATATCATACATCATATTAAGTAGTATTAATGCCTTATGATGATCACTGGACTTTATAGTTCACTGACCATTTTATTTACCACTACATAATTGCTAAAGACACCATAGTGTGATCAGCTGTCCAAGGTACTAAATTCAAGAGCTTACATTTTAAATGTATACTCAATTGTTTATATCTTTTATATCCCTCATGGCACCTCAGTTTCTGCTTATGAACATTAGCTACTGTCTATCAGAGCCAGAACTGAGGGAAGTGATTGTCCTGCCAACTCAAATTTATTTATAGAGCACATTTCATACAATGATGCAACTCAAAGTGCTTTGCAAACATGATTAAACAAGCACATAATTCGTGGTAAACTGCGACCAGCTTGGCGCCTTGAGAAGGCGTGCTGGTCACATCACATTTTTAGCCCCGCGACAGCAGGGGCTCTATGGATGGTAGTCTGTCGGTCGGTCGGTCGGTCGGTCAGTTGGTCGGTCAGTTGTTCTGTTCACCACTTTATGGGTCAGGTGGCCTGCAGGGAGTGCAGACTCTCAAGCGGGAGACCGGAGTTCGATTCCCGGCAGAGACGCTTCCACAAAATTCTATGGCGCGGGACTGTTAGACTCTTAGTCTTGTTTAATTTCCTTTTCGTTTTTTCTTTGCTTTACCAGCCGAGCTAAACTCAAAGTGATGCAGCAATCAGGCTCATAGAGTCTTTATAGCTGTGTCCCACAATGGTACGTGCACAGTAAAGTTTTTTGACACCACAGGTTAAAGTCTTAGTGCTGTGCACTGTGAAAAACTCAACGCATCAAGGCGCAGGCTGCAAGTGATTTTTGGTGGGTTGTTGTGGTTTGAAGCTTTGTGGGAGTTATACACATTCACAAATGTTGATGGAACTGCCTGGGACCAAAGGGAAACCACATGTGAACTCTTAAATTGAATGGTATTTGTTTTACAAGATGCGTCACCTAGCTTACAATCTGGTGCTCCAAAGACCTGTGCTTAACCACTCAGCCAACTTCCACTTTCACCTAGCTTACCAGCACCTCACATACAGTATATCCACATTTACCTCTGCCTTCTTTGAGTGCCATGCATGATCGACTTTAGGGTAAAAAGTAGAAATAGGAGTTTTAGACATCTACATGTGTGCTCCAGCCTATGACGATGTCTCCATGGATTCAAACTAGGCTGAAGCCGCGTTGTAAAGCAGCCAGTGGTGCTGTCCCTTCGTCCCAGACGCTGTAACCTCGTTAAAGTAAAAATCCCCCCCCAGGTGGTCCTCCTACCCTGGTGGACAGGACTCTGTCATTAACAGTCAAGAAAACAGGAGGGCACGCCCACCTATAACTAGCCTAGTGTTTCTGTGTGCAGGGGATACAAATGTCTAAGCTTTACTGATCGTTGTTATAGATACAAATATACAAACATTTCACAAGAGATTGGTAGTCTTTTTAAATAGTCCTGTTTACAGATAGACCAGTTTTAAATGTTTGTGGATGGCAGTGTGTTTGCATGGCTGAACGGTTACCAAACAGCAGCAGTGGAGAATTCCTGTAGCTCCCTGTGCTTTCTCCTTTGACCTCTGAGGCCTCGAATGAGGGTGGGGGTTGACCTTAGACCGTCCTGTGTGTGTGTGTTTGGGTATGTGTGAGAGAGAAAGAGAAAAAGTGCATGAGTGTGCGCATTAAAGCATGCATTTGTGTGTTAAGATGGAAACGGTGTGTGCGTGCGTGTGTGTGCATTCAAGTCTTACAGAGGGGGGGATGGGCTGTAAAGTGAAGGAGGAGGAGGGGAAAATGCAGTAAATGGTCAGCAGTAGTGGAGGAGGACAAGCAGGAAAAACCAGACTTGGCTTCTAAAGCTTGACCAAGGCAAGGGTCCTAACTGTTCCGCCCCAGACATGGTAGACTAGGTGTCGTTATATACTGTTGGAAAAGCAAAACACTAACAGCAATCACACCAGCCCTATTTCTAGTACTACCATTACCACAATAATTGACTTTCTCAGGCACCATGATGAGTATACAGTGTTCAACGTACAACAAGTTGAAATGTCGATGATTTAAAAAGGACAAAAGCTGTTCCGTGTTCACTACAGGCTTTGACCGATAGGGGTTTTTGAAGGTCTATACCATTACTGGTATTTTTGGATTTATGCTGCCAATAGCCGATATTTTGTGCCAATATTTAATAGCTGTAAATTTGACCATTTTCATGCCAAAAAATATTCAAAAGTATTCAGTTTTTCCCTCAGAATTGTATCCTTGTCAGGGTGAAAAAGTCTCTAAAACAGCATATAGACCATGGGGCACTAAAACTCTCCATTAAAACCCAGGATAATAGTAATGACAATAATGATAATAAAACATTCATGCAAACTTGTGTGGAATCAGATCAAAGTGAATCATTTCAGGTTAAGTGCCCATATACAACCAGTGCAATCTTGATCAATTCTACAATAAATAGGGCTATGTAATCAAACAAACTGCATCATATCAGAGGTGGACGACACTGACTGGCTGATGTCTGAGTTTTAATAAAAGGCCAATAACCGCCTAGTTCATCACAGTGGAAAACTTGCTGTGAAGTGATTTTACAGTTTTAGAACTAACAGCAACTTTTCAGCAAATTTTGATGCATACCATTTACTGGGATATTTTTGACCAAGATAATCGCACCACTTGATACCAGGCCATGTCTAATTCCTCTCCTTCTCCCCCACCTCTCCCCCCAGTACTAGGAGGTGTAGGTTAGAGGGGTAGATGACATGTCAGTGTGGGAGGAGGGTGTGTGTGTGTGTGTGTGTGTGTGTGTGTGTTCAGACACACACAGGAAATCAGGGTTTCCATCAGTCTTGTCCTGTCCTGTCCTGTCCTGTGACTTTGTGCAAGTGGTTCTCAAAGTGGGGTCTGGGGAGGAATAGTTTATTTTCACTATAATTTAATTCACTAGAGATTATCCCGATTAGAGAATGTAGGACTATTCTACTCACAGGTTTCACTCTGACCACTGTTATCTCCAAATGTAGATTGTTGATAGTTATTCCATCCAATACTAAATCAACACAAACAAATATATTTCCTTATAGGGGTTCCTGAGACAAAATCAAGTGGAGATCCATAGCCTAATGTGTCTATTTGGGGGTGCGTGGGTTGAAGGAGAGATGGAAAAGTCTCTGAAACAGCATTTGGCAACTCTTGAGTTAGGCTATAGGAAGTGCTTTTTTCCTCCTTATTTTCAATGGAAAGGATGCACTGTTGCACCTTTCCATTGAAAATCAAATGAGCAATTATTTTGTAGGACAACATGTCATTTTTCCAAATGATGGACATCACAGTTTGAAACTTGAAGGCTCATGGCTATGTCATGTGAGTTCAGAAGCAGAGAGGGAAACAAGTTGTTGTTTTATTGGGCTTCCTAATTGTAGCCATTGTCTTTTCCAGAGGCTCTTATTGTTGTTGAGGGGTAATTGAAGTTTATAGCCTCCATATTTCAACCCCGCTGAACTCTGGGGGAACTCTTGCCCTGTTCAACCATACCGTTTCCACCCTCTTAGCTCCTCTTAGACTCTTGCTTTTATGAAAATATAATTGATTTTTGTTTATATTGGTGGTTATTTGCATGACCTTTTTTTAGTATTTATCATTATGTCTTGGCTTGTAATGTTGGAGAGATCTAGAAATTGATGCTTATTCTACTGTTGCAGTAATTGAGTGTCAGCTAAATGATTAAAAAGTATATGTGAAATGGGAAAAAGGGATTTTACCAAAACATTTGAATCGGTATGCTTTACTAGATCAAGGTAGCCATGCAGTCATGTAGTTAGCATGCTGATAACAATCGTTCTGATCAACAGCTTCAGCGTTGTCTGTAAAACCTGCAGTGAAACCTGCCTCACCCTGTCTAAAGGAGCTGCTAACCCACCTAAAAGAATTTCATTAGTCTGGCTTTCAGTTGGAGAGTTTTAGTGTCCCGTGATGGTCTAAATGCTGTTTCAGAAGCTTTTCCACCCTGCTAAGAATACAATGCTGGGGGAAACACTGAATCTTTGTCTTTTTGCATTTCTTTGGCATAAAAATGTCTAATTTAGAGATGAATATTCAATCCAAAATATCAGTATCGGCCCTCAACCTATATCGGTCAAACCCTGCAGGTTATCTCCATTGGAGATAGTAAAGGTTTGTGTAATGAGTAGGAGCATCATAGAGGTGAGTGTGTAGCTTTGCTCCATAAACAGATGATGATCTTTACCAACCAGAGCAACCATCAATCCATCAATACCCCTCCCCCTTCATCTCTCTATCCATCGCTCCATCACTGCCCTCTGACCCCTGTATGGATGCAGCAGCTGAGTCCCTATTGCCTGGCAACCACATCCTCCATCTTCTCCTGTGACAGATACACCCACCTACACACACACACACACACACACACACACACACACACACACACACACCATCTCACCATACACACTTACTTTATGGCAAATAAGTGCTCTCACAGCTCACTGTTGGTAGCAGTTTATTCTCTGTGTGTTCAGAATATGGTGCACTATGGTGATTTTTGGAGTATGCACATTAGCTTGTACCATCCGTTAAATATCCAGTGGGCTGAACAAACTCACAGAGCGTATTTGCTAAAAAGTTGGTGTTATCCTTTTAGGCCTTTACGAAAACGTTACCTTTTCAGGGTTTCCACACTGTCAGAAAATAATATACTTTTTTGACAAAAGGTACAACTCTGGACCTTATTTTCTGAGGGTGCAGCACCTACTTGACTGTAAACAGGTGTAAGATGAAGTAACAAATGACAGAAATTACACTCCTTCAGGGCTTGTCCCTTTGAGACAGGAGACTGCAGCTTAGTGTGTGAGTGCGTGTAGGAGTAGGAGGGGGATTAACAGAAGGCTGTGGAGTGCTATTGTCAAGGCAAGTGGGACAGACCGGCTTAATTAATACCATTAATTGGACTCTAATTACAGGCAAACTACCCTGGCACCCACATTCTCCTCTGTCCATCCTGCTACAACCAAATGCAAATCTTTACAACGCGCTATCAGAGTGGCTGTAATGAGCCTCCCTCCCCCCCTGTCTTTGTGTGTGTTTAGGGAGTGTGTGTCCTCATGTGTCTGCGTGTGAAGGCGAAGGTGAGGGGGAGGTAGGGTTTGTTGCAAGTTTGAGAGTTTGGGGAGTTCCTAACCTCTCATTACGTGTGAGTGGGCAACAGCAACACACAGTATGAGTGTGAATAAGCTGAGGTTGAATCGAAGGCTGAGTACATCAGGATTACTGCGCTTTCATTGAGTGGATGGGATTTGTGTGTGTGTGTGTGTGTGCGTGTGTGTGTGTGTGTGATAATGCTCAAGTCAGTGCCAGTTGCCCAATGAAGGCTGTAGCAAGGCTGGAGGACGGAAGGGTTGGTCTACAGAGAGACGTGCTGGATCGTGCTTCTTCCTCTTTATTCTGCAGTGGCTTCTTTCAAAAGGACGAGTGCAGATATTTCCAGCGGCGGTCCCTCGATGGGCGTTGACTGACATTAAAAAACCAGAGTGAGAGAGAAACAGTCGGCTTGTAGCGCAGCTGTATTTATATCAGATGTTTTACAGAGATCATTTGACTGAATGGTACATCGCTGTCACATAGCATTACATAACGGGAGGCATGCTGTTTAAATCCACTACTGCTGTTACTATTCCTATTCCTATTACTACTACTACTTCTATTACTATTACTATTTCTATTACTTCTACCACTACTACAGCTAGTACTACTACTACTGCTATTACTATTACTACTGCTGCTGCTACTACTACTACTTATACTACTGCTACTACTACTAGTACTACTACTACTCCGACCACCCATATCGAAGCGTGCTAAAGCCGCGCAGCCGCTCTCACTGTCCCGCTTACTACAAACACGCCCCTGCTCACACTCACGCACACATATACATACACACAGTCACACAAACACACACACACACTCATACACACACGTGGCCCGGCTGACGTCAGCAAAGGGGATTTCCCACGCCATGTGAGAGGCTCAGACAGACACTACAAACGCTGTGTCACTGCTTGGCTGCCTCGCCTCACCACGCCGCAGCCCCGACTCCCTCTCTCTCTTTACTCTCTCTCTCTCTGGCTTTCTCTCTCTCTCTCTCTCTCTCCGTTTTTCCTCGATCCCTTGTTTTGTCGCCAGCCTGCCTGAACTTTCGCTGACTTCCACTTCTCTTTCGGCGGCTCCCAATTCAGCAGCCATTTCTCTCTCTCTCTCTCTCTCTCTTCTTTGGCTTTATTTTGTCTCAACAGAATTCGCTTTGCTATTTCATTATTTTATTCAACTTCCCTTTTCACAAAGGCTGATTAGTGACAATTTTTTGTCAGGGTTCTTTTAGATAAGAGGAATGCATCCAGGCAATTTGGAAGTGGTTTTCAATGACGCTTTCACCACACCAGCGGTATCTCGCTGCACATTTTGGACGAAACAATTTCGCTTCAGCTTTTTCTGATACTGTTCAGCACTCTTACAAGAATGTGCACCCACTTCCGGTTTTAAACGGTACAAGCTGGGGATTATCTTTCACACTTAAGCAGTGTAAACAACATGAGCGCAGACCTCCAAGATATGCTTGGTATGTCAGTCTCGCAGCGTCTGTGGAAAAAGCACAACATAGAACAAGTTTGCTTTGAGTGAAAGGTGGAGACCCACTGTTTGCACATGTATCCACTGTAGATCTCTGATTTGTAGAAGTGTGCTCTCACAACTGATGATGGCAAAAATTGACATCATCAATGGCCTCGGAACAACAGGACAACTTTGCTGCTTGCACTAATATGGCTTTTAATGTGTAATTCTATTGTATAATTTCCTGCTCTGTGTCATGAAACGAACAGTTATCGGACCAAACAAACTCATTCCCGTGTCATCCCTCTGCTTTGAGTCAGCATGCTCAAGTCGCTGGCTTTGCTGTGTAATTGTGCATTTTGCCTGTCAGAGGGGGAGTGTGTGAGTGTGTGTGTGTGTGTGTGTGTGTGTGTGTGTGTGTGTGTGTGTGAGCGCTGTGCAGTCCAGTCCAGTTATTGCAGGCAGCCCTGACACAGATGGTGCTCAGCGATACCACATACCAGAGGCATTGTTTAGGGAAGGCGAGCTGGAGGAGATAATTGACAGGCATAGAGAGGACCCATCCCCCCACCCCCCATCCACCTTCCCTCTGTCTCTTTATGTCAGCCTCTCTTCTATGGTGCTGCTCACACACGCGCACGCACGAACACACGCACGCACACACAAAACACATGCGCTCACAGACCCTTTCCCTTTTCACTTTAACCCCCTTCTCTTAATAGCCATTACCATTTCTCTCTCTCTCTCTCTCCTTTCTCTCTCTTTCTCTCTCTCTCTTTCTCTCTCTCTCTCTCTCCCCTCCCTCGCTTGCTCTCCCTCTATTTCACCCTAGCAGCAGAGCCCAGCCTGGCCTCTGATTGGTGGATGGACTGCCTTTGTGTGCTATCTGTAGCGTGACGTCTCGCCGGCAAGCTGTGCGTGTTCGTGTGTGTGTGTGTGTATGTGTGTGTGTACATTTGTTCATGAGTGTATATGTTTGAAGAGAGTGGGAGGTAGGGGGGTTGTTGAGGGAGCATTCACATCATGTATGCAGAGAGAGAGTGAGAGAGAGAGAGAGAAAGAGAGAGAGAAGAAAAAAGTGAGCGAGTGGGAGGGAGGGTCTATGTAGCGCAGCGGTGATAGCGATCACAGAGGCTGGCTTTGAGAAAAAAATCCCTCCTGTGTGTGTGTGTGTGAGAGTGTGTGTGTGTGTATGTGTGCGTGTGCGGTAGACCTATTGGCGTACTAGCGGGAGAGAGAGAGAGGGAGAGGGAGGGGGTAGAGCAAGAGAGCGAGCGAGATAGAGAGACAGAGAGAGAGAGAGAGAACGTGCGTACTAGGGCTCATGTAAAACAGGATTAAAAACACAAGATGGCTTCCTGAATGGGCTGCTGGAACACAGACGAGAGAGAGACACTGAGAGAGAAGAGAGAGAGAGGAGAAAGAGAGAGAGAGAAGAGAAAGGGATAGAGGGATAGAGGTGAAGACGAGAGGGAGCCGGAGTCTTCTGATGGGGATTCGGCCAGCGGACGGAGGAGTACAAACCAAGGCAGCTGAGAGGCTCAGAGGGTAACTATTCATCACCAAAGAGTCCAGAGAGAGAGGGGGAGATAGGGAAGACTATTTTGGGATTGATAGGTGGGTGGGGGGGTGGTGGGTGGGTGAAGAGGTTGGCGGGACTAGGGACCAGCTCGAGACAAAACACAACCCGATCATTCAACATCTAGACAGGCAGGGACATCTAGACAAGGGATAGGGGGGGAGGGAGAAGGGGGGTGGGGGGTCAATGCTGTGCCAGATAAGAACATGCTATTGTATTACTGCTGCAATAATCAGCTCTGCTTTGATAAACCATTTCTAAGAGGCTAAGAAGCTTCCATTTATTCCTTCTTCCCCTATCTATCAACTGATCCCTTTGCATGTTTTGCCCGTCGCAACCCTCTTAAAAAAAACTGGGGTTATGCAGACTTGTGCCGTGCATACATTGGGAAGGCAGCGGCAAGTCTGAATAGAGGCATTACATAATTCCATAATTGAAATTGAATCCTCAGCCTGGCTGTCTCTCATTCTCTCTCCCGGCGGTAGAGGGAAGTGCCGGCTCGCTGTTTGAGCACAAATCGAAGAAAAGAGATTTGTGCTGGTTTTTTTTTTTTTTTTTTTTTTCGTTGTTGTTGCAGAAGATGACAGGAATGATAAGGGGATTGTGTAGAGAATGACATGCATGTTACGCAGCAGGGCAGTCCTGCTGTCCAGATTGACAAGTCTTTTTGAATGGGCTCTTGTCGCATTATTCTATTGATTGTTATTCTCTTCCCCTCCCATCTCTTTCTCCTTCTCTCTCTCTCTCTCTCCTTCTCCCTCTCTCTCCCTCCCTCCCTCTCTCTCTGTTGAATGGCTGTAAAGGTGGGATATTTTGAGGACAACAGTAGAGGCTGCTTGGTAAACCCTGAACTGGCAGTTGAGGTAAGAGAGGGCATCGAGTTTGTGCTGAACTCTGTGTGTGTTTGCATGCTTGTGTGTGTGTGTGTGTGTGTGCGCGTGAAGGACTGTCTTGTCATGTGTCATCTGTGTGTGATGTCTGCCTATGTTGCTTTGATGCTCAGCTGTTGGTTCATCAATATGGTTGAAGCACTTTGGAGGTTTGGCGTTGGCGGTTACCAAACACCGCAACCGGTTCTACTATTTTGTGTGAGAGTGTTTGTGTGTTAACATGTGCGTTTGTACATGTGAAGGAACACATGTGTGCTCTGTAGGTCTGTCTACATGTATGTATGTATATGTGTAAGTGTTTGTGTATATGTGTTTGACCATATATAAGTTAGCGCATACTCCTTATTTCCCAGAAAAGTCTCATTTGAGTATTCGCCACTCACACCGGCGAACACATGAGCTCATTATATTCGCCCTGGTATCATCACGGAGAGGAATAAAGGCGCGTTAGGCAGCTGTCTCCCCAGCCGAGCCGCACTTCTCGGAGGCTGACTACACCAGCTACTCTGGCTTTATCTCCAAGCCGCGGTGAGCTGAGCGGTTCAGTGATGAAGTGGCGGCGTCCTCGATTTAAAGCGTCCCACGCTGCCCGCTGATTGGTGCCAGAGCCAGGCATGTGTTGAGACAAGAGGCCAGGGAGGGGCGGAGGAGGAGGAGGAGGAGGAGGAGGAGGAATCCTACGCTCTGGCTCAGGAGCCAGGGGGCCGTCCTTCCTCTCCTAAGTTCCGGAGTCAAATGAGGTAAAGGGAGTAAAAGTTAGTGGGTCACGCATGCGTACGTGTGTGATTGTGGACCGTAGTAACCTGTGGCGCGCGGCCGCCGAGCGCTGCTGTTCCCTGGCTTACCGAGTCGGGGCACGCTTGTGTGTTTATACGGGAAGGAGAGCTTCAGCAGCGTGGCTTCATAGAGAAAGGATTTAGTCAGCACCAAACAAGCCGTCGCCCGTCACCGCAGACTGTTGGGTAATAAGAGTCTTGTGATGTGTTCTTCGAGTGCGAGAAAGGAAGCTTTGATTAGACTTGCTGTCAGATGCATTTACCACCCATAGCTGCAAGCTCTATATTAAAACATTTCCGTGTTCTTAATGTAGGTGTGTGGAAGTGATTAGGTACAACTCGATGAAATCTAAGCCGGGAGATATATTTGTCCTACTTCACTGCGGCGGTTGGAAATGTAGGTTAGTCAATCATTTTCAGACCTCATGAGCTAGTTTAGCTCAGCTCCACTGACATATAGTTTACCTCCAAGTCCTGTCTAATCCCCTTCCATGTGTAGACAGGCTCTTTATCTGCTAGGTTTACACTTTGCCCACCATCTGCTACCTGGATAAAGACTTGTTGAACAGTCCATTCATGAGAAGCACTGCAGGCTGTATTTAACAGGTTTGTGTTTGTGTGTCTGCTTTTGTGGATTTCCTGAGCTACTGTTTATGCAAGGTCAGGGTTGCAGTGTTTATGTCCTGACAACCTGTTTCCCTGTCAGACATTTCCTTGGTTACACAAACACACAAACACTGTCTACAGCCAACAGACGCATGGCTCCCATGATTTCTGAGCACATCGATTTAAATATGTAGTTGTATCGTTAAATACTCAACACTCCCTTAACGCAAAACAAGAATGTAAGAAACTGGCGTGTTGACGATACGCTTAGTTAAAGCCTCGTCTGCTTAGTAGCGCTGCCTGTGTTTTATTTCAGTTTTACAGCAGCTCCTCTGGGTCTTTGTCTGGTAGGTTTCCTTGCTGTTCAGGAAACGAGGGAGAGGTGAGAGGTTACCACAGTGGGACACAAGACAGACAGACTGCACGGGCGTGATTTTTTTCCGCGCTTGTACACAGGATTTCCTCTTCGTTCATCAAATGAACCTCACACAGTAAACAGGTGGGGGCAAAGACATAGAAGCTGAGCAGAAACGCCGTCAAACCGCTGACTGCGTGACGACGACATGGAAAGTTCATTAATCATATGTTTATCCTGATGTGGAATCCCCACCCTTGATCGCAAAGGGTTAACGGTGACCTAGTTTCCGTGGCAACACTGAATGACTGATGACATCATCGCTGTAATTTTAGCTGAGGCCCAGCCGCTGTGGTTGGTCACATGACCAGCTAGCCGGCACACACACATGTGTATGTAGTAAGTGGCTAGGTATATAGTACACACACAGGAAGTGGAGGGTTTGACATCACCTCTTCCATTCAGCGTTGGCTTTCAGTGTATTTACTGCTCTGTAAGGTTTCCATTCAGTCAGTAATGAACTGCAGCTCTCTCTGCCCGTGTGTCACAACATGCAACCGGTGGTGTAGCGGTAAAGTGGGTAAACTATGACATCCAGTCGGTGATGATCATAAGGCAAACAACCACCAATATAAACAAAAATCAATTACATTTTCAGAAAAGCATTAATTTATCTTTTTCCCCTTAACTTTACCCTCCTATCTGTTGCATCAGTTTGATAGTACTTACTATATGAATTACTATAAGCCAGACATTGAACAACTGTTGGAACTACAGTGAATCACTGTCACTCAGGCTTCATTTGAGGCTTGGCGCTCTCAAAGAAGCCATTCTATGAAATGACACCCCGATGACTAGCAAACATTACATATGTGAAACATGCCTGAGTCCTCAGGGATTTCAATGTATGTAGTCACCAACAATAGCCTCCCATGCATGCAATCATATATCAAAGAGGGACTTGACTAGCTCTGCAGTGTTGTCGTGTTTCGGCTCTAATTAATGGCAGCTAGCAGACGTTCGTCTCAGCACTGTCTGTCCCACCACACCGCTCATAGTCCTGCATATACCGGTGAACATGGCTGGGCACAGCCTACAGTAAGTCCCAGCCTGGATCAATGCCCCGCATGGCACGGTGAGCCGTGGTTGGTGGCTCGCCGGCACCGATGGTGGTGTCTGTGTTTGATGACAGAGGGAGGCTGTCAGCCGCCTGGTGCCGCAGTTAATAAAAAATGAATGGAAAGAGAAGGGGGAGGATCCCTCAGCTGTTGCTCGAGCTCTTTAACTCTCACCTCTCTGGTGGCTGCTCTGCTGCTCCCACTGGGAACCAGCGCTCAGTTTAAACAATCCTGAATCCCACTGCTGTAAATGACTCCGCCAGGTTTTATGTAACACAGTACTACAGCTGTTGGAGTTTTCATTACACGATAATGAGACATGAAAATATTCATTTCTGAACTGGGGAAAGCATATTCATGTGAATTCAGTGGAGGCTGATGACTTCAAAAGGTGAGGACAGGGCTCAGTAAAATGCAGGACAGGGCTGAATACATTAAAAAGGGTAATATCCCCAAAAACCATGGCATGAGTCTACTGTACTCAAAACTCAACAACCTCATTTTTAAGGAATAAATTCAAAACATTGTGTAGGATCATCCATGCCTTACAATAACCCACGTGGTTGTTTGCTGTGCGCCTAATGCCGGGTTGATAATGGATAGTGAGGGTTTGTGTGTTGCTACAGGCGAGTGCTGGCCCTTTAAGCTGGGCTACGCCTGACTTGAACATATGGGAGGCTAATCTTAGCCCAACTCCTGAGAGAGACAAGGCTGGCAACCAGCCACTGTGCAGGGCTGAGGAAGGTTTGTCTCGCTTTCTCTCTCTCTATCTCTCTATTTCTTTCTCTCTCAAGTCTCCAAATTTTATGATTTAACCCCAGTGTATTTTCCCAATAATTTACCACAGAAGCATTTAGACTTCATGTCCTTAACCCGACAAAAACTGCTCTATTATTTGAAACAACAATGCATGATCTCTTTGTGGTTGCATCATCGTCCAATCAGACTTGACCTCTCAGCTCTTTTTTCATGATGAGGCACACAGTTGCCTGGTAGGCGGTGGTACACATTGTACCATTTTTGGAAACCATGTTTTCCTTCTGATCTCTCACTTATCTTCCATCCTTTTCCCTCTGTCTCCTCCATTGTCTTTCTCCACTCTCTTTGTCTCAGCCCTTTGCCAGATTCTCTAACATATATCTGTTCGTCGCTCCCTCTCTTAAAGTCCCAAACCTCGAGCACAAAGAGCTGCCTCTTAAAAACCACCCCCTCCTCCTCCTCCTCCTCCTCTGGTGTCGTTGTTGCTGGAGTGTTTTTTGGCGGCTCCACCCTGCCCAAATGCCCCCCCACCCACCACCACCTCTCCATTTTTTCTCTCCTCCCCTCTCTGCCTCCTCCTCCCTTTCTCTTTGTGAGGAGTGTGTGTGGGTTGTGGGGGGGGGGGGGGTAGGCCTTCCCCAGCTGGGCTGTTCGTGCTGACTTGCACGTGCCGAATGTCAGGAGTTATGACTCAGAGTGGATACCCTACACTCTATAATCTATACTACCGTCCACACCCAAACACACCCTGAACCTGACACTATCCTGGCCAGGGGGGGTGACAAAGAAAGAAAAGACATAGAGGGAGACAAAAATATACAGCTCAAATACAGCTAAAGAGACAGAGATGCAAGGATAATGTGACAAGGTGGTGATTAAATAAGGACAATATGTTGTCACCTGTTACAGATGGATGGTAGAAAGATAAATAAATACATGCATACAGTACATACATAGATACATGTATACATATTGTTTTTTATTGTTGCAGAGTAAATTTATTATGTACAAAAAATGCAAAATAATCAGTCAATCATCCCACAAACAACTCCATCCTTCACATCTAATCAGTGACATCCAAAACAAAACACATAAACAAAAAAACAAACCTGACAGAGATTTCAGTAAAGACCTTATTCGTAATTTCCAGCCAAGCTGAAACACTTGTGCTGCTTCTATTCTGGTTTAATATAATGCACTCAGTGCTATTCTGCAGCCTCTAGTCCCTCCCACTAACAAACCCAGTGACCCTTAGTGAACAATCCAATACTGTACGCAGGCTAGCGTGTATGTATGTATGTATGTGTGTGTGTGTGTGTGTGTGTGTGTGTGCACTCATGTGCGTGCAGATGGAGGCAAAATCAACCAAGTGTGCTCCTGCATTTGCTGCCCTGTGTGGATTTGAAGGAGGCTTTAGTGTGTTTGGCTGTGTTTCCTCGCCTCTGCGTGTGTGTGTGTGTGTGATGAGAAGCAGGGGGGGCAGGAAGAGAGAAAGAGAGCGATAGATAAAGCGATAGAGAGTGAGAGAGCGAAAAAGAGAGAGAGAAGGGGGGGAGAGAGAGAGAGTCAGAGAGAGTGTGTCAGATCAGATGACCTTGATGCCATTAGACTGGAGGGTGGGGGTGGGGGTAGACAGGGGGGGTTGGGTGGGAGGTGGAGTCAGCGGCTGACAGGAAAAGATGGGAGGTGGGGGGGGGGGGGGGGAAGGACCCTCCTGTCAGGACCATGATGCTCTGGGTCATGTGATTTGTTTTATGGCTGCTAGATATAGGCATGCATTTGTTCCCATGACTGCTTTGTAAAAAAAAAAAAAAATGAAGAAAAAAACTAAATAGGTCTAAGAAGTGGTTTTTCACTCTGAGAGGCACAAATCCTCCCACATGTAAGATGAAGTGGCTGACTAAGTGGAATCACATCAGATTTACAATGAAGCCCTACGTTTTCCTCGACTCTTAGAAAGACAGTTCCCCCTCCACTGTGGCCATGAATCAGAACAAATCGTTCTTTATTGTGTTTTGTGTGTTTCATACCTTGCAGTCCTCCCACCGCCGGTGTGTTGGTGAAGTTTAAAAAGCTTGTTTCGGTGTGTGAGGGTTGTATATCAGGGCTTTGTTCGGAAGAAAAGACAAAGATGACTCAGGCTTAGTCATATGTGAGACAACCCAACACACACTGCTGAGGATGGACTTTTGTTGTCAGTCATCCCTCCTACAACCAAGACCTTTCCTCTGCGATGCTGAGAAAGACAGAGTGAGAGAGACTGAGAGAAGTGAGAGAGATGGAGTTAGAGGAAGAGAGAGAGGGAGTTGAGGGCGTGAAACAGCTCATTTGGATGATAATTTGACTAGGTTGTGAGATGAACTGATCGCTGTTAGAACCAGAGTCTCTGTCGTACCTCCCTCCTCATGCCGGGCTACAGCAGGTTTACCGTAAGTGTTGAAACGTACTTGTTTGACTGTCTTTTCCCAGCTGATTTTCACTGAATGGTTAAAAGACATGGGTTGTTTTTGTAAATGGTTTTCAAGTCCTTGAAGTCTCATTGCCTGTTGCCATGTGAAGTAGTATGATAGTAATCTGTCGTGTTATGATATTTTCTAGTTGAAAAGTAATCCATTGTGTTCAGTCAGTGATACACAGGGCAACTTTTTGGGGCAACCCTGTGTGGCAACAATACCCTCGGTATATGGTTGCCTCAATATATGGCTTTAATCTCTCAGGAACATATCATTCCCAAGATGACTAGATCTTTGAACCTGCGCCTCACTTTGTTGCCTTTTTCTGGGAACACTGCCCATCTACATTCCCTAGTAAATCACTGTCCTTTTGTCTCGTGGTCTGGGCAAACAAACATAAGTAACCATACATGATTGTGGTAAACACCAGAAGCAGTGACTTGTTGAAATTACACACACTTTATGCCGTTGGTCTTGTTTTCTGAGTCATCAAGGAGTCAGAAACAAAAATCATCTTGTTAGACTTCTTTCTGTTGAAAAGCTGCATTGGATTTTATTTTAATTTTTCCACATAAATCCATTAATAAGTATATACAGCTTGCAGTTTGGCATCTGAATTATGTGCTGGAGACAGTGGAATTTGCTGTGGTGGAGTTTCCTTTTTCTAGGTTGATATTTTGCACTTGTGTTTGGTGTTGAGCCACATGTATGGAAAGAGATTAGCACCAGCAGAGGTTGTATTTGTATTGCATAAATTTGAATTTGTCATGCTCATATTGCATCGTTGAATTCAAAAAATGAATTAGTTGAACAAAATAATTCAAAGATTCAATTTGTAAGGCACAATTTGAAATTGAATGCAATTTAAATTGCATTTGATTATAATTGACTGTAACTTTTAGCTAATTGTTTTAAATTTTTCCCAATTCAAATTTAGTTTTCTTGATTCAGATGGAGCTGTCTGAGACGAACATTTGGGCACAAGGGAGTTTTTTTTTTTTTTTTTTTGAGTGTCAACTAGAAGGCAGTTGACACTCAACACTGGGCGAACACTCTTCACTTAGCCAATTATAAGCCATGTGGCACTGTGCCTTGTTCATCTCCTCAGCTGATTTAGCCTTATTCTCCTCACTTGGTGAAAGCTAAAATTGACTGTTGTTGTTTAAAAATTTACACATGTGGCCTAGTTAACTGCTAGCTGTTGGCTAGGTAGTGGCTAATGGCTAACTAGATTGTTGGGATGGTAAATGTTGAAAAAAGTGATAATTTACAAAATTTCTTCTAGAACATTTTTTTTTAAGTTGCATCGCTCACTGTGGTGATATTCTACACTACCACTGCTACATATCCAGATATGACGATGCAGCAAACGGCTGTAGGCCTGCCAGGCTGCAATACACTGCTTGTAAATATGATGTATCGATGCCTTTTATGCAGCCCAATATTAGTAGCTAGGACATGCAGGTGTTTTGGAGAGAATAAGGCTCGATGATTGGCTGAGGAGATAAACACAGTGCCACGTGGCTTGTGGTTGACTTGGTAAAGAGTGGGACGGACCCACTGTCGGGAGCTTGGAGGAGGCATCTGCCTTCCAGTCGACACTCAGGGAACAAAAGTCCCTTGTGCCCAAATGTGTGTCACAGAGTGTTCAATCTGAATTAAGAAAACTGTTTTTTAATTTGGAAAAACAATATCGAAATTATAGTTTAAAGTTAAATTAAGCTCATTAAGGTGATATTTAAGGAAGGTAACAAAAGAAATCTGGCTTGAGTGCTGGTCCTTAAAATTTTGGCCATGTGATGTCATTCATTTTTTGTTATCTTTTTATTGGTTCTAACTGTGATGACTGCTGGTCTGCCTAGGAGGTTTCTCTTAGCCGAAAGACCAGCCCCCATACATTTGAAAAGATGTTTTCTTTATAAGCTATAATTAAGAATTTATTTTGACAAGTGGTGTTTAGAAAGCTGTCGCTTTGAGAATTCTCTCCACTCATAGCTCTAACGTTTCTGATAAACGTCAGTGTTGAAGGACGGGAGAAAGTCATGCTGTTTTCAGTCTTGTGTTTTTTAGACGAGGAACTACCGGTGGTGAGCTAGCGATTCAGGGGTTAAGTTGAGGGAGCTAGAAATGCTGTGTCATTGCAGCCGGGGGGAAAGCGAGTGCAAGTCGGTAGGGTGAATGAATGAGCGTGTTTGTGTGTTTGTGTGTAGTGTTGGTGTTGGTGGTAGAAAATGGGGGCTGGCAACTCCATGGTTTGTCATATGACACATGTGCCCACCCTGTGGTGGAGGCGGGCATCCCGGTGGGAGACTATGATGATGATGATGACGACGATGAGGTAGCAGCTACGTCATCGCCACATGCTTTTCCTACCTCTCTCGCTCATTGGCACTTCCTGGTCACGTGACCCAATGCTCTACTTCTCCTCTCCTTCCCTTAGTCAGCTTAGGCTGCGCTGTTTGTCTTTGGGGTTGACGTTCGTGTGTGTGTGTGTGTGTGTGTGTGTGTATATATATATATACATGAGCGTGTGTGTGTGGCAAGTGGCGTATGCGATTTACAGGACCAGAGAGTGAGAATGTCAGTAAGTCTTGGGACGGTAATGCAATAAGCTTTGCTAAAAGGAGAAAAAGGGGACAGAAACCAAAACAGAGAGATATATCGAGAGAGAGAGAGAGAGAGAGAGAGGGAGATTGCGAGAGCCAGAGAGAGACAGAGATCAAGAGAGACGGAGAGAAACCGAGAGAGAGGGAGAAAGCCAAAGTGAGAGAGATAGTGAAAGGCTACTGAAGTTAATCCAGCCATAGCGCAGCGCAGACGGCACACGCTCAGTAATAATAAGAGAATAATACTGCGCAGGAGCTGACAACGATCTGCATGGGGGAGACGGCCATGTTTTTTCCCCCCCTCCTCTTCCTGTATAAATCCAAAACTCCAGCAGTGACGGAGAGAAGAGGAGAGAAGCCACAAGGCCGGTCAGCCAGTAAGTGGGCGAGTGGTAGCCAGAGCAAGTGGAAACAGCCGGCGATCATGATGATGATGATGATGATGATGATGATGACGATGACGCCAAGGCAGAGCAATGGTGAGGCGAGAACGACGGAAGGACATCGTAGACTGGTGGATAGGAGAGGGAAAGATGGAAGGCAAGGTGAAGGAGAGACGGCAAAGTGTGGCGTCCTCAGTGAACCGCGGTGCCTTTGGTTCCTTGCGGCTGCCGTCTTCATTTGGCAACAAGCCGCCAATCCTCTTTCTGTTTGTGCCCTCTTCTTCTTCTTTTTCCCCCAATTACAGAACCAAAGTCACATGAATAACTGAGCGACTTCTCCGTCTTCTTTTAACTGTTTCTCTCCAGAGATGCCCGACTTCCCTCTTTTTATCTCTCCTCTCCTCGCTGTCTTCCTCCTTGCCCTTCTCTTCCCTGCCTTCATCCTACTCCTCTTGCTTGCTGTTGTCAAACTGTCATCCGCCGCTTGCCCTCCATTGCCCAGTCTAGTCCTCTTGTCCTCATCCCTCTGTCCTAATCATATTGCCTTCGTTTTTTCCATTCTCTCCCCCCGCATAGGTGAATGAGTATGGAAATTATAGGCTGTTGGGGGATGATTGAATGTAGAACGTATTGGCACCCTCAGAATCGCCTTGAGCCAGAAAGCTTCATCCTCGTCTGTATCCTCCGGTTCCTGGAAGAAGGGCTAGGGAGAGCAAGTGGAAACAGCCAGCGAGCTCTTCCTTCTCCATACAGCCTGGCCGTGGGTGAGCCACTGTCAGCCACAGGTGTAAAGGCTGAGGCTTTTTGTTTTAAGCGAGAGATGGACAACAGGCATGGACGTGGATGAGGACAGGGACATGGAGATGGAGGAACCATCGTCGGTCGATTCTCCTCTGGCCCAGGGCTGAGCCAAAACCTGACGCTCAAACACGGAAGAAAATCTCTGCGAGGAAAACCAGCCGCCGGTTGCAGAAGGCATAAACGGACAATTTATCATCGCTTTTCTTTCCCTCTTTTTCATTTTCCTGTTGATGCTGCTGCGAGTCGAGATTGTGTGTTCGTTCGCCCGACGGCTTCTGGTCGCCGCTGCGCTCGAAATCAGAGCAGCTCTCACATAGCCGAAATTACCATTACCGGGCTTTTTTGGACTATACACATAACATAGTGTTATATGTAACATAATCTAATACAGTAGAGCTATTAGTGTTCAAGGGCGTGGATAGACAGAGACAGAGAGAGGTTTTCTCATTGGTAACAGCTCTGCTGCACTGTGCTGTTTCCTAGGCTGCCGCTACTAGCGTCCATCCCCCCCAGCTCTCTCTCTTTCTGCTCACTGCACACTCCTCCATTCCATCGTACGTGCCCACTGTGGCTCAGATAATGGCCTCTCGCTCTGCACACACTGAAGAGAGAGGGGGGAGGAGATGGAGGGAGAGGCTGAGCGAGAGGGAGGGGAATGGAGGGAGGGAGAGCGAGTGAAAGAGAGCGAGAGAGAGAGAGAAGGGAAGGTGGGGGCTGCGAGGAGAAGCCGACTGCAAGCGTAGGAGAGAGAAAGAAAGGGGATATTGAAAAGGGGAAGGGAGGAGCAGAGAGAGATAATGAGAGAGGAAAAAGGAGAGAACAGAAAGCGACGGCCGTAAGAAGAGGAAAGAGAACGAGAAACGCGTGTGCTGTGCTGGGGGGAGGTGTGTTATGTGTGTGTGGCTGCCTGTGTGCGTGTGTGTGTGAATGCATGCGTGTGTGCTTCAGCGCTCGCTCTGTCTGTGTGCGGCTCAGACTGGAAGGAATAAAAAGGAATACAACACTACAAGGCCGGATTGCTTGTGGGCTGCTCTGCCGGCGAGCGAATCTCATGCTCCCCTTTCTGCTATCAGACCAGTAGCTCTGTCTGGACGTCTAGGACCATGTAAGTACGCGTCGCTGGTTGTCGGTCTCGCAGCCGGCCTCATATTGTCACAGGCTATGCTTCACGTTCCTCCTCGGCACGGCAGGGAAGGAAGGGGTGGGGGGAGAAGGAGGAGGACGGGGGGTGCTGTGTATCTATGTGTGGATTTAGGTTCAGCTGTCCCGGGCTGAACTTAAATCCCCACCACCACCACCACCAATATCTCTTCACACCCTTCTCCTCCTCCCTCTTTATCTTTTATTTTGTTGTTGTTTTGTGCTGTCAGCGCTGAGGGGCATCTGTTCTGCTCTGGTGGAGAGGCGTATAGGCTTGTCTCGTTTAAAGGGACGCCCAGACTGAAGTGTTTGCCCTAACAGGTTCTGCAAGGTCTCTTCCGGTTGGGCGTGTTGATGTTTTGGGAGCACTTTGTGGTGTGTGTGTCGAGCATGTATGGATGTGTGTGTGTGTGTGGGAAGATAGAGTCCTGGCAGGAGAGTAGGTTGTGGCATGGTGTAAATATTTGTCGGAGCACGTGGTCTGCACTGTCAGAGGCGCCCGGCTTGGTATAAGGCGTCTACAGGTATAAGCACAGCGCATACTCCAGTCCGTCCTGACTGAATCCATGTCCAAGCTCTTATTGCGTGGGTATTAAACGCACAGTATGTAATTTCTGCCGCTAGAGGGTCTCTCAATCAAAACAATAACAAAAGATGTAGTTTGATGACGTTGTGAAGTAGCGTGGGATCATGGGAGTTTTTTTACGGGGACAGCTTCGGCGACAGAACGCGCAGCAAACGGGAATGAATAATCGTGATCCATTACGAGTGAGCAATAAAAACAATAGAATGAAAAAAACAACAGAGTGGCTAGAGTGGCTAGCTAGCTAGTTCGCCGACTTCCTTCCTCACTCTCTGACGTATCATCTGGTGTTTCCCGTGTTTCCCCGGAAGTTAGGGGGTAAAGGGGATATGGCGCCATTGACAGGCGACCAAATGAAACGCACCGTTACCTTGAATAAAATTACGGATTTCTCTGGGTTTGAACATTGTTGGAAACATTTTGGATAATGTAAGTACACAACTCAAAAAAAGATATAACATAGGTGTAGTCGTTTTTAGATATTTTAATGCGGAAATGTTACATATTATACCTTTAAGGGAATTGTCATTATGCTGGTTGTGCACTATTATAATAGCTGCTGTACCGGCAAAGCTGAGTATAGTCCAGTGTTAAGTGTGTCAGCTTGAGTTTGCGCTTCACAACTGTGTGACTTTTCTAATGGCGTCTGTGGCACAGTGTTTTTGTACATGTAATTCTGAGAGAAAGAGGAAAAGAGAGTGTCAGTGTGACCCATAGTGTGTGATTGTGGGTTAGGCTGTGCAGTGTTGCGACCACACTGTTTCAACACTGCAATTCTCATAACTGCCGCGCATTAATCCCGCCTCTCTTCCGCCTTCCTGTCTGATCTCACTGATAGTGCAGACATGGGGCCTCTCACGTATTGCATGCCGGCTGTTCACTGCTCTCCCCCACCCCACCTCCCACCAATACCACCGCCACCCCCTGGGAGACACACCAGACACCCGGCGCAGAAGGTGGATTCAAAGGGCCTGAGCATACTGCCCGTCCAGTAATTAGCCACTTCAAAGGCTCATTTCAATAATATTCAAATGATGGGGAAGCTGGACGTCTAGCTCACTTCCACTGTCAACCACTGATGGATCTACAAACAGGAGCCATCTTCTTCTTTTCTCTAGGCTGGAGATGATAGCATGCTGGGTGGTTCATCTGTCTGGACCAGGGACTAGTTTAGATTTGTGTCAGGGTGTGAGACCATCAGCCGGTATCAGACTGTGACGTGCCTTGAGGTTTGTTTGTGTGCATGTAGGGATGTGTTTTTTTTTTAATCAGTTATTATGTCTCAGTTCAGTTTTTTCAATGTCTTCTGGTGGGGCAGAAGTTTGCTTTTAACCTGAACTGTGGTTAATGCCAGTTGAAGCATAGTTGCAGGTTTAAGACTTTAGTAAAAAAAAAAAAATAGTAAGTGTGCCTTTTTATGCCTACTAGGGCTATTCGGTGTGGGAATACACTGTTCAACCATAACATGAACTCTGTCAATGATTTCTGCATGTGCCCTTGGATTATCTTTGTTTGCTGTTCTTCCTTAGACTCATTTAATCATAATCTTTGAGTACCAGACCTGGGTTAGTATTTGCAAATTACTTCTTAAGTTAACTGTTTTAAGTGAATTGGAGCACCAGATGGTTGGGCTTTAACACATCAAGACAATTTAGATAGTGTCAGATGAGTAGTCATTCACAGAGAAGTATAGTAAATTGACTTTCAAATAGCCTAAACTTTCTTACACTCCATTGTGGTGAAGCCCATCCATCTGGTGCTCTAAGCAGGCTAAAATACACAATTCTTTGCAAATATTATTTGGCTCAGGTCTGGTGAGTAGACCTGTGTTTGCACTGTTTTCAGTGTAACTACTAATGTAGTGACTGTCCCCATTCTGACTTAAAGAGGAAGTGAGCTATATGGCTGTACTGATCAGCTCCTGGTTAACATTATGAAATGTTTGTCAAGGTCTTTCAACCTGCTTAAAAAAATAATAATAATGTGTCTAATATCTGTAGTCACTATCTGTAGTAGTGACCCTTCACTTAAGTTGTGACCCGAATGCAACATGTTTTTGCAGTACTGGCAATGTATTTAGCCTTGTCTGTTGCCTGGAACTTCTCTCCTCTGAATTTGTTAGATTAATTTGATCACTTTTGCCCTAGTTACTCAGCTACAATAAGTGCTGCTGCTGCTGCATTGTCTCATTAGATATACTGGACAATGGGATGTATTGTCAGCAGTCCTGAGGTCATCATGAGGACTCTGAATGTCATTATGATTACATGTATAATTCATATTTCTCAAATGGAAGTGGGGGGCATACTTGTGATGCAAAAGCTACCTTTAAATTTTCATGTCTATAATTTGGTGTTGTATAAAGGACATGAACAGTGTTCTTGTCCTGTGTAACTTTTGTCTCACTCCAGGCAGCTTGACCTCATCATACAGTTCAAATAATGAGTTTCTGTGAGAACACTTCATCTCAAATAGTGATGCATGATTATCTCTTCTAGTCACAATTCCAGCCAAAGGGAGGTTCAGGTGTACAGCAGGTTCAGTTTGGGAAAGTACAGCTGGGCCTTTTTGAAGTGGCAGGAATCAGTTGTAGTTCCTACTTTGCCTTGAAAATCAATGATTTAGTTACAAAAAATGTATATTATTTGTGCGGCCATGAGAGGGAGGCTTTAACAGGTGAAGTTGCATAGCAAGTGACCTGTATATATGGCCTTTATTTATTTATATATGTATATTTTGCTTCACCTCTCACTATGTACTTACTGCTTGACCTCCACTACATACAGAGATGTTTGTTCACTCCAACTGCCTGTTTTGCATAGCCCAACTGATCTGGAGCAGGATGTGTTTTTATATACAACAGTGAAACAATGTCACATGAACTTTGACTTAAACACTTGTTTGCCTGTTATGAAATCACTCTATTGAAGCAATAGTTAATTTAGTTTTTCCTA
Organism: Centroberyx gerrardi; assembly: GCF_048128805.1. Lineage (NCBI taxonomy): Eukaryota > Metazoa > Chordata > Actinopteri > Beryciformes > Berycidae > Centroberyx > Centroberyx gerrardi. The sequence goes on from NC_136004.1 coordinate 8,269,968, forward strand.
GCCCTACTGACCTGTCTCTGCAGCACTGTGTGTTCTGTATGTGAGAGGTGGGAGAGAAAGAAACTCGGAAGAGTGGAATGGATTCTATTCTTACTTTAGTGTTTATTATTTACTTTTCTGGGTGAATGTTGTTGATTTGTTTCTGGAACATGATATATATAAATGAAAATTACTAATTTGTTTCATTTGTTGACAGTGATCATGTATGAAAATGTACAGGGAAAACATTGGATGTTTATTCCAAGTTCATGCCTAATGTTTGTGCAGTATAACTTTGCTTATCTGTCCTGGGTTTATTGGCTTCTTACAACCTCACTAACTGCATTCCCTCTCTCCACGTCTCTCTTTCAGACTGTTTTGGAAGTCGGTTCAGTGGATGGCCCCAGAAGAGGAGGCCAGATGGAAATTGGGTCACATGACCGCCTCCAGGAAGGCGCGCTGAGCCTGGAACCGGCCAATGGGGTGAGTCGCTACCCCAGCGATGAGGAGGCATCTATGGAAACAGAGCAGCAGAGGGCAGGAAGCATGCCTCCAGGGCAGGGCTGGGTGCCGGGGCACAGCAAGGTCAGTGACACCCAACAGCAGCTGCCCTGCTGGAACAGCAACAGTGGCACAACCCCTGGTGAGCCTGTCCACCACGCAGACATGGAGGATGCCCGCAACCTGGTGGCTTTCTCTGCCATTGCTGGCTCCTTGCCTCCTTCCTCCTCTGCTCCCCCCCTGGTGCAGCCCAACACGTCTCAGCTATACGAGAAGTTCACCCAGGAGATGGGTGCTGAGGGGGCTGAGGCCAGGCTCTCTGCAGGAGCTCCCGAGAGAGGCTGCCAACCTCTGGAAGACCTCAACACCCTACAGACAGCACTGAGCCAAGCCAAACATGGACACAAGCCCCCCAACTGTAACTGTGATGGGCCTGACTGTCCAGACTACCTGGAGTGGCTGGAGAAGAAGATCAAGTTGGCAGCCAATGAGGATCACGGGCCCTGCAAGATGGCAGATGCTCCTCCGAAATCACAGCCTCACCTACAGCAACCCCACTCGCATCATCACCCGCAGCCCTACCCCCAGGTGAATGGAGGAGGTCACCGTCTGTCCACTTACCATCAGCAGCAACAGGGAACCCTAGGCCCTCACCCAGACCAAGTGCCCTGCTCCAAACCCCCCATCCCCTGCTCTCCCCAGGTGCTCTCCATAGCTAAGGAGAAGAACATCAGTCTCCAGACAGCCATCGCTATAGAGGCCCTCACCCAGCTGTCTGGTACCAGTCCCCAGGCTGTGGGCTCTCCAGGCCAGGCCTCCTCCAACAGTAACCTCCATCAGCACCACCACCACGCCCAGAACATCCCTTCACAGCCCCAGAATGGCACTCGCTTGGTCCCGTCCTCCCCCGGTCCTCTCTCGTCTTCCTCACGCTCACAATCCGTCCCTCCAGGACTACACCCCAGCCAGCAGGCCCCAGTGTCCTGGGAGCAGCACAGGCCCCAGTCCCAGGGCCAACCACCCCATGCCTCCCCTCTCCCATCCTCTACTTCTACTTTCCCAGGTCAGGGAAAAACCCCAGGCTTCAGGCCCCATCCCCAGCACTGGCAGCAGGGCTCAGGCACAGGCTCTGACCAGAGGAACCAGTGGATGTCCATGAAGTCTGAGCCTCAGTCTCACTACTCTGCTTCACCTCACAGTAGCTCAGATCCCATGTCAGAGCTCAAACAGCTGCTTGGTGACACCAGTGGTAAGTTCAGCAATGCTACCTTCAAGCTCCCTGTGCCCCACCAACACAGCTTGAATGAGAATGGAGGTATCCAGGTCCAGGCCCAGGCCAACCTAGGGATGGCCAGGATAAAGCAGGAGCCAGACTCTGGTGAGTACTACCATCACACTGCCTCCATGGGACATTATGGCATGGCTAATGGCCAGCAGCAAGGCCACCACTACCCCGGCCCCCCCCTGTCTCCTGGCCAAGCAGCCATCCGCCACTCCACTCAGGCAGCTCTGCAACAGCACCTTCACTACAAGAGGAACCTCTTCTCCAACCACCCCTCTGGCTTTGGAACTCCAGGCCCACGGACACCTCAGGCCTGCCAAAACTTGAAGAAGTGGTGGCCCCAGGTGGGGGCTGAAGGTTTGCCCCATCTGGCCATCAAACAGGAGCCTAAGGAACCCAAGAAGAAGAAAAGCAGCCAAGGCTCTCCTGCCATCAAAGCTATGAGTGGGATGCTAGCAGGCCCACCCTTGCCCAAACCCAAACAGATAGTCATCAAGAAGACCAAGCAGAAAGCCTCCTTGCCAACCTTCCTGCCTCAGACTCAGATCACCATACAGAAACCATCAGCCCTCATGCTGGACAGAGCCCCGGCCCTGGCCAGCCTGCAACCAGGTTTTCTCCCCTCTCTGCCCCTCCTCAGTAACTCCACTCAGGCTGCTGCTGCTGCAGGCCTCCCTGCCCCAGCCCAATCTCAGGTATTCATTTCCAACTCCTCAATGACTCCCTCTTCCACTGTTCCTGCCTTGTCAGAAAACACTCCAGCCCTCATCGGCCCTCAGCCCCAGCCTGTGGCCCCTGTAGCCCATGCTAACTCAGAGGGAGCAGGCAGCCTGGCCTCCAGTGACACCAGCACCACCACACCTCTGACCTCCACATCTCCATCCAGCACCTCACAGATACCGAGCCTCACCAACGTGGACCCGAAGTATGAAGAACTGATCCGCCAATTTGAGGCTGAATTTGGGGAATCCTCAGCCCTAGAGCCACCTGGCAGTAAGCCCATGGAGGAGACGCCAACAGCCCCTCAGCCGGGGGTGAGTGAGTCCCAGCCCAGTGCTAACTCAGGACCAGACAGGCCCACGTCACCATCCACCACCCAGTCTGCCCCCTTAACTCTCACCGCTCCACCCAGCTCCATACCTCCTCCAGCCGACCAGGAGATGGAAGTCGACAAGGACAATGAGTCAGGGAGCCAAAGTGAAGCAACCTTGAACCAGGCCTCCACGGACCGGCCCATGGAGGAGCAGCGCGAGGGGGCCCTGCCTGTCTCTCTGCGTCAGGAGGCCTTCCTGGACCAGCAGCAGCAACAGCCCACTGTGCTAGAGGATCCCTTCAGCCTGCCGTGTTCTCCGCTGCCCAAACGCATGAAGATCGAAGCCTCGGGGGGAGTAACAGTCCTCTCCACCACGTGCTACTCTGAGGAGGACACACCTACTGAAGACAGTCTGCCCTGCTCTCCCTCCCTCCGAGGCTTTCTGGAGTCTCCCCTCCGCTACCTGGACACCCCCACCAAAAGCCTGCTGGACACCCCTGCCAAGGACCTCCAGGCAGAGTTCCCCATCTGCGACTGCGTGGGTAAGTCAGTGTGTGTTTGTGTATGTGTGTGTCTGTGCTTGTGTGTGTGCTGGGAGATGAGGTCACTATCAGCCCGTATACTACATTAACACCTTTCAAAAAACACACTCATTCATGCCCTCCAAAATACCACACTACTCTAAACATTACCCATTCACCTCCAAGTGCCAGCACAGTAAGTAGACCCAACATTTTAACGCAACATATGCTATTTAGTGAATTTAGTGAATGCTTAAGTCCTTATAGTCGCATCACAGCATACATATTTTGCATGGGAAGCCCAAGTGGGAAACAACCTTTTAACCTGGCAGTGTTAGTGCTGTGCTCCACCTATAAAGCTACATAAGGAATTGAACCCCTAACCCTGGAAATGTTAGTGTCTTGCTCTACCTATTGAGCTACACAAGGGTCAGTCCCACTAATGCTGGCAGTTTTAGTGCCTTGCTCTACCTATTGAACTACATAGGACCACTGTCAGGTGATTCAGTCCCCTTCTGCTCCAGCTCCTCTGTCTGGACGCTTGTTGCATGTGTCTGAGAATGTGTGTGTTGCCAGGGTGTGTGGCTGGGCCCATCCAGTCTGCTACAGTGTGAGGCACTGAGGGCAGCAGGCGGGAACAATAGTGGTGGCAGAAGGAGCCTATTGTGCTGGTTTGGGTCTGGCAGGCATGCAGAACAGAGCAGGACGCTCAGTCAACCCTTTGTCAGACAGAGAGGGGTTCAGTCTAACAGCCTGGGTAGGACGCTGCTGAGGTTGTTAGTTTATAGCGGAATAGATAGATAGGCCTGGAGTAGAAATTTAGATTTAAGTTTAGGTAATACCTCACTGTAAAACTTCCCAATAAATTCTCCTCATCAATTGCTTTAAGAAACAAATTGAGAAACAAGTTGAAACAAATAAACGCCTGGGCTATTAATGCAAGTTTCACTGTGGAATATACACTTAGTTATAGTTCCAAAAAACGGTGGGTCCAGTCAGTGATCAGCATCAGGCAAACAAACAGCAATACAGACAAACATCAATTATATTTCAGAAAAGCATTAATTTATGCTTTTTTCCTTATAAGACCCTATCTTTACATAACTTGCATCGGTTTGGTATCACTTACTGTGATATATACTATGCATACTAGCACAGCGCTGATCTATAGTTACTCAGCCAATCAAGCAATCAGCATATTATTTCTGCACTGAGGGTAACTTAGTCTAATACTTACCAATAATGGGGATTTTTGTCTTCAGAGAAGCCTGCCCTAGCTGCTGGTGGGTGTAAACTGGTGGGCTTTGGAGGGTTAGGTTTGACGGCCTGGTAAATGGACCCTTGCTGTCCCTAAACAGTGGAGTGGGTGCTCAGTGGGGGGAGAGCAGCTGCAGGGAAACACTTGCTAGCTGTGTGCTGTTACCAAGAGCAAAGGCCAGCAGACAAGGAGTCTCCATAGTGAAGCTTAGTTACACACTGCCTTGTCAACACCCTATAGCACAACACTACACTGGAATGAGACTCCCTCCAACACACACAGACACAGTACACATGAATGTTAGTACACATGCACACACTCACGCGCACACACACACACACACACACACACACACACACACACATACCACCAGCACCCCCACCACCACCATCACCATCACCATAACCACAGGCTCATTCCCTTTGCTTCCTACCATTTACTCTCTGATGTCTGTGAGAATAAACAGACAACACACACACACACACACACAATTTCCACACAAGAATTTGGTATGACTCCTCCACTTCCTGCCCTGGGCCACGCCCTGGTTCCTCCCTGCACCAACATGGGAATGTGACCTCAGATTAACTCTGAACCAGAGAAACACACAAATTACTGAGTGTGTGTCCATATTTTAGATAATTAGTTGACACTTTTATATGTTACATTTTAGTCATTTAGCTGATGCTGTTATCCAGAGTGACTTGAATGAATGCAACACTAGTATTTATGATAATAAAGAAGTGCTATGTACAGAAGCAAGAGCCAAGCAAAACACTTAGACATTTTAAATCAAGTTCATGCTTTTTTCCACACAGAAGCTGGTGGAATTAGTTTCCATACAGGTGAAAAATCCTGCTTTAACAACACAGCAAACCTTGCTGCAACAGTGAATGTAAACTTATCAAAAAGGCAAAGTGCAGCAGTGTCTTACATTTAATACACATTCAGCTTCACAGAATCACATACAAAACATTGTAAACATTCAAGTCACAGGACATGGTAGGTAACCACAGAAGGATGTAGGGTAATGCTTTATTGGAATGCACACACAGACACACAACATAAACATAGACATACACATACTGTACACACAGACACACCCTCCATCCCCTTTTACACTCACACACATCCTGAGTCATCCATCACTCCCTCAAAAAGCTTTTGGTTTATATAGTGTCTCCACACACTCACCACACCCCCCAGTCACAGCCCTGTGTGTGTGTGTGTGTGTGTGTGTGTGTGTGTGTGTGTGTGTGTGTGTGTTCGTCTGTGTGTGAACATGCTGGTTTGATGTTGCAAGCAGTTAGTTAGTACATACTCATGCTTCCCATAGATGGCTTGACTTCATCAAGATAGTTCAGTTACAGAGAAGATGTTGTCTTCACAGTTTGTCCAAAAAAGCAGGTTGAGTTTGAACTTGCCAGTCTGCTTCAGGCAGGACAGTATCCAGGCCCCTGTAAATGTCTCTCCCCACTTAGTATGAGTAGTAGGGAAAATGTCCATTGATTTGAGACCAATGTGATCTGCACAAAACATGTATAACAGCTATGTAGATTCCCCAAATAAGACATTGTTGGTGCTGCTGCCAAGACTAGCACAAAACGGATTAAAATGCAAGCATGATAGAATAAAATATTTCATGCTGAAGCATAGTTTCAAGTAATCTACATTGTCTCATCATTCCTCAACTTGGAAAAAAGAAGCAAAATGTAGTATAAGTGTGGTATTAACACTCACAATAACAGGACAACCAGACTAAATTACAGCTGTGATTCGGTAGATTTCAGTTTGCTTTATGGACTGGCATAATATATAATACGTCTTTAATAAGAGATTTAGTGGATCATACATTATCATTGCAAATTGTAAGTAACATTTGTGTATGTCTCAGTGTTATCTCAGTGTCATTTGCCATAGTGCTTTTGTTGAGGATTTGAACCAAAGTCTTGTATAACATCCAGGTCCTGTTATGTGCTGTCATGTTGTGTCCTCACTCTGTACTGTTTCTATTTTTCTAGAACAAATCCTGGAGAAGGATGAAGGACCCTACTACAATCACCTGGGATCTGGACCTACTGTAGCCTCCATACGAGACCTGATGGAGATGAGGTGAGCCTCCTCTCCTCTTCTCTCATTTCCTCTCCTCTCTTCTCTTCCCCTCTCTCCTCTCCTCATTTCATTTCCTCTCCTCTATTCTCTTTCCCTCTCCCTCCCTCCTCTCCTCTTGTTTCATCTTTTCTTCATCTTCTCTCTCTCCCTCCCTTCCTCCTCCCTTCTCTTGCTATCTCTCTTTCTCTGAGCCTCCCTCCTCCTCCTCCTCTTTCTCCCCCTCCTCCTCTCATTCTGTCCTCAGGGAATCCTTGACCCAGAATCCAATAGGAGGAACAGGAAATATCAGCATCATCAGCAGATCAGAGACAGAGTGAAGAAGCACAGAGGCAGCAGCAGACGATAGCTGAGAATGAGAGGAATGAGAGAGGAATAGGAGAGGAAGGGTTGGAGATCAAATCTCAGAAAGAGAGAGACAAAGAGACAGAGATTGAAGTGTAGGAAGCGATAGTGACAGAGAAATGGAGGGAAGAAGAGGGGGAGTGAAATTGGAGTAGTAACTTGGATGGAAATGGTGCACTAAGATCAAGTTCAGTTATTTCTATTAACAGACCACTGTTTCTATTTTAAGGCTGTAATATTGCAATTTATAATCTACAAATAAAAGCTATATTTAAATCTTATTTCACTAATTTGTATACATCAAGCTTGCCTTTGCTAGTAATTTAAATTGAAAACGATCTTACAATTAAGTTGAAGATAAAATCCAAGTGGGCTATATTTTTATGAATGAGGCACCAGATGACATTTAGTGTTAGTTGTGTTGACTAACAAATCTAATCCATGTCACATGCAGAATGGTGTGTGGACAACCTCACCAAACCAATCCAATGTGATCAGAAGATCAGATGTTGTCACTTTGTCTGCAGTGCAAAAGCAGCCTTAGTGATTAGAAGACTGAGCTAGCTAAGCAGTCTGATGTTTAGAGGCTTAATATTTATTCAATTTAGGAATGAACACTAGCTAGCTCCCCTGCTGGCAATTTTAATAAGCAAAGTGCAGCTGTCAAGCTTCATGAGGAAGTTCCTGGTTGCAAAAGGATCTTACTAAAACCTAACAGTGATCAAAGGTCAAATTACATTTAACTGTTTGTTTTTTTTTCAAGATGAATGTTTGGCCATGGTATAGCTTGGATAATCCATGGTGTCTGTTTTCCCTAAATAATGTCTCATAGAAGGCAACACTTCCACTTGGTGGACCCTAGTAATTTTGTATTTTGTAGCTGGATGCCTCGTCGTGTGTTATGCCTCATAGTAACAGTACTGAATATTATACTGAAGCTTGGAATCTAAAAGAGTAATCAATGTATTCACTCATAAACCATGAGTCTTCTGTTTCTTCATGTTTGGCCCACAGTTGGACTGGCTATTATTCATTGTGAGGCTGGATTTCAATAGGACCAATGAGCCATCTATCCCTGGAGAGTGCAGGTTGAGTGGGGGGTTGTTAGGCCAGAGCCCAGTTTTGTTTGTTTGAGAGGTGACGTAAGACCTAAAGCCCCCCATAGTTCCTGGTTGACCTTTGACCCACCCCTGACCCCAGCAGGCCACCCCTGTGGAGACGGAGCCTACTCCCTCTCCCTTTCTCAGCCACCTCAGGGTGACTCCTATTCAACAGGAGCCCCATGTGTTCACTGCCACACCAAAGCTGCTCAGGGCTGATGCTTTCACAATGACAGGTACCAAGCCAGGAGACAGAATATGATCCGTGAGCGAACATCAGACAAACTCACCCCCCTCCCAACTCACCCTCTAACCCCACCCTCCTCTTACACACCTCCCCACGCAAACAGACCTGCAGAAATACACACATGTACACACATACATTTAAATTAGCTGCAAACACACAGTTATTTGCTCAAACACAAGCAGGTATACATACACACACACACACACAAAACAAACAGAAACACGTGTACACAAAAGAAGCTGACACTTGCACATGTGCACACGGACACCAGCGTAGAAATATCCCCAAGAGAAGGCCCTGCGGCTGGCATTGTTTTTGCGGCTGGTGGTGCTGGGTTCTGGTTTAATCTGCCGTGTGTCTGTGAATCTCAGCAGAGCCTTGTGAACACTCCTCTTGGCCAGCCAGGACCGCTGAGGTTGGTTTGTCTTTGTTGGAGTTGACAAATACAGCTCCTGTGGAGTCCCATAGGCACCCAGGAAAATACCATTGTTTTAGAGCAACAGGGGCAAAAACAAAATTTGGGGTAAAAATAAGTTCTGTGTTTCATATCAAAACAATTAGGTTTATCATGAACAAAAAACTTACCAAAAAGTTCAACTGGATGTTAATGGGAAAGGAATATGTATTGTGTCTTCTAAAGTTAGTCAAGACAGACTTCTGAATCCAAATTCTTGATGTGGTACATAATAAATGTAGAATTGGATGCATCTAAGCACGGTACCTGCCATCTGGGAAGAGGCTTTTCAATTCATGTGTCACTTAAACATTTTCCTCCTGCATAGGTACGGAGAGAAGGGGGACGCCATCCGAATTGAGAAGGTGGTGTACACTGGCAGGGAGGGAAAGAGCTCAAGAGGATGTCCTATTGCTAAGTGGGTGAGTAAAATAACATACCATTACATATGCCATGTGGTTGATGTTTCTTCACAGTGCCCTATAATACATAAATTTTAGCATAGGTGGCTCCAGTGGAAATGGCAGTAGCTGAGGCAGTCTTAGTGGCATGCTCTACCCATTGACAATTTTTTTTATAGCACTCCTTCTTTAGTGGATAGTGTACAGTGGAGAGAATCACGGGGTGACATACGACAACGATCATATGTAAGATTCAGTCCTATGACACTGTGAATACATGGTTTGTGTCTTATCCCACTGATCCACCAGGAAACCCCAATGCTACACAATGTTAGCTTGGAGTTTTCTAAACCAAGTGGAGAATCCTCCCTTAAGCGTCTTTTTCTGCTCTGCTTTTTTCACCTTTCCAGCAACACCCTGCTTCACATTCATACAGTCACACACATTTGACTATTGACTATTTGGAAATTGTGTTTTTAATACTACTACTAATCATAATCACAATCACAATCACAATCACAATCATAATCATAATCATAATCACAGTCATAATCATGATGTGCCGTCATGTAGTGATATTTATAGGGACAGGGGTATTTTTTTTTCTTGAATTCCTGATCTAATTTTATTTTGTACCTTGAGTTGTCAACATTAGCTTTCATGTCTTTTAGTATTTTGCTTATTTTGAAGAGGTTTGTGGTTTTGTGTGTGCTGATACTAGTGAAACAACTCATTTGCATTATATGAGGATGTTCTCTTCTCTTTTTTGTGTTTCTCTTTTTTGTGTTTAGCTTTTTTGGTCATTTTATTTTGAAAAAAATGCCCCATGTTTTTTTAAATTAATATCTTTGATGTCTAGATCAGCAACTCTGTCGAAGCCCTGTTCTATTCAGAGAGAGAGAGAGAGAAAGAGAGACAGAGAGAGTGACAGTGAGAGAGGTGTTATTGGGCTTTTGCCCACCTGACAACAATGACAGCTAATCAAGGACAGATTTATGCAGTTTGTGTGTGTGTGTGTGTGTGTGTGTGTGTGTGTGTGTGTGTGTGTGTGCGTGTGTGTGCGTGTGTGTAATGAGGGGTCATGTGGAGACACCTAGCAGACTTTGTCACCCCCAGACAGTAAAACAGTAGGAGGTCTCTCTCTGTAACAACTGTCCGGCCTCCCCCCCCCCTCCTCACCCATCACACATCCTGCTAATGACTTTATGGATTCAAAACAGCCACCCCACTGAGGGAAAGAGAGACCATTAGTGAAGCGTGTGTGTGTGTGTGTGTGTGTGTGTGTGTGTGTGTGTGCACGTGCATATGAGAGCGACAGAGTGTGTGAAAGACAGAACAAAAAGTGAGAGAGAGCAGGAGGGCTGGGTTAAAAAAATACTTCCCATGAAGATTTTTGGCATAGATAGTGACTGTAAAGAATCCTAATGTTGAGGATATGAGAGCCATCAAAAAGCTTCAAAATGTTGGATGTTTACACTGTTTTTCTACTATGTAAGGGCATTTGTATGCCATGAGTACGGTCTGATTCCATTTAGAAAAGCAGACAGTATGTGCAAATGTTCAAATTAATTTACTCTATAGCATCACAAACTGTTTTCCAGAAAGCTATTGAAAAGGTAGCGTTTTAGGATTGGTGTCAAGTTATCAGAACAGGTCAAATTTCAGAACAAATATCAGAACAGGTCAAATTTCATTCCAAAATGCTATATAAGCATGAACTGTTACCTATTGTCCCTTGCTTAGTATTTCATGGCTCAACTGCAGTGAGTGTGTGAGTGTGTGTGTGTGTGCCATGTAAAGGTTACTGTGTTTTGTAAGTTTTTATTAACAATAACTTCACTAACATAGTGTCCATAGTGAGTTTTGCTTTCATGCCAGCAATCATTTGGTTTTGTTATATTCATTTTTATGTGTGTATATCTGACTTTGGATTAAAAGTCACATTTTGGGGTGATGGTACCCTAGATGTTAGAGAAGTGGCCTTGTTACTGGGGGGTCACTGGTTCGAATCCCTGGACCGGCTAGGAAAATGTGGGTGGGAAAGTGAATGAGTAAGACTCTCCTTTTCCTCAACAAAACAGTCTAGGTGTCCCTGAGCAAGGCTCTTAACCCCAAACTCCTCTACTCCCAGCAGACAAGACAAGACAAACAAGCCTGTGTTTGTGCCAGGCAGCTCCCTGTGAATGTGTGGAACTGCTTGAGTGTGAAGGAGGACACGGCTGGAAAAGAGCCAGCATCCTCAGTCGACTTCCCCTGGTTAAAATAAAACAAATCCCTAAGGCACCGGCCCTAGAGAGTATGTCAGTTGTAAATCTCTCCCTTTCCATGTTTTCTGTCAGGTGATCCGACGTGGCAGTGAGACGGAGAAGCTGCTGTGTCTGGTGCGTCACCGGGCGGGCCACCACTGTGCCAACGCCGTCATCATCATCCTCATTATGGCCTGGGAAGGCGTGCCCCGGGCCCTGGGTGACAAGCTGTACCGCGAGCTCACCGACACCCTCACCCAGTTTGGCAACCCCACCAGCCGACGATGTGGCCTCAATGATGAGTGAGTCACTGATGGACCCTCTTAACACCAGTTCCTAACTTACAACTTTGCGAGTGAGCGAACAGCAGAACGACGTGAAAAAGAAAATATCAGCCAGTGGTTTCCAGCTCCACATAGACCAGAAACGCGGCGAGTCAAGTCGCTCTGGCGTTGTCTCTATTTCTGCATTTTGCAGGTGGACCCTGACTCCAAACTGTAGCTACTGGTGGAAAATTGGACTTGTACTTCCTGTATTTTGTTCATGAAAGAAGAGATGGACAAGGATAGGCTTATTTTTGAAGCCGGGAAGCGCCCTCTTCTCTACAATCAAACAAGGTTAGGGTTAGTGGTTAGATAACTTGCAGGTAAACCTGTGCCACCAAATAATGCATGCAGAAATTTAGGTCAGAATTGGTACAGTTGTCAGAACTGATTAAATTCAAGTCAAATATTCAAGTATGCTGTCATTTCCCAAAGCAATGTTGTCGGGCGTTCGCTTACTCATAACATGCTAGGAACTGGTGTAGTGGAGGTGGAGGTAAACCCACATAAACTCACCCACTTTTTTTAATCAGTGAAATAGAGTTCACCCATTCTTTTCCAGTGACAACAGTATGAAGTGGCAGTTCTAAAGGACATGAGAATAATAGCAAATATATCAGAAAAGCCATTTTTTTTTTATATTAATTGATGGTTGGTCATTTACTGGAGTTCATAGTTTCCCCACCTCTTATTTAACCACTAGTGAATTATGCACACTTCATACACAAGGGATAAGACCTAGTCAAAGGCATCAGAGAAGAGAAAAGGCTTCAACCTGTTTTTAAAAGAGAAGTTGATAATGTAAGGACTGCTAGATAATGTACTAACTTACTAAAATGTCATAAAAATGTCCAATATTATCCTCCACATACAGTGTAGACAGTTATACATTTCAATATTATCTACTCTATTTGGGGATCTGTGACATGCAAACACTTGAGATAAGACAAACGGAGTTGTGCTGAGTGTGTACGCTTACTGTCTCCCCCTGCAGTCGTACCTGTGCATGTCAAGGCAAGGACTCTGAAACCTGTGGTGCTTCCTTCTCCTTCGGCTGCTCCTGGAGTATGTACTTCAACGGCTGCAAGTATGCCCGAAGCAAGATGCCGCGCAAGTTCAGGCTACAAGGAGACCGCCCCGAAGAGGTACTGACTGAGGCCACGCTGTCTGTAGCGTCAAACAGGAAAAATGTCAATGCTAATGTTGTATATAGTAAAATGAAATTAGAATAAAATTCTGGAGGAAGCACTGAATTCTTGTAATTTTTTTATTCTCTTTTTTGGCCTGAGCATGGTCACTTTTGTCACTATCACCCATCAAAAATCTGTATCAGTCAAACTACTAGAGAGTAAACCCACATATACTCAGTCCATCCATCTTTGTATTGATGAAATAAAGTTTACCTACCTTTGTAAACTTGAGTAATGTAAGCTACTGTTATGGAGCTCTGTGTCTTGTGTTTTCTTCTGACCTGTGATTCATGTTTTGCTTGTCAGGAGGATAAACTCAGGGATAACTTCCAGCAACTGGCAACCGAGGTGGCTCCTTTGTACAGGCAGCTGGCCCCGCAGGCCTACAGTAACCAGGTTAGTAGTACAAGCAAATACATGTCTGTGGGAGATCTCACATATACGCATACTGTACATGCCTGTAAACGCACCCATACTGAGGCCTGCAGCCTGGTGAGGAATGTAATGGTGGCAGTAACTCACCAGCTTGTGGTCAGGTCAGTGACTCTGTCCTCCTCGGCTGCTCGGGTTCCAGGGAGGGGAGCATGGAGACATGCTGGATGTCAGCGTGAATTATGGCTGGCTGCTGTAGGTGAATAAACTAAAGCCTCCCTGCAAGGAAGTATCTGGTATCTGGAAGTATATGGTTGTGATGCACTCCCAAACAAATACAATATAAAATATTTCAAAGGGGAACACATCGGTATTACTGCTCAGAACAGTGATGATGAATTGTAGTTTATATTTATTAGCACAAAACAATAAAGGAACATTCATTCAAAATCCAAACTGCAGTAAAGAAAAGTCTCTACAAGGTATTATCAGCCTGTGCAGAATCTCATGCCCACAAAATCAAGTTGCATTTTGGAGAAAATTTAATTTTATTGACATTGAGAAAATTGCAAAAAAAAAATCACAATATTGTTTTTTACCAATATCATGCAGCCCTAATAACAGCCACACCTTACGTCTTCCTCACACACACTGAGTAGTACATCAGAGGAAGTCCTTGGTTGTCACATGCTAGCACTTACTGCCTCTATGTGGGTGTGTTGGTTAGGAAGAGAACTGAAGATACAGGAAACAATCCGCTGTCAGAGATTGAACCAGCTGAGGTTTTTTTTTTTTTTTATTAACAGTATCAAAGTACAGAGATATTCAGAAGCACGAGTGCAGCTGTCAGCTGTGAGCTGGCAGCTGGAGGGTGGCTGGTATGAGGTAGATGTAGATGTCTTTGAGGAAGGCACAAAATCCCAAATTGCTGACCCCGTGCTCTGACCTATGTGAAGAAATGTAAACGTGTAAGGTGTGTGTATGTTATCTAACATAACAACAAATTCCAGCTAATACAGCATATACAACGCAAGTTCAGTCAGGAAACTCTAGCTGGCTTCAGCTGATTGGACTAACTCAGCAGCACGCCTTTACAAGTGAACCAATCATCACACACACTCCCTAATGTCAAGCCATTTAAATGACACACACTCACTCACTGTTCAGCCCACCATCCAGGCTGTTCCTCCTGCTGCTGTTGTGCTGTCATGAGAGTTTTGTTGTTTTTGTTCACACACCTCCTCCCCAGCTCCACCTGCTTAGATCTGCTTTTATGTTCCATAAGGCGGGTTATGACCTCCCTGACTAAAGTCTATGCATGTGCAGCAGCAAGCCATAAGGCAGATCTATTCCGCAAAAAAAAAAAAAACTATCGCCATGTCATAACCATTAATAAACTTATTCACATCAATACATTGTCCTGACTGACTAGTTTCGGTCCTGTGTCTCCTCTCCCCCAGTGTAAGACGGAGTCCACAGCTCCGGACTGCAGGCTGGGCTTGAAGGAAGGCAAGCCGTTCTCTGGAGTCACTGCCTGCATGGACTTCTGCGCCCACGCTCATAAGGACCAGCACAACCTCTACAACGGCTGCACTGTGGTAAGATGATTAAGGAGTATAAGTGGTTTTCTTTGCTGATAATTGGCTACAAATGTCTGAGAAGTATCTGAAAATTGCTGAAAATCTTCCAATCTTGTTGTAATGATGCAGTCTATCAGTGGCCATCATGAACCATTCCTGGCCTCTCTCTGTTCAGTTCAGTTCAGTTCAGTTCAATTCAGTTACTTTATCAGCATGACTGTTTATCAGAAACAATATTGCCAAGCAGTTGTGGCATTTCTCTGCGTATTTGGCGGTAAGATATGCTGTATTTCCCTCATCTAGAAGTATTCTTAGTTTAGAAATGTCATACATTTTTTGCTCTTTGATGTTTTGGAGCTTTACACATTTTACATTTCAGCTCTTTCTCTCTCTCTCTCTGTTAGGTGTGTACTCTGACTAAGGAAGACAACCGTAAGGTGGGGGAGATCCCTGAGGATGAACAGCTCCATGTGTTGCCTCTCTACAAGGTCTCCCTCACCGACGAGTTTGGCAGTGAAGAAGGCCAGCGCCTCAAGATGCAGACAGGAGCTATGCAGGTGCTTCAAGCTTTCCGCCGCGAGGTACGCAAGCTGCCCGAGCCGGCCAAGTCCTGCCGACAGCGTCGCCTGGAGGCCAAGAAGGCCGCCTCGGAGAAGAAGAAAGGCAAACTCCTGCAGCAGGTGGGGGAGACGCCGGAGAAAACGGTGGTGAAGGCTGAAGTCTGCATCACCGGCTCCCCACACCCCCAAGGCAATAAAGGTCAGCTGTTGTTTCTTTTATTTGTTCTATGTTGGGAAATATGTTTGTGAATGCTGGTCTGAAATGTTTTATTGCTCTCTGTGCCACTCCTAGTTAATGTTTGATTGTATTCAATAGACTTGTATTTGCGATAATTCTTGAAGTTTTTTTTTTTAATTTGTTGGAGTTCTGGATTGCTGGGGCTTATCACTTTAGGACAATTCAGACAGTGTCAAGCAAGCTGTCAATCACAGAAGAGAAAATTGGCTTTCAAATACTTTCATATGATTGCATATATATATCATATAATGTGATTACACTTGGGTTACATATGATGTGATTTCTGGCACTCCGGCACCTAAGTGGGGTCGCTCTTGACAAACAGTCTTTAATAGAGGATCACTTTATTCCCACTGCAAATGTTTTTGGCCTTCAGGCCTTTGTCAGTGTCTGCTAGCACATAAGTAGATTAAAACAAAGCATAGCATGCATTTTCAAATACAATTTCACCCAGTTCTAGTGTTAAGGTAAAAAAAAATCCAAACTAAAATAATATTTTAAAAAATGAAGTACTATTTGTAATTTGACCTGTCCTCTGCTTTAATCATTCAGCAATTGTAAAACAAGAGGTGAAGCCCAACATTAAGAAGGAGCCCTTCAATGGATCCATGGACGGCTACCCTGCGCAGGCAGCAGACCCCTTCAACAACGTCTATCCCCACCCTGCCTACTATGCAAGGGGAGGCCTCCCTCCCACTGGCCAGCCCTCTGCACCAGGCCCAGTCAACGGCTACCACCCCAATCTGCCTGCACTGCCCTACGGCTACTACAACTACCCCCCCAATGCACTTTTCCCCCCTCAGCTGAGGACCTACGAGGGTCGAAATGGCTCTTTGCCCAAAGCGGGCTGTAAGGCCGTCCAGGTGGACAAGAAGCCTGATGTTCAGAGCCTCCAGGCCAGACTGGCCCAGTCCTACCCCAACCTCCCTGAGCAGCAGCACCCAGAGCGAATCAACCAACGCAGCGCTTACCCCCAGCTGCCAGACTACAGCCAGTCCCGCCCCTCCTCTGTCTCCTCTGAGCTCTCCAACAGAGGCACCCCAGTCATCAAACAGGAGCCCATGGATGTGCCAGTCTATGAAGGCAGACCGCCGAGCCAGACTGGTGCCAACACACCTAGCACCTCCCCGCAGCCTGCTGCCTGGCTAGGGCACAAGCCTAATGGCAGCATGGTGCCCACTAGCTGGGACGGGCATGTAAACCCTAAACCAGGTCCTGTAGCCTCACCCTTCATCCCAGACAAGCAGCAGTTCCACCAGCAGCCCCAGCAGCAGCTCTCTCCTTACCCCCAGCAGTGGACCTCCTACCCCGGCTCAAACACCCCCATGGCCTCCCCTGCCCCCTCCCTATCACCCTCGCTCTCGCTAAAGTTACCCCCCTCTCCATGTCCCTCCCCACACCCGGGCACACCGCTCCCCGGCAACCTACACCAAGGCACCCCACGCCCCGTCACCCCGCGCCCAAGCACCCCACACGCAGGTATCCCACATTCTGGCACCTGTCACTCAGGCCCAGGCACGCCGCAGCCAGGCACCCCACGGCCAGGCACCCCCAGCCACTGGGCCAGCCCCGCTCCTAGTCCCCAGCCTAATGCCTGGGCCATGGGCCCTATGGGATACAGCCCTGGTTTGAAGCACAGCAACCCCGCAGGAGCCTACCCCGACAAGATGTGGTCCAAAACTGGGGAGAGTCGCTGCTCTACTCCCCTGGGGCTCCAGGAGAAGGCCTGGAAGTCTTGTGGAGGTTCAGTGGCAGGCAACACACCGTCCCCTGCCCCCGAGGGCCGCCTCTTCCCCGACGCCCTGCAGCAGTCCGACCAGGCCTGCTGGGACCCCAGCCGAGCCGAGAGCGACGCGGAAAGCACCAGGGGTCGCAACGAGGACGACGATGAGGTGTGGTCCGACAGCGAGCACAACTTCCTGGACCCCAACATCGGCGGGGTAGCGGTAGCACCAGCCCACGGCTCCATCCTGATCGAATGCGCCCGGCGGGAGCTACACGCCACCACGCCGCTCAAGAAGCCCGACCGCTCCCACCCCACCCGCATCTCCCTGGTCTTCTACCAGCACAAGAACCTCAACCAGCCCATGCACGGCCTGGCTCTGTGGGAGGCCAAGATGAAGCTCCTGGCAGAGCGAGCCCTCCAGAGGCAGCAGGAGGCCGCTCTCCTCGGCCTCTCCCAGGAGGACATCAAGGCCCTCGGGAAGAAACGCAAGTGGGGGGCTATGGCGGCGGGGGCCAGCCCGGGGCCCGGACAATCCAAGGACAAAAGGGAGGGGCCGGTGACACGGCTAGCCCCCACGCTCCACACCACGTCCACTGTTACTGTGTCTCCCTATGCCTTCACCCACCTCACTGGGCCCTACAGCCACTTTGTCTGAGGTCAGACAGACACAAACAGACTCACAGCTACAGACTGGTGCAGTGGAGGGCTAGCGAGAGGGATGAGCATGATGAATGTCTCTCAGCCGTCCCTCAGTCTGGTATCTCTCCATCCTGCCCCCTCCACAGTCCACTTGGAGGAGGGGGACGTTTTTATTGTTTTTTACCTCATGTCAGGCAGCGGTTTGGGCCTCGCGCCAACAGACACTGCCTGTGGTGCTCTTCCTCTCTCTTCCCATGAGAGGAACTCCATTGCTTCTTCTTGTTCATAGAATTTTAATGATCCTAATTATTGCTATTATTATCAATATTATTATGATTGCTATTGTTACTGTCAATGTTGTTATTACAGGTATTGTTATTATTATGAAGACTTTTTTGTTTTTTTATTATTGTTGTTGTTTTCATTAATGTTATTATTAATGATGTGATTGTTTTTGGTTATATAAATATTTTTTAAATCAGGAGTCAATCAGACTCAGACAATTGCTTTTTCCATGTTTGGAAAACATGTACCCTATTTTCCCTTTGATTTTCTTTGGTTTTTGTCAATCTTCCAGCTGTACTTATAGGAGGAGCCATTCTCTGCACCGCAAGACAACTCAATTTTAAACATATATACGACAAAACCTTTCCAATAGGCTTGCCTTAGATATCTATCTTCATATTGATATTATACAGATATTTATCTTTGATTATGTTTTTCAATTCAGGCCTCTTCAAATCAGAATGGGAGCAAACCTTGCTGCTCCTCTTGCCATGCGGAGATATGTGCTCCTCCTCCTCCTATTCCACACCCCTCCAGCTTTCGACTGGTGCTCCACTTCCACCTCTGATTGATTTCCATTCCTCTACTCCTCATGGCACTTGATGCTGTACATGGGTGCTCTTACCCAAACCTGGGGCAAATAGTATTTGCAAGTAAATCTGTTTGTTTTGACCTAGATGGATTACCAGAAGGGTGTGATTTATTGCATCAAGACAATGCATATAGGGTCAGTACTTTCCTATACTCAGTGCATTGTCCTGTGTGGCAAACTACACCTATCTGGCACTTCAAGCAGGCTAAAGCAAGCGCTAAATATTATTTGCAAATGCTATTTGACCCGGTCCTGCTCTTACCACACAGAGATGGAACAAGTGGTGCTCCTCAGCTTCCTAACATGTGCTACTAGGAGTGAGCTTCCCACTGTAAACTCTAGAGGGCAGCAGTGACTCCCTTTTCAAAGTGGTGCACACACAAACCTACAAGCACTTCAGTTCCATTCGTAAGCTCGTCAGCCAGCAGAGCCTTGCCTTACTGCTTTAACCATCCATGGCCACTAGAGGGAGATCTAACCCGCTGTTTATTAACCATGGATGGGTTTCCCCAAAGCACCTTGAGGCAAAGTTAAACTTTGTCCCATTTCAAGTGAATGGAACAAAAATGAACAGAGTCTGAATGCTTTTGGGAAACCCATCCCATGATTGAGTTACAGCAATGGAAAACAGTGTTGGGACAGCAGTGCTCTTGGTGCTCCTACACACACTCTGGGCTCTTGGTGCTCCTACACACACTCTGGTGCTCTCCCTTAACACTTGACTTGCTGTGAAGGGCCTGGTCCTTCCTCTGCATGGTGCTGTCATCTTCAAGCAGAGCGAGGTGTGTCCTTCTGCAGACACCTTGTCACCACAGAGCCAGTGAATGCAATTTTGCAGTTAGCGTGGCAGTCCTTTTGTCTCAGTCAAGGTACACTGTACAGGGCTTTGCTGAGAGAGCTTACCTCCCACAGCAGGTGAAATTCTGTAACAGTGATTCAATGCATTGTGAGTAACCTATTACTAACCTAACCTAAAAAAAACCAGATTTAAAGTAGGTATAATAGCAGGCTCAAAAAAGTCAGGATTATTAGCTTAGTGTCTGGGAATTGGTAACAAAAATGCATTCAATCAATGTATCTCTCGCTGTGTGTGTGTGTGTGTGTGTGTGTGTGTGTGTGTCTGGGTTTGAAGACGGCACAGTTGCTTGTATGAGTGAAAGAGAGGAGCCAAAGAGAGAGACTACTTCATAGCCTGGATGGAGTCCCATGAATTACTGATTTTCATGTTCTCTCATTCTCCTTCATCAACCACGTGACTGTTTGAATGAATGAAATGAATGAAATTCAAGTGGTCACATGGTTTACTAGCGTACACTGATGAAAATGGAAATGAGTGATGGATGGAGCTGGATCCAGGCTAATTCCTGGCTGCTGGGTGGTTGTTAGGGTCAGAGCCCCAGTCATCTGTGAAAGACCCTGGTGCTTCTCCAGAGGGTCTCCAGCGCTCTACCTCATGTTGTAGAGACACTGGTCACAATCACAACTCGCTACTGAGGGCAGAGAATCATGCATATGTCCCTTTGTGTGCTCTCGATCTCCACACTCATTTTATCCCGCTTTTTTACTCTTATTTATTACATGGTGATGATGATAATGATGATTGTCTTTGATGTTATGGTTTTTGGTTTTTTTTGTCTTGTTTTGTTTGATATAGCTAATACAAATTGTACATAGAGAAGAAAAGATTTATAAAAGCACTTTTAATCTTGATTTTAATGACAAAAAGAAAGAGCCGATTATTGACAACTTGAAGCTTAGTTTTGTTTTGTTTTTTAATTTTCTCAAGAGAGAGATAAAAAATGTAAATATTAAAATATTTAGGTAAGATTATTTAACTGGTGAGGGATAATAATAACTAAATCATGAATGATTGGGGGGTATTTTGAAGTCCAGTCTTCTCTGTCAGCCCTTAACAACAGTAAACAACACTTGGTCCCAATGTGTTGTGTGTAAATGTGTACTTAGTAACACTGCTGTTTTGCTTTCATAAGTACTGTACCCCCCTGTCAGCGTGTAACTCTGACAGTAACCTGTCACCTTCTGAAACAAACTGATTTCCCCAATCACGCAACCTGAAGCCACGTTAGAAAAGCCCACTTAAGACTGTCATCATAATTGGAGAACCCCCTATATCGCAGTTGTCTGACTGAAACCACATATCTAGAAAAAGTATGTATTTCAGGAATTTCGAAATAAACTGTCCGCTTGACACCTATGAATTTTTTGAAATTATACAATGGATTTGAACAGGTGTCAAGGGCCTAGAGAAACTCACTCATCACATTAAAGGCAATGTGAACTTTAAATTCAAGCAAGCAAAACACCAAAATTGTAGTTATGCGGTACTCAACAACAGTGATCCACTATCAATAAGCTAAGGACAAATCCAAAAGCTAGCCATAAACCTGGTATGTATGCTATTGTATATCAGTAGTTGCACTTGATAGCTTAACTAACTATTAGGACTGCATCCGAGGGGGATGTTTGGGAGCATATTGGTAGTTACAGAATCGGTCTGAGGTGATTCGGTGGGCAAAGCGTAGTGAGGAATAGCCCAGAAATCTTTGTCAATTGTGCTAGACTATCAGGTAAGAGGTTGCCTCCCTACTTGTTTAAATGTGTCTATTATTATTATTATTATTATTATTATCAACAATAGTAGTAAGGATGTACTTTGCAGCAAAATCATGACGCCCTTGTGGAAGACACCAGATACCAGGTAGTTGGTTTGTAATGATGATTGGTTATTTGACACAGACATCATGGCCACAGTAGTTGACTGGTGCAGGGGGCTGGGACTGCTTCTATAGCCGTCCTTTGGTCTGGTTGCTTGGTTTGTTGGATACCGTCACACATCCAAATGAGCCCATTTTTATAACCATCATGCATGGTCCACATTCCACACAATATAAATGGATTCAGTCATATTTATGATCTATGTAAGAATGGGTGCTGAGCATATACTGTACATGATTTCTTTTTAACTTTGTAAATTTCTATGTCTCACGTGAGTTTGGTGGATGAATCTCATTGAGAGGCGTCCATCTCCCAAGCACGTGCTGAGAGGTGGGGAGGGTAAGCTGGTGCTATGACGCTACACCTTAAATTCACTGTGGAAAACATGAGGGATAAATGATTACTGCGAATATTTTTCTGAGCTCTTAGAATGTCAAGAGAACTATACTTTTGATTAAAGGCAGTTTCACAGGATGGGAAGCTGCCCTGGTGCTGACTTTATGAAAAGTCTTTTGTTACAACCAGACTGTAAACGCTACGGATTTAAATCTCTTTCGGGGGAGGGGAGGAAGCACTCAAACAGTTGAACACATTCTCTATTAATATTCATTCCACATTGTACTTGAAAAGGTATTTTATTCTCGTTTCAACAGGGATGAGGTATAGAATCATATTATATTAAGACTGTTATCTGGGTTTAATGTTTGGTACAGCGTACGTACCAAAGGCTATTGAAATTATCTTTTGAGTATGTTGTACATTTTCATGTTAAGGGAATGCTAAGATATTTGACAATACAAGAATAGCAATTGTGTACTGCCTCCCTCTTCTCCCTAGTCATGCACTTCTTTTCTCAGTCCCTCACTCTTTATCCTAACACCTTGTATATTTTGTCTTTCTCACACACACGTACACTCACACACACATACACATAGACACACACGCATCTCACTGTGTATGGCCCACTTCTTTATTGACCACTTAATTTAATGAACACTTTCCAAATTTGGGATAGAAACTTAGACCCTGGCCCATACGAAAAATGAAAACAAACACACAACTGGCAGCTACATTCCTTTTTGAGTTTTAGGATTGTTCTTGGTTCTTTTTTTCATGTCAAGTATGCAGTATGTAAAAAAAGTGTTTTTGTTCAGTCTCTCTCTTTGTAGCTGTATGGTGTATTATGTGAATACATAGTGTATGTGGTAAAAACCCACAATATTGTTTTATGTTGCGCGATAATGAATAAAAACATGGAAGTGAACTTGGCTTGGTGTATTTGTTTTTTTCTTTCAATTTGTGTTTTTCTTCCCTTGTAATTGAAGGAGGGAGTTGCACACTGTCAGTAATTGGTCTAACAGCGCTGTGTTTGGTTCTGATTGCACTCAAGAGCAGTTGTGTGCCAAGGATGACCGTGAGTGCAGGTTTTCATTCAAACCAAACACTACAGCACTACAGGTGATTTCACTGATTAGTTCCTTCTCTCTGGCTGAAAGGGAAAGGATGGAAACGCTGAAAACACAATACAGCAATAATATGGAGTATTTACATTTTATTTATTTATTTTTATGCTTTATTCGACAGAGTTAGTGAGAGAGAGACAGTAAGGCATGGGAGAGAGAGAGAGAGAAAGGAGGACATGCAGCAAATGACCGCGTGCTGGATTCGAACCACCGGGGTGCCCCATTTACATTTTATTTTAACCAGCCAGCCACACTAACAGTGCAGTCTTAGAGCGTGTAAACATCAATATACGTTGTGAGACAATCTATCCTCTACACACGCTGTAAGAGAAGATGACACATAGGTGTTGTCACTCTCCCCTGTTGAAGTGTCTCATCAGTGAAATCACTTGCTGTAGTCTTTAGTGTGACTGAAAACCTGCAGACTCTCAGCCCTCCATGGCACATCTTTATTGGCATGTTGGGACATATGAGTTACAATTTTCAGTCACCTTGTCTTTTTTCTCCAACTTGTTGGCTCAGTTCATTATATTACATTACGTCATTTAGCAGACACTTTTGTCCAAAGTGACTTACAATAAGTGCATTTTGTCAACAGCAGTGAAACCAACTGTGTATCACAATCTTCATCAGCTAAGCCAAACCTTTTAATTGGAATAAGTAGCAGTTTAGCATTTTTTTATTTTTTTTATTTTTTAAGAGTAGAAGGGGAAGAAGATTGGTTAGTTCAAGTGGGGTCCAGGTGTAACCTGAAGAGATGTGTCAGTCTCCAGTGAAAGATGGGCAATGATTCAGCCGTTCTGACAGAGCAGGGGACAGTGCGGGGGAGCTCATTGTGGTGCCAGGGATGAGAAGAGTCACAACTGGGATGAGTGACTTCTGAGCCCACGTAGTGATGGAGGGGCAAGGCGACCTGCAAGGGTGGAGGAGCGGAGCGAATGAGGCGGGGTTTGGAACCTGAACAGAAGTAGTCCAGGCGGGAGATGACAAGTGCCTGGACCAGGAGTTGCGCCGCTTCCCTCGTAAGGAATGGGCGAATTTTGCAGATGTTATAGAGGGAGAACCTACAGGAGCGGGTTGTCGCTGCAATGTAGGCAGAGCAGGACAGCTGGTTGCCCAGGATCACCCCTAGGTTCTTGGCAGTCTGAGAGGGCAACACAGTGGTGTTCTCAATGGTGATGGAGGTCTGTGTGGTCTTTCCCTGGGAGAAAGAGTAGCTCCATCTCGTCAAGACTGAGCTTGAGGTGGTGCACAGACATCCAAGCACTGATGTCTTTAAGACATGCGGAGATGCAGCCATCAATCTGAGTTTCTGAGGGGGAGAAGGAGAGGTAGAGTTGAGTGTCATCAGCATAAAGGGCAGTTTATAGATCTGTCATCATTGCGATGGTCATTGCGCCCATCGCTGAGACTTAAATTGGATTGAACTTTGACCCCATCGCTGGCTCAGTTGTCATGACAACATTATGGAACTCTCTTATCCTAACGTCTATTAATTCTCTGAGCTCAAATTAAACGGTAACAGCTCTGGAAGACCGTACTTGTCTACTGTAATAGACTGTAGAATAAAGTGTACACTGAGGAGACAATTTATGCTATTTATCTAGACCTGGATAAAGACAATAAATTTACTTCAGTGAAACTTCTTATTTAAAAAGAGAGTGAAAAATAACATTGCAAAAGCAACATGTTATTAGGCTATTCTGCAGACTGGTTTACAAACTGTTTTATTATTATTTTCCTTTCAAATGGTTAAATTTTCAATTAGTGCAATTAAAAAAATATATATTTTGTTACATGGCATTATTAAAAGCAGATTGCGGCAGCTGGTTGACACACGGTGGAGTCTGTAGGCTCCGACTCGCTTTCAGAACGGACACAACAATAAACTTCACAACCTGGGAATATTTGCATTACTTTGAACTGATGGAAGAAAAGGGTAAGAACATTACTGTTACCTGTACATCTGAGAACTGAAAGCACTTGCCAATGTGTTGTGAGCGCTATCTGCTGTTTATTTTTTAGACCAGACATGATTAATCAAGGCTGCCTCTGTGATCATACTAGTTTACCATAAAGACGATCAGACCCCGAATAAATGAAAGCTGCTTGTTAAGTAGATAACAGATAAGTAGATAACAGCAGTGTACTCGGTGATGATTTCTATAGTGAGAACATCACCAGAAGACGTAAAGGTTGTGAAGTTTTTAAGCGGGTAACTTGAAAGCACTTGACTGAGTTACTTTTAATAAAGACTAACTTAGTAAAGTAACTAGTTGCTATTTAGAACTATAGTAACAAAGTAAAGTATATGAGAGCAAATGACTGAACCTCTGTGATGTGTTCTATAATCGCTCTAGTGTTTATACTTTTTATGAGCGACAGCGTCCAAAATCAAAATTGAGCGATGATGGAATGTTGGTGACTTTGTAGCGATGTCCATCGGGCGATCATAAATCATTGTACTATAAACTGCCCTTAACAGTGATAGGAGAAGCCATGAGATGAGAGGAGATCACATGGCCGAGGGATTTAGTATACGCAGAGAACAACATGGGCCCCAGGACTGAGCCCTGAGGGACACCGGTGTTAAGTATGCAAGGTCTGGTCAGAGATCCTCTCCATGAGACCTGGTACGAGCAGTTAACCAGATAGGATGCGAACCAGGAGTGTGCAGATCCAGTAATGCCCAGTTCACAGAGGATGGAGAGAAGGATTTGGTGGTCAACTGTGTCAAAAGCAGCAGACAAGTCAAGGAGGACAAGGACAGAGGAGAGGGATGAAGCCCTGGCAGTGTGGAGAGCAGTATCGGTAGAGTGAGAAGCCTTGAAACCGGATTGAAGAGGGCCCAGGAGATCATTCCGGGAGAGATAGAGAGAGAGTTGATTGGAAACTGCTCGCTCAAGGGTTTTGGATAGAAAGGAGAGAAGAGATACAGGTCTGTAGTTATGGATAGCAGCAGGGTCAAGGGAAGGTTTCTTGAGTAGAGGCTTGACTCTGCTCATACAGGGAGGAATTGTGTGGAAGGGAATGACATCGGTGTAGATGGTTTGGAGGAGAGTGGAAGGGACAGGATGGAGGGGGCAGGTGGTGGCGCAAGCCCGGGGACGAGGAGCAGAGAAGCAGGTTTGGAGCAAGGAATAGTACTGTTAGTGCCCGCATGATGGAAGGAACAGCTGATGTCACCCACCTTCTAAGCAAAGTAAGGTGACAAAATCATCAGCTGAGAGAGAAGATGGAGGGGGAGGAGAGAGTGGGTTGAGGAGGGAGGAGAAAGTGGTAAACATTTTGCTGGGGTCGGACTAATTACACAACCACAAGGAGTGCTTTGTCAGTTGTTACCATCAGCCAGAGATCTGTCACCAGGCAACCGGCTCCTTCAAATAACTGGGCAGCACACAATAACAACTCAACTGGCAGAATCAACACCACAAAATGACCCAAATCATAGAAGTCCATGGTGTACACAAGCATAGGTGGAGAGGCCATTAATCAGCCACCATTATTATCCCCGCTTTCTGCAAAGTGGATGATGGTTGTGTTGAAGAAATTCCAATAATGTCTTAAGGAAAAGTGCTCAATCATAAAAGGGCAAAGAGTCAAATCCAAACAGGAAGCGGGGGAAGGAGAAAGGCGGTTTGGTTGTGCTTGGGGCTTAGAAGACGTAATCACAGCAATGACAGTTTCCAGTGGCCCATGGGGTCACTCTGTCTTTTGGGAAGGCACAGGGTCAAGGGGGTCTCAAAATGACGATTTAGGAAAAAAATATGCTTCGAAATGTCTAATTAATTAATTAGCAAGTTTTTAATCCTCTGAGGACTTGCAAACTCTAGGCTCCTTTCAAAAATAAATTAAATGGAAATTAAATGAAAATGGAAAATAAAAATACACTAGTGATTTATTTTGAGATGGTGCATTCATGATATATGAATCACCAACAATTTAAATAACCTTCAAGACAACACATTATTTGTATGCAACACTGTATTTGAATTCCAAAAGATGGTTTCTATCAGCCAGTATTAGGAGTTTTTCCACTACAGAAGTATTGTACTGTAGGCTTATTATTCAGTCCCTCCAGGAACTTGCGATTTTGCGATCGCAATAATTAATGCAAATTCAAGAAATCTCCGCAATATTTGCGAGAGCTTGCAGTTTTGCCAAATTGCCGCAACTTTTCCGCATGAAATGGCCAAATCAACAGACCGCTTGTGATTTGGACCAATTGTCGCATTCGGTGTCGTGTAACTTACGTCATCGCAGCGCGCATTCAGGTGGAAGATGAACAAAGCTCACCTGCCAACAAAAATTACTGCCATAGACCGTGCAAAACAAAACAAAAGCAGCAAGAATCGAGGTGAGTGCAAAATTCAAGCTCTTGGAAGAGTTAATAGCTTAAACGGAGAGTGGGAGAGAATAGGGGGAGGCTGTGTGTGTGTGTCTGTGTGTGTGTGTGTGTGTGCATGTGTGTGTGAGTGAGTGAGTGAGTGAGTGTGAGACAGAGAGAGAAAACATTTTTTTTTTCCTTTGCTTGCAATTTTTCCCAATTCCCGCAATTTTACAGCAAAAAGAGCACATAAAACCTCGCAAATTGTATCGCAATTTTTGAGAAAAGCCGCAGCAAAATCAAACATTTTTGGCCGCAATAATCACAAAGAAACTCTGCGAAATCTCCGAAAACTCTAGCTCTCTCTTGGTCTGTGCATGACCAGGGTAATATGGCTCCGATCGTGAGATGCAATCAAACTCTGCAGTTTAGCGTCCCTCTCCTGTGATCCCTCGGGAAAGTTTGTCCGGAAAGTTTGGTGTTTCTCAATGTGGTGCCTCCGAATATTATATTCTTTAACTACCGCAACGCACTCATTGCAAATTAAACACATTGGTTTGGTGTTTGGAGATGGCGGTAAAATAAACAAGTATTTGCCAGTCCAGGCAGGGTTAAACCGACGGTTTTCATTGTCAATTCTACGTTTCAGGGTTGACAGAGACATATTTTCAGAAAAAAGTGGGGGTCGTCTTATATTCGAGGACTAGACAAACGTGTTAACAACATCAGATTCTTTTTGAATGGATAAAGTACCGGTGTAAAACCGACTCCTACACGGAGTGTTGCATTATGGGTTGTTTGTAGCCTTAATGTTGCTAGGCTAGCGAGTGTCTTAAAGTCTGTTTATAGTGAGTCTGTTAGAGTCAGTCAGCCCCAGAAGTGTTTCGTTAGTCCAGTTTAACCTGCAGGAGTTTCTGAAGACTCATGTGTTTTTCTGCCACGGAGGAAATAATTCATGACGAGTGAAAACGAGTCCAAATTTTTATAAAATAATATTACAATTGCTAATAAAATAGCCTATAATTCAGCCACTCGGAGGTTGCTTCTGGGCTGGATGTGGCCCGCGGGCCGCCAATTGAATAGGCCTGCTGTAACATGTCCAACAATGTCTTTAGTGTTATTCACATTTTCAGCCCACAGTGTCATGATGCCAGTGTGGGGGAAGTCACTCAGAAAAGGTAATCCATTACCAATTACTCTCTATAAATAGGAAAGAAATCACATTACTCATTACTTTTAAGTCACTTTCTAAAACATACTACTAATCCTAACCTGAGAGAAATGATTAATGATAACAGAGGCTATGGATACAGATAAGAAATATTCAACAACACAGGCAAATTAGGTAGCATCAGTAAATAGACGCCTGTAGTGCAAAAATAAATTGTCTCAAAGCAAGACATTTTAATGAAACATAACATTTATCCAAATAAGTAGCAAACATTTTTCTGTCTGCTAGTGGCACTTTGCTTCCTCCTGTCACTGGTATTATGCCTAAAATGTGTCTGAAAGACGGTGATTGTACCGTAGACACTGGCAGCATTTCCTCCACTGTGTAGCGCCACAAGCCCCTTCATATGTCCCCGTTACCTGCACAGCTGGAGGGGTGGAGCGGGGTGGAGCGGGGTGGAGGCATTCACCGGCATCTGTCGATCTTGATTGCTTGTGGAGTTTGCAGCTGTGGATGGGAGTTGCCCTGGACATAACTTACATTTCACGGTGATATCCTTCTCTTTACGTGACGTTAATTCAAAATAACGAGCGTAGGCTATATCCACTTATCAAAGTATCCAGCATTAAACTAACCTATAACATATCTTACCTTTCTTCCTCTTTTGAAAACGTGAAGAAGATCCATAATCTGTCTTGTCTTTTCCTGACATTGTGTTTCATTGTGTGGCTGGCTGTGTGTAGCCTATCTTGCCTTCTCTGACCTAGACTAGGACCGACCGATTAAAATCATCCATAACGTAGCCTTTTCCTTTAGTTCGACTCAAACTACACGATGACAGATTGGCAGAGCCCGCTACCAAACAGACACACTAGCAAGCAGCGACAGGTGAGTTCGATTTGTGTCCCGGCATGTACCTCGATGCACCCAAAGCCGGGCTTCAAAGCTGGCTCACGTAAAATAACCGGCCCGCTCTGACTACTAACTCAATTTTTTTTTTTTTTTTTGAGATCCGGGGCTATTCATAAAACATTCGGGGCTGTAGCCTCGGACGCCCAGGTCTAACGACGCCGCTGTGTTTTATTATAGCGGGTTGAATCTAATTCAGTAAACATTAAATACTCTCTTCAGTAATGAAAGAGCGAAAAATTTGTCCTGCTCCGTAATCTGTCACGTCACACTGATGAAATGCTCCATAGAGAATGAACAGAGGAACTTTGAAAAGTTGAGTGACAAAAAGTTTGTGATAGTACCCAGGATGATTTGGTGGGGATGATATTATGTTTTCTGTTTGAATGACAGGCTACAATTTTGGCCCTCTGGTATCTGACTGTAACGACGGGTCGCCGTTACTGGTTCCCCGAGTGAATAGTAAATGCTATTGCTAGATTAAATAGGTTAATTGATGCACAGATTTGCAGATATTGGTACACAGGTTAAATAAACACACGTGGTATGGTAATAAATGTACTTATTTATTGATTGTTTGTATATTGCAGCTCGCATGAGTCGCGTGTTTCACAGCAGGGACGCTGGGCTGTTCTGCCTCGTCGTTCGCCTGTGAACATAAAATAAGGCGCATTGATTTGCAATTCAATTGTAGCGAGATATTTAAGGAGTATAATGTGACTCATGCAATGCTAAATAAGAGTACAATGAAATGTATGGTCATGCACAAACTTACCTCTGCCTGTTCTCCTTCTCCCAGGGTGTTTGGGCAAAAGAATTCCCCGGGGACCCACGCACCTATTATTAGTTCCGGGAGGGTTACAGCAAGCGGGGAAAGGGTAGAGGGGAGTTAGTTGTACTGTTTGAATGTATTTATTGATGTAGGTTATTTATTGGTATTTTTCGTATCTATTTTTGGGGATGTAAATATTTATTGTCATTCATGTGTGTAGATATTTATGTGGATTTACATATCCCTGTGAATGGTATGTGCCAGCTCATTAGTAGAGCCAACACCCTTTATAAGGGAAGTAGTCTGTATGTGTCTGGTGGGCTGGAAGGTGTATGCTGGCAGGTGTTGGGCAAGTGTGTTATTCACGGTGCAAGAAAAATAAATGTTTCTTGTTGGAACGCCAACCTGGTTTGATGCTCTCCTCATTTGCCTCCTTGACTGCTCGGGCAAACCTCACACTGACATTAAAAAAGAATTGTACATTATTTATTATATAGGGCTCTATTCTCGTGCAGGTGCAGAGCAAGCACGGTGGCGAAGTGGTAATTTCGCTGGCGGGAAAAAATCACACTGACATTAAAAAATAATTGTACATTATTTATTATATAGGGCTCTATTCTCGTGCAGGTGCAGAGCAAGCACGGTGGCGAAGTGGTAATTTCGCTGGCGGGAAAAATTCTTTCTGGTGTCAGTCATCCTTTTCCTCAGTAAACAAGTTTGCAGCTGCTGGAAGGCAGAGCGAGCGTCGTCAAGCAGTCAGATCGCCGGTTGTGTCACAAAAAGCTGTGAATGCTCCAACAGAGAGTCCTAGTTGAATTAAGGTGTTTGTCTGAAATGCCCTCTAATAATGTGACTAAAATCGGAACACTCCATCTTAATGCGATTATGCTTACTCCAATTATGAACTATTCAGGTTAAGGTAATCAGAAAATGCTGTTTACATGGGTTAGGGTTATTGTCTTAATCGGGTTTATAACGGATTATTGCTGTCCATGAAAATTTAGTTATAGACACTCCACATAAACCACTTTTATGTGTGTTATGCTTGCCTCTTTCACTTTGGTATAAATCAGGCACCACTAACTGGCGGACTCCGGGCCGGATCCGGACCCAGTGACGGTTCTGTCCGGACCGCGACCCATTTCTGATCAATTAATGAAAATAAGATTGACGGAGCGTTTCTTTCCACAGGCGCAGTTATAGACCTTAGGCGCAGCTATTTCAGCTCATACGGTAATCGCTCAGTGGAGCTAGGAGGTCACAGACCAATCACATGCGTCTACTTCACTGAACTCAGCCAATCAAAGCGATTGTTTATGGTGCATCGCTAGGGAAACGTACAGAGAGCGAGAGAGAGACGAAAGCTACAGAGAGAGATGACAGCATGTCTTGCTCCAAAATAAGAAAAGTAAGATATTGTTATTTCTCTCACTAAGAAAGGTAGAGGTGAAGGAGAAAACATGGAAAAAGAAAGAGAACAAGTACAGATCCTGTACAGGCCCACGGCACGTGTGTTGAATAGCAGTAGCTGCGGCCACACTGATCCGTCGGAAACGGGCAGAATTGACGGATTGACGGCAGGAATACAGCAACCTAGCTTCGCTCATAACGGTGCTACTTCATAGAAACAAGTGAAATTCACTTGAACACATTGTTTAATTACTCACATTGGGTTGAAAATAGGAAAGAATGTCTAGTTTCTGTATTTACTTTTTCAGAACCGGAACGTATGTTATGTCGTCAAATTCACACCCGGAACGACGTTGTTATGTATGACACACATGCTCACGGACGCACACAGGATGTGCGATAGTTTTATGGATGCTGGTTTTACGTGAGGGGACTGTTTTACGGCATGAATGGGTTGTTAGTGTGAGTGGCACAGGAAGTAAAGTTGTCGGGTTGAAGCATGGTGTAGTGTGGACCTCGTTCATTCACATTCTGTTAAGAACATAATATTGGCGACAAGGATGGCTGAGTTTAGCTTACCCCCGCCTGCTCCGTTTCTCCCTGTGCCCAGCAAGCTCGCTGGATATCTTTTCAAACTATTTGGACGCCATGAACTTTTCGGATATCCCCGACAAGAGGAAAACTGCGCTCCTCCGTCACTGCCTCAGCACCGAAGGTCAGAGGATTTTCCGAACGTTGGATGATGCGGAAACGTTCGAGGACGTGGTCGCCCTCTTGACAAATCACTTCTCGGGCAGCCAACGAGTGATCCTCCGGCTCTACAAACTGCGAAAACGGCTACAACGGCCCGGTGAGTCTATCCAAGATTACGTCATGAACCTGAGAGACATGGCGAGATCCTGCAACTATGGCGCCCTTCAGGACCAGATTATACGTGATCAGCTTATTGAAGGAACATTGTGTGACAAAACAAGGGAGAAATTGCTTTTGGAATCTGATAGATTAACACTGGATGAAGCAGTAACTATTGCAATGCAAGTTGAGGCTGCTCTGGAGTGCTCCACTCTGCTCTCAGACAACACGGCATGGTCCCGCCCATCAAGTATATTGGCTCAGCAGCTCCAAACAGCCCCCAATTCACAGACCGGCCTCTCCCCCCATAGAGTATGGGGATATAGATTCTGTGCCTCTTATACAGCTGACACAGAGACGGGGTGCACGCTGCTGTAGGAACTGTGGGCCCACTTCTCACAGTTCAAGATCTCCAAACTGCCCTGCCAATGGACGTACGTGCAGGCACTGTTTGAAACTCAACCACTTTGCTAAGGTGTGTCGATCTGCAGCTGCCGCTCAGTTTCCACGGACAGGGACAGTGCCTGGCTACGACGAACGCACGGAGATCAGACATGTCTCCACAAACGTCAGCAGTGCTTATACCCAAGCGTCCTTCAAAACATGCACTGTACGGCTGGATGGGGTTAGCGGGCACTGATAGTGGATACAGCAGCAGGTGCATCTCTGATAAATCTGGGGACCTATTTCAAGTTTTTCTCCCACCTACACTTGCGCCCTCCCATCATCCCCTTCACGGCTTACAATGGCTCCAGGATTGACATTTTTGGCACGGTCTCTATCCCGGTGCGTTATGGCCCCAAACACCTCTCGTCCTTCTCATTCCATGTCGCACGAAGAGGTGCCAATCTCATGGGCCTCGATCTATTTGAAGCCTTGGGGTTCAGCCTTCATGATAACACAGGCCAAGTCATCCTCCACATCACCTGCACATGGCAGCAGCGCTGGCCGGCGCTTTTTGATGGACTGGGCTGCCTCACAGCCTTCACGCATCGCCCCCCTGGTGGATTCTACTGTGTCCCCTGTGATACAGCCACTGCGGAGGGTTCCACTTGCCCTGAGAGATGCGCTGGCCACAGAACTCACATCACTGTTGGAAGCAGGTGTCATTGAGCCTGTGGATGCTTCCCCCTGGATCTCAAACCTAGTCCCCGCTGAAAAAAAGACAGGTGGGGTTCGTGTCTGCGTCGACATGCGCCTACCCAACAAGGCGGTTATCCCTGACAAATACCCACTGCCTACATCTGAAGAACTGACTTCACAGTTCTATGGTTCTGCAGTGTTCACGAAGCTCGACCTGCGCCAGGGCTATCTGCAGGTACCCCTCCATCCAGCAAGCAGGGACCTTACGGCCTTCATCACACACATGGGAGTATTCAGGTACACTTGCATGCCGTTTGGCCTCAGTTCTGCCCCCAGTTGTTTCCAGAAGGTCATGTCCACGATCCTGGCCGGGATTCCTGGTGTCACAGTTTTTCTGGATGACATGGTTGTCCATGCACCGGACATGCAGACCCACGATGAGCAGCTCCACCTTGTGTTCACAGCATTACTGAAGAACAACCTGACCCTGAATGGTGACAAGTGCACTTTTGCAGCCCCAGCTATCGACTTTGTGGGGTTCCGCCTCTCTGCCAAGGGCATTGCACCTCTCCAGTCCAACGTGGATGCTGTCCACCAGATCCCCGAGCCCACCTCAGCCTCCCAGGTGGCCTCGTTCCTGGGTATGACTGCATATTATCTCAGATTCCTCCCCCATTACTCACAGACCACAGTGCCTCTTCGCCAGCTCCTTAAGAAGGGGGAGCCATGGACCTGGACCCCAGCCTGCTCAGAAGCCGTCAGCACGCTGAAGGCCCAGCTCACCTCACCTCCTACACTTGCCCACTTTGACCCAGACAGCCCCACCATCGTTACTTGCGATGCATCTACTCGAGCAGTGGGGGCTGTACTTTCCCAAATGCAGAATGGCATGGAGAGGCCAGTCCCCTTTGCCTCACGGGCCCTGACCCCGACAGAGCAACGTTACTCAGTGGGTGAGCGAGAGGCCCTTGCCTGTGTCTGGGTGTGCGAAAGATGGCATTATTACCTCTATGGACGGCACTTCCCTCTCCGCACGTACCACCAGGCTCTGACCATGCTGCTGTCAGCCTCAGGCACAGGCCACAAGCCCCTCCGCCTGTACAGATGGGGGGAACGCCTCAGACAGTACAACTATGAACTCCAGTTCACCCCAGGGAAGGACAACATGGTTGCTGACCTCCTTTCCCGCTATAGGCCTCTGAATCATAGCACAAGTTAGACATTATGATACTTCGGACCTTTGATGGGAAGAAATTTTAGTGACTGGACCTCCTTGAATTTTAGTTGAATACCCCTGGTATAAATTCTTCAACAGAGTAGACACATTGGGTCATTTATGTGCCTGGGGCTGCAAAAAAACCCTCTTCTCTTTGAGCAGGCAACCTGTAGCAATAACCTCAACGGTTATGTACAATTAGTAGCTCACGAAAAGCCCTGCAGCAGTATAGCAGCCACACCAGGCTCTACATAATTCAGAAAGGGTTCCCATATTTTAAAGAAAGCATCCATTTTAGTATGTAAAATACATGTGAGGTATTCTAATGGTACTAAATCGAACAAAACTCTCTGCCAGCCTTTAACTGTTAGTACTTTGTCATTAATCCACTGTAATAGAATGTTTTTCCTTGCCGCGAAGGTAAGGATACAATATAATCTTTTTTTATTAATTGATTTTATACCCTTGCCTGGAAGGCCCAGTATCAAAGACACTGGGTCCAGTTCCAATTCTAAACCCAATATTTTTTCCATTTCATTTAACACATTGGACCAATATAGTTGCAATTTACGACAAGACCAGTAACAGTGGGTTAAAGTACCAATATCTGTTTTACATTTAAGGCACATGGGAGAAAGGAAGAGTTAAAGTAGTGTCTATGGTTAGGCGACACATGCATTCTGTGTAGACTTGATTATGCTTGACAGACATCAAAGAGGGGTTACAGTAGTTCGGTTAGCCTGACTTGAGTCTCCATTGTTGTCGTGGAAACAGATTGTGTGAGAAATGGCTCCCAGCTGCTGTTACTTCCATCAGCTGCAACTAGCAGTAGTAGGCCTACTATATAGCGCACAATATCATGCACAATAAAGCAGTAGTAACATTGGCATGCAAACATTAAAACAATGTAATAAGCGGACAAATATACTGAATTGGCCATGCACACCAAAGTACGCAATGATAAAAAAAGATATCTGTATTATTTTTTAGAATGAATGAAAAAAAGGAAAAGAAAGACATAAGACTGAACTGGTGCACATTTGTCAGTAATGTTCTGCACAAGGACCTTAAGATAGACAATGTGTGGGAGCTTTTTCTTTGTTTATAACGGTAACACTCTTCTCCTACGCATCAGTCACCTTGTACCACTGGGTGCAACAGCTCTAATGTAAGAAAACCATGACAATAGTTCACACATCCAAGCAAGCAGTTGATACTGTTTGTAGCATCTGCATGTAACCACTATAACTAGAACCATAGCAATTAGTAATTTCTTTCACATTGTTTTATTATTTCTGTTATTTTTGTTACTTATTTTATGTTTTATATTGTGTTTATATTCTGTTTCCTTTTTCCTGCTGAATCTGATCACGCTCTGCTGCTGCAACAGCCAAATTTCCCTATGGGGTTCAATCAAGTTTCATTTTATCTTATCAAGGGAGGGAGAATGGATGTATTTCTTTCCATCTGGGATCCATTTGTTTATGGCTTCTCCTCTCTGAACCCTAGAAAGTGTTTAAACGAGAAATGCACCCGTCTTATCAGGCTAAATCACAAAGTGGGGCTGCAGTAGAGAAGAGCATCCCATTCCACCCCCACTAATTTAGAACCCGTAGATTCTCCCTATTTCTCCAAATGGTTCAAATTCTGGTGTTGGGTATGTACACTTCTCTGCCCACAGGAAGTGACACATCCAAATCTAAGGGTGAAATCTCACTGAACAGCAGTGAGCAGCGCTCCGTCCAGAGAAAGCTGGACTCACCAACATCTTTTGCCTCTCTCGTCCTTTTGGTATCCTTTGGTATAAAGTATCACAGACTGGCTTTTATCTTACTTAACTTACAATTGTCAAGGAAGTCAAGGACCCATCTACACAGGGAGGTGTTCAGTCCTAGGTCCCTGACCTTAGTGACGAGCTTGGAGGGGGTTATGGTATTGAACGCTGTAACCTTTGAACAGCATTCTCACATAATTCCCTTTCCTATTATCCAGGTGTGAGGGGGCAGTGTGAAGGATGTAGGCGATGGCATCATCTGTGGATCTTTTGGAGCGGTGGACAAACTGCAGTGGGTCCAGAGTGCTGGGCAGTGAGGAGCATATGTAATCCTTGACTAGCCTTTCAAAGCACTTCGTTGCAATTGAGGTGAGTGCTACAGGCAGGGTTTTTCCTGCATAGAAAATTACAAGGCAGCCGCCTCGATCAAATTTCGTGCCGCCTCGATCAACAAAACAACTATTTCATAACAAGCCGTGCGCTGATTTCTGTCATTTGTAACTGCAATTGCGGCATTACTCTGCTGTGGCGCTGTGGCGTAATCAGCACAATAGCCCTTTGAGCTCTACCTAACTCTCACAATTAACCATAGATGGTTAATGGAATGCCCTGAATGAATACTGGTGTGTATATTTTATTCTCTGTGTGAGAAAATGGCAAAGCCGGAGCTCCATCCTGGTGTCAGGTCTCTTGTGGTCTTGGATAGTCTTGATAAGCCTGATGGCTCAGTCCACGGCTTCTCTGAAGGATGACGATGATGATGAATGTTGATTTTCAAGGGGCAGTACCCTGCGATTTGTCAATTGAAGTATATTTCATACGCTGCAGCAGCTGCTGGCATGCCACACCCACTGTCCCCTCCCTGGGCTTCTGGGCAGAGGCAAAACCCCCATTGCCTGTATTTCCAAATTTTGTCAACCACCTTCAGGTGTCTTGGTCAGTGGCTGCGGCTCTCCGTTATGCTCTTGCCAGTCTCAGTGGGGTGAGCATGGACTGGAGAGAACCTCGAGGGTGGGCTCAACCTTTGCTCTTTTGGCTGGGGTGAAGTAGTCTGGCAGCAGGGATGCACACCACCCTAATTAGAGGTGCCGTACCACTGATGGCCTAGTAGTGAAGGCTTTACAGTCGGCAACCAGTTATCTATGGATAGCCGCTGAGAAGCCTTCTGTTTGGCTACGTACGCCTGCACTCTCAAAAAAAAAAAAAGGGGACATAAGTACCCTATACATTAATGCTCCTTACAGTAGCCTACAACCTGAGTTGTTTATGGAAAAATAAGCAAAACTTGATAATGTGTTCACTTAACCATAAGTGAAATGTAGATAGACACAACACAGCGGGCAGATCGATTTATTGATATTGCAACATCACCCCATACTAAGGGGTCTCTGCACACTTTACAACAAAACAAAAGCATTTAAGAATGTATACACACACACACATGCATAACCACACATACATTTGCACTGATATACACATAGGGACATACCCACATGGATAAACATGACATGGCAGGGATAATACAGGACATGGATATACATACTTATGATGAGGATAACCGAGGGGAAATCAGTAATAATAATAGTAACAATAGTAAAACATTGATAAATTCTAGCCAGTAAAACTAGAGAGAGCTGTAGTGTAGAGAGAAAAAAATGGGTTTTAAGCCTAGATTTAAAAATTTCAGCAGAGTCCACTTCTCTTACAGACGAGGGAAGAGTATTCCAAAGAGAAGGGGCGCGATGTGTAAATGCTCTACTCCCAACTGTTTTTTTGTTAAACCTGGAGACCATCAGATAACCAGCACCTAGAGAGCGTAAAGGGCATCCTGGAATATACGGTTTAATCAAGTCAGATATGTATGACCCACACACACACAAATCCATACAAAAACACACAAACACACCCCTACACACACACACGCACACACACTTTTTATGACAGTCCAGTCAATTGTATTTGATGAGAATTTCTACATCCATGCATTTGATTACAGTTGTACACTGTAATTGTCACATCTATACACACGATGTGGACTGAACCTTTTAGGATGCCCCAAGTCTGAAGCCTTTAGTCAAATGCACCTGCTATTGCTTGGCCTGTATGCAAGCCCTGAAACTGTTTTGCTTGTAGTACAATCAGTAGTTAATTTGTACACAAATTTCAAGGGGGATGGTGTGGGTCTTAAGGGGACAAACAATTCGATAGTGGCAAAGACAGTGTGGAGGGTGGGGGACTGGCTGTTTACCCTTTTGTGTATATTGTAACAGCACAAAGGTAATTCTATACTGAAAAGACATGCATGTTAGGTATCAAATACTCCTGCTGTTGCCCTTGACCAAGGCACTGGCCTCAGAATTGGTGTTGGTCCCCCGGCACTGCACTGTGGCTGCCCACTGCTTCTAAGTTAGGATGGGTCAAATGCCGTGGCTTCCTCATGTGAAGAAAACAATGTGATGGATTTTGATGGAATAAACAGACATGTCATGTTAATACGGTTTTACAATCAATTAAATTGTAAGCACATGAATTTGCTTTTAGAAACATTAGAAACATTACAAAATGTTTGAAAACAGCCTAACGTTTTAATAGGTCTATTGGCGCGGTCCTCACAGGCTGTTTAATGCATTTCTTTGCATGGATGTGGGTAATTTTTTAATGACTTAATTTGATGTTCACAGGCAGTTCACAGGCTTTAATCAATTACTAGGATTGTTGGCTGGCCTATAGGCTAGAAATAGGGGTTTTGAACATATCGATCTGCAACAAACCAAGACGAGTAGGTCGTCATGGAAACAACTAAAAGAAGCAGAAAACCCAACTGGACAGAAGAGCAATGTTTGCAACTGGCCCAACTGGTTGATGAGCATAAAACTAACTACTAACATCAGAGAATTTGGCCATGGTGTTACACCTCAAGCTAAGAGGCAGGCATGGCACGAAATGGCACTCATTCCCTCTGGTAGTGCGCACCATTGAGGAGTATGAAAAGTGGTGGCATGTGCTGCAATCTAAAACATGAGGGGAGATTGCAGCTACAAGCACAGGTGAGTACAAGCCTGTAATATTATCACTTGTTTGCAATTGCTGATTAAGTCCATTGAAATACAGAATTATCTGTGCATATACGTATATGCTGTGTTCTTGTGTTTTTAGGGGGTGGTCTAGGGCCGTCCATAGAGACAGTGCATAAAATAGGCCACGCCCATCGTGGGGGAAACCGCTGCAACGCTTTCCATTCACCTTGTGTGACTGAATGTACATCATTGTCATTATTCCCCAAATTAAACATGCCTAAAAGCTGTTGGGATTCACAACCAACAAACTTAAAAACCATGAATTACAGTTTTTTGGGCTCCCGAGTAAAACAAGGGAGCCGTTGAGAAGAAAAATGGGGATCTAGGCCGTAAGGAGAGAGGCGCTGACAGTGGTACATGGTAGAAGAGGGGGGAAACTTTGGGACCCTGAGACTAAGTACACTTATAATGTGGCCAGTATTTTGTCACTGGTCAGTAACTTACCAGTAATTATCTAGTTATATTCTTGTAAGATAATCTGTATGTTAAAATGTGTTTAAAAGCTGCATGTTGTCCTAACATTAGGTTGCTACTAAGCTAATATTACTGAGCCAATTCCTCTCTATAAAACAGATGAGTTGTGTTCATGTGTGGGTCAGGATAGTTTGCTCTGTATTGACTGCCAGTCTAGGGTGCAAAAGTAATGAGAAATCTCACTGACTTGTTAGCTAACATAAGATAGTTAACAACAATCCACTTTAATTACCAATGTCACGTCAGCGTCGCGTATAGTCTGAAAAGCATAGCTGTATTTCCAATTTTTAAATATAAAGTGAAATTATTCAAAGTCAACTTATTATCTTACCTGGTGATTAAATTAAGTAGTGGTAAATGTCAAGGTATTTCACTTCAGGCCACTGTGTGGGATCATTTATCCAGCTTTATTGAAAAATTAAGTTCATTTTTTCAGTGTACCTTCTCCTCTCTGTTGGAGGCAGTGTGCTGAAATAATTCTTTGACAGACTTACTCGAAAACAGGAAAAACCTTGTCAGGCTGTCCATATCTGTTAAGATTTCCTCCCGATCGCCGCTTTTGCCGGTTTGTTAGCGATATTGTTTTCCCCCACGGTGGGCGTGGCTTTCAAAGTATGACGCGCTCTGCAGTGTGTCTATACTGTTATACCGGTATGATTTCTCTTAATGGTATGCATTTTCTTTATATAATGATATTTGTAGGTCATGATTTCTATAATAATTAACTACAAATAATTGCATAAACTGTGACTCAAGTGAAAGCCGGTAAGTAACCTAGCAAACAATTTTAGGAATTGGTCTGCGCTTCCAGTAGTTTCTGGCCTGAGCTGCATTACGTACCTAGAGAGTGTCACGGAGCTACAAAACAAACCCGCTAACTATCGTCAGCTATGGGCGGTGAAGAAGCTAACACTGAACAAATGCTTGTCAAGAGGAAGTTTTACTGCAAAAAAAAATGCAACATCTGTAATATGGTCTTGGTTTGGATTCAAAGAGTGACGTAAATGCAACATCAATTTCCATATGCAGATGACACGCAATACCTACCCATAAATCCTTCTGACCCCACCAACCTGTCATCTTTTAAGACATGTCTCTCAGACATAAAATGTTGGATGGCTCAAAACTTTTTACAGTTAAAAGACAATAAATCTTAAATCATCTTATTTGGTCCACTTTCCACCACAATCGTAATTCACCAACATCTTGGTGTTTTAGCTACTAATGTTAAGTCCTCAGCCAGAGACATGGGATTTTTCTTTGATAGTGGTTTTAGCTTTAACACACAAGTGAAAAAGGTTGTCCAGTCCTCCTTTTACCATCTTACAAATATTTCTATTTTTAAATAATGCTGACTTAGAAAGTTATCCACACTTATTTTTCCCCGCCTAGATTATTGCAATTCTTTACACTCTTCCCTCAATAAGAAAAACCTTTTACGCTTACAATTAGTCCAAAACGCAGTAGCCAGGCTTTTAACAGAACACATCACCCCAATCTTGACCTCCCTTCATTGGCTACCCATTATTTTTAGAATTGATTTTAAGATTTTATTGATTACTTTGAAAGCACGGCTCAGTCTAGCTTCCTCTTATATCACTTGTAACCCAATACGAACCAGAGTGCAGCCTGAGATCCTCTGGCAAGGCCCTTCTGGCAGTTCCTGGGTCGAGGCTGAAGACACTAGGTGATCATGCTTTTGCTACTGGGGCTCCGTCCCTTTGGCACAGCCTGCCCGAGTTATCAGGCGGGCAAATTCAGTGGCCTCCTTCAAACTCACTTTTTTTAGACTTGCTTTTAATGCCTGATTGGCTTATGTTCTTTTGTTTTTACATTTGCGTGTGTCATGTTTTAATTCCATTCTTACTTTGTGTTGTTTTTCTGGTTGTTAATCTGATGTCTTCGTAACGCACTTTGTAACTCTGTTTTTAATAAGGGCTATATAAATAAAGTTATTATTATTATTATTATAATAAAGATTACCCAGAGCACAAAAATACTTCACAGTGGCCATGTTGATGTGTCATAGCAGGTAAAAACAGGTGTATCTAATAACATTAATGATGGTTCCATTCGATGTAGGTGTTCCAGTGCCAGGGCCCTGGTATTGTGCATGCTGGCTCATTGGAATGGCTGTGGTACACCTAAATGGAATGGAACCATCATTAATATTTATAATATTTAATTAACTTTTTTTTTTTTTAAATTTTAATATTTATTTATTTATTGCTTACACCTGTGTTTACCGGCTATGACACATCAAAATGGCTGCTGTGAAAAGGGTCCATTAATTTCAGCCTTTGCGATTTGGAAATTGCAGAAGTTCATATTGTGATTTGGATTTTTTTTCCCATTAGTTGTTCAGCTCTAAATTACATGCACATTAACCAACTAAAATACAGGCCATGGTGTGTTCATATCAGGAATCAAACAAGGCTGATATTTGGTGTGTGTGTGTGTTGTGTTTTACAGAGAATGGTGTCAAAGACCCTCACACTGACAGGGCAGTTGGTGTCTGTAAAAATGTGGTTAGCACTTTCTCATTTGCATGGAAGAAGAAAGAGAGAAATGTCAGTTGCACAAACTGAACATGACGTGGTTCAGCACAAGCTCATTACAGAAACCTAACAGGTGGGGCTCCCGCCAAAAAATGATTGAACGGTTCCTTGAGCAAGAGAAGCCCATAACCCAGGTCCTGGTAGCTGACAAGAAAACTATGCATTTAGTGCCTACCTGGCAGGACATCCTTGTGCTAGAGGCAATAAACAAAGCCTTGTCTCCACTGCAAGAATTTACAGATGCACCTGGAGCATCTGGAGAGCAGTATGTCAGCGTGTCTTACCTCAAGCCTGTAATCAAAGCTCTTCAATGACAGTGTTTTGAAGGTAACGGAGCATGCTGACCTCACAAGAAAGTTCAAAAGCACCACTCTGGGCTATCTGAATGAGAAGTATTCAGATCCTGCCACCGACAGCCTTATGGATATGCCGTCATTCTTAGATCCACGCTTCAAAACCACCTATATAAGCGCAGACACGGTGGAGTAGAGCAGCAGCTGAGCTTGAGGGAACACAGCAAAGCACATCTGCGAGCCCACCACAAGCAGAAGCTGCACAAGGAGCACCAGATGTCCCTGGGGTTGGTGAACCAAAGCGGAAGGCTTTTTTAACAAAGACCAAAGGAGCTCTGGAGCTGATCGTGCTGACAGGCATGCAACTGAGGATGAGCTGCATAGCTACCTACAGATGGTTGAAGCAGACAGTGAATGTGATCCTCTAGACTGGTGGAGAGCAAATCAAGCCAACTTACCTAGAGTTAGCCAACTAGCCAGGAAATATGTTCGATGGGAGAAGAGTTGATAATTCACCCTTTTTTCCTCCTTTTAGGCTTTCCCTTAAAAACACTCTATTTAGTTAGTTATTTACCTAGGTTAGTTTAGTCAAGTTCAGGTTAGGTTAGACTTTATTAGGTTAGACTGCGTTCACTGTGTTCCTAGCTGAACAGCTTATTTTAGGTTAATTGGTTGTGCCTATTTTAGTTTTCCTGAGTTAACTCTTTAAAAAAAAAAACCCAACTTATTTTCTTCTTTTCACAGGTGAACAGGTGGATAACCCTTATCACTTTTACAGGTAAGTTTTAACCTTTGGTGTGACCCCTTTTTTCCTTCCCTTACAGGTAAGTAAACAAAACTCACCTCCACATCAAAATATCAAGTGAACATTACTATAGCAAAACACCATAACATTGACAATTATGAAAATAAAAAGGTAACAATGAATTGGATATCCTTTCAAGTTTGGTTCCATTTCCATTGTGTTTAGTTCAGCTCAGTTCTCAAAATGAGGAGAATACACAACACTCCTACCACTGGCAGAGAAGTAGGCCTATTCTGTCTACAGTCGTACTCAGCGGATCCTCACACTGGCACTCAAATGTTTTGTTAATAACTGGCAAATAATCATAAACCTTTTGTGTTCGTGTTTTTTTTCCTCTCTTTTCAGTTAACATAGCTACTTTATCAACTCTTTGCTGGCAGTCAATACACGTTACAAGCAAACTTAAAACAAGTTTCAGTCCAAGTTCTCACAGATCGACCATTTGATGGTGATGACATGAAAGAGTGTTAATTGACTTTTTTTTTTTGGTTAAATTCACCTTTTTGTGATAGTGAATATATATATATATAATTTTTTTTTTATGTGTCATGTATAGCTCAAGTTGACTGCTGCTATGAACTGTTTTCAAAGAGAAGGTTGAAATAGCACAGATGTTTCAGTCAAGGTTGCTTTTTTTCCCCCATGTTAATTAATATTTAGTTAAACTTAAACTAAACTTGTTTTTGAATTATACATTTCTGCACTTTGTTCACAGAGTTAAAATATTTGAAAATGTATCAAAGAGATACACGTTGACTGCTGACATGTTCTGAAGGAAAAGGTTGAAGTACATTTGAAAAAAGAAAATTAAAAGATCAATTTACTTCATTTTTTTGGCTTTTTGGTTCCTGACTGATAAGCTCAA
This sequence comes from Centroberyx gerrardi, assembly GCF_048128805.1. Lineage (NCBI taxonomy): Eukaryota > Metazoa > Chordata > Actinopteri > Beryciformes > Berycidae > Centroberyx > Centroberyx gerrardi. Next base: position 8,314,734 of record NC_136004.1, read on the forward strand.
AGGTTTTCCTTGGTTTCATCAAGAACTATCTCACCATCCAAATCAAGCTGGAATAACAGTCCCATTTAGTATCTACAGTATATAGTATTTGTAACACCCAGGAAGCACAATTTCATTGCCTTTATGATTAACCAATATCGTGATACCGTGATATATCTGAAAAATATCATGATATTGACTCTTCCACCTGTAAGGGCTTACTCAGGTACCGGAGACTGTATTTAATATCCTATTTAATATCCTGGGACAGTCAGACACTAGTATCACCGGGCTGCAGGAAGGCACAGACACTTCAAAGATTCAGCTAATGGAAATTCAACAAAGGTAGGACATGTTATGGGTGCAATAGCCTACAAACCAACAAAGCAGGCAAGCAGAATATAAAGAGCAAATTTTATGAGGCATATGTGACAGAGCCATTAGAGGAATCGGGGCCTTCAACGTCACAGGTGCCGCCGCCACTCCAACAGCATCCCTGCTGGACAGAAAATTGGAAATGGGGATGGATGTTCTCAGGCAGCATCAAAGAGTCCTGTTTTTACAGGAAGAGAAATGCAAACTGAACTTTTGAAAAATGAAATTAAATGACCAATAAAACAAGAACCTTTTGTCTTTTTAATATAGCATTGAATAAAAGCCATGCATTTGAATCTATTAAATGTAGGTTGGTCCAAATAACACCCCGAAAACTGAAGTTTCGAATGGGAATAAGCTGAATGGAAACGCCAAATAAAAAAAATAGAAAAAATCCCCAAATATTGCAAAAAAAAAATTATATGACAGAATTATTATTACTTCTCCGATGGCAAGTAACTCTTGGAAAGCTCTCTCTATTGTGATCTTGCCTTACCCCCCACACATGCAAACCTACTCATTTGCTTAAAAGCCGTTAAGCCGCTTGACGTCACACTTTTTTATTGGACCATTTATTTTTATTTTTTATTTTTATAAAGAGTGCGGCTCTTGGCACTGGCAGCATGAACTGCCACTATGACATTTTGCCACTCAAGTTTTTGGTTGGTAATGGCCGAACTGAGGCCGCCGGGAAATTGCTCCAGCTTTGCCATTTTCTCACAGAATGGAATGACAAGCACATTTACATACACACTATTGATTCAGGGCATTTCATTAACCATCTATGGTTAATTGTGGGAGTTAAGGGGCCGAGTATGAGGCTCGTGCACATGCGAAGAATTCATTTTATGGGACCAGTATGAGCTACTGTGCACTGTACAAAGATTAACCATCTCTTCTAATCATCTAGTAAATTAAAAGACAGTGCTTAAATCCAAAACTAAATCAATGTACTCTTACACATTACAGCATAATCGATAAAGTCATGCACACAACAAGACCACAAACACACATAAAAGTTTGACTTAAGTAAATGACTGCAGCGGCTCAGTGCGTCTCGGTGTGTTTACTTTGAAACCTTTTACATAGTGTCATCCCGTTTCATCCCCAAAGTGTGTAAAAGAAAAATGAGCGAAGCGTTAACAGTTATGAATTATGTTCATTATTTAGGCTATTTGTTTATTTATTTAGTTTAGGTCTCCTTAAATTGACCGCTGCAGCCAACACGTTCCAAAACGCGCAACGTTTACTTTGATGGCGAGCTGTCTCTGTTTCCGGCTCTCGACTTCCTTGTTCGATTTTCATTGTACAAGTTGGATAATGGAACAAGCTAACGCTTGGCGCGCTAAATTGCATTGCACGTCTTAGGACAATGAACTTAGGAAATACTCCGAAAAATGGGATTTTTCATTATACAATGTGAATAACTGCAAATGAATTATACTTCATGCACGGACCGTCTATCAGTGTAATTTCTTAACAGCCTGAGACCAATTGGGGCTCTGCTAATTGAGACTAATTCACACCATGTGAGCCTATCATGTAATGGAGATGCTTTTTGGACAAACGATACGTTTTCAAACCAAATAAACAAAGCCAGAATTTAGTTGTAGAGGTTCTTCTGACATGGAATATTATTATTATTAGAGGACTTTCTAATTTTATGTGGAGTAGGCCAGAGTCAGTATCTCTTGAACATTTCAGGATGGCTGCGCCTGGCACCGCCGTCTCCAATGCGCCCTCATTATTTTATTACCTTGTGACATCCAGTCCAACTGCTTAACACCTTGAATTTGTCGCATTTAATTGTGACAAATTGGGGCTCTGCTAGAAGACTGTGATGCACTTACTTGAGACTCATTCACACCATATCAGCCTATAATGAAATGTAGATGTTACGCTATTTAGTTGTAGCCTTGACATTATTCTGACACGGGATATTATTAATAGAGGGGTTTCTAAGTTGATGTGGAGTCGGCCTGGAAAATTAATTGAGGATAAAGGCCATTTTTTGCTTCATTTCACTACTTGTCACGACCTGGCTCTGAAGCCATGACAAAAAAGAGGGGGACGCAGGTTGAAAGCCAAATAATTAATAATTTATTTAGATAGCGTAAATAATCATTAACACAAACTAAACTAAGGAAACAATGAGGTGTGTTCGTCAGTAGAATCAGTGGTGAGGGTGCGTGTATGCATGTGTGCAAGGTGTCATGTGAAAGAAAGATGTTGTATAGCTGCAAACAAAAAGACAACCATGCGCGGTCGAGAGAGAGAGAGAGAACAGAAAAAAGGGACTCTCAAGCCAGAAAGGCGGGGTCTTATAGAATGGGAGCACCGGGCCCAGGTGCTTCCAACTACAGTAATCGCACTCCGCCCTCCAGGTACCTGCTGCACTATAGAAACAAAAAACATAGAACATGAAAACAAGCCAGGGGACCGTCACACTACTAAGTCGGGATTTCCCACTGTATCCAAAATGTGCGCACGCATGGGTCAAAGTATCCGTGGCGGTGCGCACAGTTTCACGCCAAGTTTGTTTTTATAAATCCAAAAGGGTCACACAGGCATAGCGTCTGGGAAAACAGCTCCAAATCAGCAGGCAAACTCCAGGTACAGACAGTATGTCAAAAGGATGAAGGCAAAAACTCAGTGAACAGTCAAAGGCGAGCAGAGAATCACAGTCACACTAGGATGATCTGGCAAACTATAGTAGGAAAGGGACTGGTATATATACACTGAACAAAAATTTAAATGCAACACTTTTGGTTTTTTCATGAGTTGAAATAAAAGATCTAAGACTTTTTCTATGCACACAAAAGGCTTATTTCTCTCAAATTTTTTTCACAAATTTGAATTTGTCCAGTTCAAGCATTTTGTGCGGTAAGAGAAAAACCGTTCACCGGAGGAGCTGCTAAGAAAAGGTAGGCTGAAAACTACTTTCCCAAGTGTGTTCGCCGCAGTCAGGCTTTTCTTAACCTGTCTGTTACTAACTGTAAGGGTGAGAGATCTTTTTCACAACTTAAAAGAGTGAAGAACAAACTGGTCGAGTTGATGCTTGTGGAAAAGTTTTCTCTTTGAACTGGATGCGTAGTTTGTGATACTTATAACAACCATAATTTCTAATAGCCTACGCATTGTAATACATTCAGGGATGGACCGGCCATCGGGACTACCCGGTGGGCCGCTCCATCTACTCTATAAACAGAGTGAGAGGGTGTCATGGGGCCAGAACGCACTGGAACGGCAATCTGGGAGTGAATCTGACGACGGAACGCACGTTCCGGTTCTGAAAAAATAAATACGGAGCAATTACCGGTGGTTATACAGGTTTTAAACAACTGGTTTGGTTTTTACACCAAGTTTGCCGGCTGGGCGGTGTTTGGACCTTCGGGCCAATTACAGTGCTAAAAACGCAAACACAGCCGACAGGTTGTGTTGTGAAATCACCAGCAAGGATGGTTGGTGTCCGGTCGATGGCGGTGGGCTGGTGTGGAAACAAGTCCCACAAGTACATTGTCTCAATGTGCTGCTCCTTTCACCTTCTGCAGTTCCCACTGTCACATCACCTCACCTGGTGCTTCAACTGTTGAAGTGATTGCTATACAGTCATTGAGCTTGCTTTATTTGGTGGTATGTGGGGTTTTGTCTGTGGTGCTGAAGTTGCATTAGATGTCTGTAATGATTTTTTTTTTCTTTTTTGTTTTATGATTTTTTTAGTCATGCTCTGTAATGCTTTGGCCTTTAGTCTTCATTCAAGCCTTTGCAAATTTATGGTGGAAACAATGATTTTTAGCATGATGTCTTTGATGTGAGTTGCATTCAAATTTGATACAGTATAGCTCTGTGTGTAAGCGCCATATAAAATGGCATTTGGAGTCAATCTATGGTGTAAAGTAATTTGTTGGTTAGTACATTGTCTTACATTTGTCTGTAGTATATGTGTTGAGCCTGTATAGTTTAAGTTAATGTAAATTTATGATCTTTATTGCCATAGTAAATTTCACTTTTTTGCGTGTAAAGTGGAAGGAGGGGGGCACTTCAAGTGAGGTCACCATAGGGCACCACACTGTGTTAATCCGGGTCTGACCTACCTTCATTACACCGTTTCTCAAGAGAGTCAATCATTTATCTGAATAGCCTTCTTCAGCTTCACATTTCCCCCTCTCCTCTGTACAGACGTTATGTATTGCCCTTTGTTTTTTGGCTACTGGAAGCTCTCTGTATAACATTGGAGGCAGAGCGCATGTGTCCTGGGGGTAGTTGGCTCTGATGAGCTATTTTCAGGGATGCCATCATTTATCTGTCTACCACTGTTCAGAGTAAGGGCCAGCTCCTCTGCTCGTGTGAAAGGTGGTGGTGGTGGGGGACCCCTAATTGGAAGAAGGCCTTCTTCCAATTAACTACAGAGTGGAAGTCAAATAAGCCTAGGCCTACATTTAGGCTACTATTAAGAAAATTAAGTAGTTATAAGCAAATAATATCCTAGTTTGAATTATGTTCTTATACTTTTTTTATATGTTGCCAAGTGCATTTCATGCCGCCTGAATTACACCTAAATGAAATGAAATGAAAAAGTCATTAAGAGTGTACAATTCAGGCAATATGTTACATAATTAAACATTTGTTTGTTGCTGATGTGTTTTGTATTGTTTGGCTGGAGTGAAATATGATGCTCTTCTCTGCTTGTTGCTCTCTAATCAAACCTGATCACTGAAATTGGAATCATCTGTTCTGGAACTGAAAATTCCCGCTGTGCCGTGTCTAGCTCACTCAAGTCAGAATTCAGAATTTAGTTTTGGGTTTCTTTAACCGTCTTTCTGGAATACCCCCCTGGTGGATGAGACTTGGAACGACAGGGCCTGAAACAAAACACACACACACACACACACGACAGACAAAAGAAGGGCTTTGGGAATGAGAGAAAGCTGGACAGGACAGGACCATGGGTTGGAGGTGGAACTGGCTGAGGTCTGGTGTCGATGCAACACATGGAACCACCTCTTCAACTGGCCGATGTCCCACTCAGCTACTGCCCGTGTTTTCTTGTGTGCCCTTGAAAGTCCACACAATAAATTCACAGAAATAATTCAAAGCAACTGATACGAACAACAATCATTTTAACTAGGGCTGTCAAACGATTAATTTTCTTAATCGCGATTAATCTCCGAATTTCAATAGTTAATCCCAATTAATCGCATTTTTAATCGCATGTTTACAATTCCATTATTTTGCATTTCAAAACAGTTTTTAAGTCCATATTAACAATGTAAAGCAATTCTTACCAGAGTGTCTTGATTGGGAATCAAATGAACACAAAGAATACATTTACTTTATGATCTTTTATGTTATTGCTTTCAAATCAAAAGAAGTGCAATGTAGACCCAGTTAATACAATGTCTACTTCTTACAATTTAAGTACACAGAACGGTCCAAAAATGGGCTTCCACAGCAGGACATTTGTAACATTTTCAATTTTCTAATGAAGAATGTAATCTTCTTAATTCTCCTGTACGGCACAGGGGGAAAAAAAACAATGTCCCAGAGACAGTAAAGTGAAATGAAAAACTGCACTCAGACACATCAGATTCAGAACTGTTGTCTAAGTGCTAACTTTTCTCCTATTTCTTTTCTTTAAGCCAATTGCTAAGACAGACCAGTCTGTTAACATTATCAGAGGACAGTGCTGCTCTCTTCTTCTGTACAATGTGACCAGAGAGTGAGAACAGTCTTTCACATGGTACTGTCGTTGCAGGTGTAGCTAAGTATTTCTGTGCGAGAGGTGCCAAGCTTTTGTAGGCCCCTGCGTGTTCAGACCACCATTTCAATGGATAGTCTTCCATGGAGATGCTGGGCTCTGCTCTGTACCGATCCACAGAAGTGTCAGCTGCTGCCTCCCCTTCATCTTCTGAATCTGATGCAACCAACAGGAGGCTCATCTTCTTTTTAGGTGGTTCTGGCTCTCTTGTTTCTTTGTTAGGCTGCTGGGCAGTCTCTTCTTTAATCAACCTCCAGACTTCCTCCCTTTCAGATCTGGGAAGGCATTTCAGATCCTTAAATCTGGGGTCGACTGCTGTTGCCACTTTCAACCATTGGACATTGGTGCTTTCTTTCCGCTTTGAAAGGTCAGTTGTGAAGGTCTCTTTAAACCGGAGCACATAGCCTGCATCATCATCAGAAGCTTCCATCACCTGGAACACATGGCACAGTGCAGGCAGCACCACTGAGCAGGATATGTATTGTTCTCCCCCAAGGAGATCAGTCACATACCTGCCATGAAAAATAAAGTGCAATTAATTGCCAGTTATAAAAGAGACAATAATGAATCACATTTGCATTTTCTACAAAATAAATTCAAAATAAATGTTATTGTGATTTTTTTTTAAGTAGTTTACCTGCAGGGTTCAATGAGTGTTTCAAGTTTTTTGATTTTCTCGAATTCGGCATTGTTCAGCATGACTGGAGTGCTTCTTTGCTGATGGAGATCAAGTTTAGCTCTGAGTGCATCTTTGTTTCTTTGAAGCCGAGTGATCATGCTCAGAGTGGAGTTCCATCTGGTTGAAACACATTTTGATTACTCACTGACGTCCAATGATCCCCGATTAATGCGACAGCATTTGCACTTTTCAGGAGTTCCAGTTTAGTTGCTTTCTCGTTTTCATACAGGTCATGTATGCGTGCAACAATTGTTCCCCGCGACGGTAAGGCATATGACTGATCGGAACATGCCAACCGAAGAACGTCCCTTAGACCTGAGTCTTCTATGATGTTGACCGGTCTGCAGTCAGTTGCCACCCATTTAGCAATCGCTGTAGTTAACTTCTTAGATGTAGTTTCATCCACAGGTCTGTGGCAATTCGCACAGTCTAAAATAGTGCTTTGCCGGCTTTGGCGAAGCGGTTGGTGGCTAGTCTGATTAACGTTAGCACCTGCATGTTTGGCTCGTAGGTGGTAGCTCATACTCGAAGTACTTCGGTGATATTGAAATTCCATTTGACACAAGATGGATATTACTTTTGATTTGTCAACTGAGCCGTCTGGGAGTCTTTTAAAGTGAAACGAGCCATTCAAAATCCCAGTGGTGTCGTTTTTATCCATCACCGTGATGTGAATTACACAGGTGTCATAACCCGGCTCGTGAGCCATGACAAAGAAGGGAGATGCACGTTTTAACGAAGAAAAGAATCACATTTATTAACAAAATACTAACAAATCCAGATCAAAAAGGCATGAGATGTGTCAATCAGTACAATCAGTAGTGTCAGTGAGTGGATGTGTGAGAGATATAGCGTAAGAAGGTGTTGTAAGGTGTAAACTAAAAGTTAACAAAACGGCAGAGCCAACCCAAAACAAAACATGCTGCATCGGGGAGAGAGCCTCCTCAGACTGGGGAGCGGTCCGATCTTAAATATCCCTGGGAGACTGGCCAGGTGCTCCCAGTTGCACTAATGTGGAAACTCCGCCTACCAGGGACCTGAGGGAAGAGACACACAGACAGGGAAATACACACAAACAGGCCCTGATAGAACAGGAGGGCCGTAGGGCCGTCACACCCCCCCCCCTTGAAAACGGGGTCGCAAAGTGTAAAACCAAAATCAACATGACCTCATTCTCCAAATTTCACCTCCATCTTTGCCTGGTACACCATGGCCCCCTCAGCAACCTGAAATTATTTGGAAGCAATTTAAGAGGAAAGGTAAGGGTACAGGAAAGAGAGAAACAGAGGAGATGGGACACATACTGTCACATTCAGGGAGCTCTAGACAGGGCGTCCGCCACCACATTGTCCGACCCCTTAATATACCTAATGTCCAACCAGTATGACTGCAACATCAATGACCACCGTATCAACCTTTGATTTGGACATTGTAGCGAGTTCAAAAAGGTCAAAGGGTTATGATCTGTAAAAACTACTACAGGCACCACACCCGAAACCACATACACATCAAAATGTTTCAACGCCCATATCAATGCCAGTGCCTCCTTTTCGATGGTAGAATAATTTAACTGATAAGAGTTAAACTTTTTTGAGAAGAAACTGACTGGTTTGTCAAAACCCAAATCATCAGCTTGCAACAGAACAGCACCCGTGCCCATGTGACTAGCGTCCACTTGCAGTGAGAATGGACGGTCAAAACGCGGGGCTGCCAGGACTGGAGCAGTACACAGTAAGGCTTTAACAGCTTCGAAAGCCTTCTGGCAATCAGGAGACCAAATAAACATTGCCTTAGCTTTCAGCAACTCAGTAAGAGGCACTACAACTACAGAGAAGTTCCTGCAGAAACTCCTGTAATAACCAACCAGACCCAAGAAACGCATCAATTCTTTTTTTGTGGCTGGTGGGGGATACTGTTCGACAGCGCTAACCTTCTCACCCACAGGACGGACCTGACCCTGACCAACCACTCGACCGAGATAAGTCACCGTTGCCCTCGCAAACTCACACTTCGCGAGATTAACCGTGAGACGCGCCTCGGCCAAACGGCTAAACAGAGCCTGGATGCGCTCCAAATGAGTGGACCATGAGTCAGAGTAGACCACCACGTCGTCTAAATAGACTGTGCAACCCTCTAAGTCACCCAGAACTCGGGTCATGAGCCTTTGGAACGTCGCGGACGCATTACGCATACCAAAGGGCATGACTTTGTAAGAGTACAATCCATTAGGCGTTATAAACGTGGAGACCTCACGCACTCGTTTGGCTAGAGGAACCTGCCAGTACCCTTTCAAGTCAAACTTACTCACGTACTTGGCATGTCCTACTTCATCGACACAGTCTTCCATGCAAGGAAGCGGGAATGAATCCGGTTTAGTTACTGCATTTACCTTCCGAAAATCGGAAACAAAACCTGGGCGTATTGTCTGACTTCAGAACAAGAAGGCATGGTGACGCCCAGCTTGACGAGGAAGGCTCGGCGATGCAGCATGTATTTCAGCCGGATAGGCTGAGCATCGCCCACATCTATATCGTGTTCAATAAGATGCGTCTGACTGGGAGTGTCACCGAACAAACACGGAAAAGATTTAATGATCTCCGTCAAAGCGGCACATTTCGGCTCTGGCAAATGACTCAACAATGTGTTTAAATTACCGAGCGACTCTGAGTTCTTTAGACGACCTTGTAGCCATACTCAAAACCCCCATGTCACTCAAATTTGCCTTCAATTTGGCCCTCACCGTGCTCCCGAGCAGTTGCTCCAACCACGTTTACCGCAACACTACAAACAAAACAAAAAAAAAAAAAAAATCAGACGGAACCCAAAGTGGTAACGCCGCTACTCTTTACAGGGAACTCAGCTCCAAGATACAGAAGAAGTAACAATACCGCACCAATAGTCAGCACCTACCTTCAACCCCCAGCACAACGCCTAGAGACAATCGAGCCTAACAAACCATTTCCCCACAAGCAGCGTGCAAAACAAGACAAATCAAATCCGCCAAACTGTTTTTATTACAGCCAAAAACAAATGCACTTTAAACAACTCACCGCGCATCTCCTCATTAGCACTTAGCCTACCGAAACAAACGCCATTCAAGGCCCACAAACTACGCACGGTAGTATCAAAACAGGCAAATACTAATCTTCCTGTCAACTGACGTCATCTATCACGGCCAACTCATTCACAAAAATCCAAGTGTCCCCCTTTACCCACGGCAAACCCAAGAGGCACACAACTACCAACCAATCAAGCGCTACCACCCGAGTCACTCCGAATCAATTCAATTATCTATCAATTCTGAAAATGGAACGGACGAGCCCCCAATTTGTCATGACCCGGCTCATGAGCCATGACAAAGAAGGGAGATGCACGGTTTTAACGAAGAAAAGAATCACATTTATTAACAAAATACTAACAAATCCAGATCAAAAAGGCATGAGATGTGTCAGTCAGTACAATCAGTAGTGTCAGTGAGTGGATGTGTGAGAGATATAGCGTAAGAAGGTGTTGTAAGGTGTAAACTAAAAGTTAACAAAACGGCAGCGCCAACCCAAAACAAAACATGCTGCATCGGGGAGAGAGCCTCCTCAGACTGGGGAGCGGTCCGACCTTAAATACCCCTGGGAGACTGGCCAGGTGCTCCCAGTTGCACTAATGTGGAAACTCCGCCTACCAGGGACCTGAGGGAAGAGACACACAGACAGGGAAATACACACAAACAGGCCCTGATAGAACAGGAGGGCCGTAGGGCCGTCACACAGGTAACTACACAGCCAGCAGGATGCAGCAGCAATCCATGGCGCTTGATTAGCCAACTAAGGGTGTGTAGAAGGGACAAAATAACATGTGATTAACACGCGATAAAAAAAAAAAAAAAAACGCGTTATGCATCTGAAATTAATCGCATGCGATTAACGCGTTAACACTGACAGCCCTAATTTTAACTATAAATTTAAACATGAGACAGCGGATTTGTTGAGAAAAAATAATATGACTAACTCCAACACATTTGCTATTTTTATAATTTGATTTCCACACACAATTGGAATCAGTTAGGCGAAGTTATCTGTTGCATCACAATATGAGGTTGTGAAAGAGCTGAAATTGTTTGTGTGAACATTCTCCCTGCACGATTTAATCTGTTGCATTAAACTAGCTATTATATTTCTCCTGTCTCTGTGTTTTTCAGCCATTTTCTCCTCTGCTTAAAGGAGTAGTTCACCCAAAAATGAAAATTCTGTCATCATCTACTCACGCTCATGCCAAATGAAACACAGGTGAAATTTGTTAGTCCATATAACACACAGGGAGGTTGCCAGCACAACTTCGTAGCAGCCTTCTCCAAAACAACTGAAGTCAATGGGGACCGGTTCTTTAGAGTTAAAAAAAAAAACCAGAGTAGATGATGACAGAATTTTCATTTTTGGGTGAACTATTCCTTTAAGAAAATCCTAAGCTTTCTACAAGTCCGCCTCTCTACTCTAACAGTTTTTGAAAAGCCTTGAAAACCTTGAAAAAATACTTTTAAGGGGAAGTTATTAGAAAACGTCATAATTCTACAGATTTTCTTAGAATTTCACCACAAGGACCAACACTTGCTTTGTGAATACGGCCACAGGTCTTTGATACACTATCCATCCAAGTGTGTCTTGCTCATCACGGTCATTCTTACATTGTCAATATCACATGGTGTGACATAGTTGTTGTTAATACATAATTTTTTAATGAGTTTACAAATTAAATACAATTAAATCTAAGTAGTAAATTATTTAAATTTGTCACAAAGGGTTTCTGGTTTTTTGATTATCCATTAAATCATCTCTAGAAACACAGGTTATGAATGTAAGATCTTTATACTTTTTGGTACACAGACCATTTAGGTGCAAAAAGAAATATTTTAATATATTGCTTTTTCACTGTACAGTCAGGAACAGTATACAGGTGTGCACATACGTCCAATCCAATCCTCAGACTGGTCAATGTTTTTACTCACAGTAGTATTCAAAGACAGGCCCTCTTTATTTGGCACTTCCTCACTCTCAGATTTAAGCTTTTCCCTTTCTCCATGTATGTAGAAGTTCACATCTGCCACAACATGTAACTGACGATCACCACTTGTGAGAGTGGCGACAGTGCTGAAGCAATTCCATCACCTTGAGAGCGGTGTCTCTTTGCCATTAATTTAAGAGAGAGAGCGATAGAGAGACAATGTATTTTACAGGGAAAAAAAAGTTAACCCATGTTCTCTCTCTCTCCCCCTCTCTTTCTGTGTGTGTGTGTGTGTGTGTGTGTGTGTGTGTTTGTGGTAGGGTGGGGTAACTAACCACAAGTCATGGCTGTGGAGCTAGATTTATCATAATTTCTACCAGAATGATAAATCTTATAGGGATGCAAATTTTAAGCAATTTCCTTAATTGATCATCAGACACGTTAATAGCCAATTAATCGATAAATCTAAAAAAAACAGATTTTGACAGAAAATGCAATAGTAGTAGTTCAAGTCCGGCTTTTTTTCCACGCACGCGCGCGAGGCAGTGCGCGCGTGCATGTGAGGTGTGTGCGTTACTGGGGTGCGTTGTTGGTTTGTGTGTGTCTGCGGAGGGGCGGAGGGAAGGGGGGGGGGAGTTGTGTGTGTGTATGTGTTTCTGTGTGTGCTGTTCTGTGTGCCGGCAACGGCCACGTGGAGACTTTTGGTCACGTGCGCTGTAGGTTTGTGTGTCTGAGTGTCAGTGAAAGTAAAGGGTGAGAGAAAGGATGGGAGGAAGTTTAGGTGTCTGTGTGTCAGTGAAAGTGTCCCTTTTATAATTTATAATTTAACATTTGCCACCACCTCTGCCCGTTTGTCATCGGATGTATTTGTTATAATGACTTGTTTCGATAATGTGTATCCTATGTATGCATTGATGTCTGTCAGACTGCGCGTTTGGGCTATGTGGGAGGGGGGTGTGTCAGTCGGGAGTGTGGGGGAGAAAGGAGGGTGTCTGCGTGTTGCTGTCCTGTCATTATAGACATCGTTTCGGGGTATGTGTCTCGACATGTTTCCAACAGGTTCCAAATAAAAAATAAAAAATCTTCCAGTATTCCGCGGGGGTCACAATTACAACAGTAACAATAACATGATGTTTTGAAATAGGTGTCCATTATAAATTGTGGGTTAAGGAGAAGTAGCTCATTCTATCTCCTACACAAGCCATTAGCCCCCGAGAGATGTGTATCGGGATGGGTCCTAAAATCTCCATATCATAGAGAGGATAGTGTTGTTGAGGGCGGCTATATGTCTGGTTATCCTAACAGTCTTAGGGCCCAGGTGTTTACAATCAAGTGTGACTTCCAGGGAACTGAAGGATGATAGACATATGGACGCCGTTTATCCTTCCTATATACGTTTTATTTTTTAAATCTGTGGACTTTTAATGTTAGTAATCTAACCTTATTGTAACGATTTAGGTACCAGTTTACCATCTAGGATTTCTTACACCACATGGAAATACATTTTTTTCCATTCTGAATGAAATAATAAATTCTATATCTAAAAATAGATATACATATGTGAGAACAGGAACACCGTCTGTTAACTATTATCCCATCACCCATTAGATCTATTTTATTGGGTGAAAAACAATACTAAAATACTTTTTTCACTAAACAGCAAAAGTTTTATAATGAAAACCAGTTACTTTATTTTTATCTTAAAAGAAATGTTTTTCCACAGCCACAACAGACGAAAACAGGAGCGTTTTCACACAACCCAGCAGGGGGTTCTATCAGCTGTCTTCTTACAAAAGAGAGGGGGAGATACATCAAAAGAATAATAAAAAGGGGGGGTATTCCGGTCAAGACCTATATATACCTGGCCCCTCCAGACATTAAGCGTTGTATTTAGCTGTCAGATAGCCACTCTGTCAGACGATCCTGCTGATCTACTAGACCTACAGACCGCGATCCCAGATCTACTAGAACCTGCAAAACCGAAATCTTTTATTTTTATCATGGCATCCGTATCTGGTAAGTGTCTGAGATCTTTCTTATTTCAAAGTATTTTTAAATATTATTTAAGAGTGTTATGTATATTATTTTAAATCCAACAAGGTTTGTTAAAACAGGCGTGAACAACATTCGGAGATCACACAGAGAGGAGAAATCCGGGGTTGTGAGAAAAAATCAGAGAGATTCTGCAGAAGGTAAATGTTTGTAATATTAGCCTACAATATTTTTAATATTAAATAGACTACTGCTGGGGGGAAGGTGTCTAAATAGTAACCTAATAATAATAATAATATCGTTGTAGCAAACTGCAACGTTGTTCCAGACACCCCCAAGAGGCCTTCTCTGAAGAGATATTTGCCCAAAAATAATTCCCCCACCAAAAAGACTCCGAATTACGGTTAGTCTCTTATTTAGACTAATTTCTCCATATTACTACACACCCTACACACCCTGTTGATTTCAAGGTTTTGATGATGTGTTTTATTTTGTTTAAGATACCACCCTGAACAACATCGATGAGCTGACAAAGTTTATATTGGCTTCAAGCACCAAGAATAGACGACCTCTCTTTCGCAGTAAAAGATTGAACTTTGAACCTGGTGAGAGTCTCTTGTTTTTAAATAGACAACAAACAGAGTCTTCGACGTGTAGGCAATTAAGAAATCTTATACATCATTTTCTGTTTCAGCAGCCTGTGACGAAACTCCGGGCGCAAAACGCCCTGCGGCTCAGACTTCTGTAGGGCCAAGAAAACCCTGGAACCAGGAAGAAACTATTTGCTTACTCTCAGATTCAGAAGAATGGACAGATGCACAAATTCTGCCTGGTGAGATGCTAATGTTTTAAATGAGACATATTTTGCTAAACTGGTGTTGCGAATTAAAATTCTTATACGGCGATATTTATTTTCGATTTCAGAATCCGGTGACGAGAATCCACAGACAAGCACAGATCCAGAACCCCCAGCCGCAATTGCAGAACCAGCCCGTGAAGAAGCTATTCATCTGTCTTCAGAACCGGAGAGGTGGTCTGAAGCGCAAATCCAGTGTTGGGATGACAACGAATTTCCCCAGGAAGAAGGGCAGCTAGTAGGATCATCCCGTACAACCTTCCGGGGGCAAGGGCAGCAAGTAGGATCATCCCGTAGGCCTACATCCTGCCGGGGACGAGAGGCCTCAACCGGACCACGCCAAGAATCTGAGGTCGTATGCGCTCAAGATAAAATTGAACGTGTGGCAAGATTAGCTAAGGCCATATTGATGTCTGTTAATTATATAAAAATTGCAGAACGTAAAGCATGTATTGAAAGAAAACAACTAGCACGCATAATATTAAAATATTCCAAAATACAACAAGCTAACGCAAAAAAAAATTGATCGGTTAATCCTAGGCAATTACCGCAAAGGAAATCGGGTGGCTAAAAAATAGAGAGAGAGAGCGACAGAGTGTGTTTATTTTATTTTATGTTCTTTCATCATGCCTCCAAAAAAGTGTCTGCGTAAATCAAAATATGGCAGACGTAGCGGATATGTTGCTAGTGATGATGATGATTCGGATTATGATAATGATAGACACATGATTCCTACAAACCTTGACTTTGAACCCACCACACCCCTCAAAAGTTTGTCTGATATAGAAAATGAAATTGATACCATGTGGCAAGGGATAGAGTCTGATTCGGAGGAATCTGTGATACTTTTAGAAAGTGACAACGAATCACTAGATTTTGAAACAACTTCTCCCCTCAAAAATATATCCGACATTGAAGATAACCTTGAAAGCATGCTGCATGATGTAGAACAATCTCCAGACCCAGATGTCGAGTCCATGTCTCCTACGGATAGTCTTAAACTTTTGCAAAGCTGGGGTATGTTCAAAGGGAGTGTGATAGAGTCTGTAATAGAAAATCTAGAAGATTTAGACCAATCTAATTTGGATTCTGAGCAGTGTGTAAAGCAGGAGGGAGGTACTGTTCCAGCTAAAAACGGTACACCCTTAAACAACAAATTAAGCCCACAACTAATGGAGCGTATAAAACAGGCGGGTGGTATGCGTGATTTTACCATTACTGAAAGACGAAAATTTAACGGGGTCGAAATACGTCAAAATGTAAACTTGCGAAGCATTAGACTGGATGATTTAAATTCGGCGTTAGCGTTGTTGAAACACAAATTAACAGAAGTAGTTAATTTTTCAAACAGTTTAGCGGCGCCTGACGGCATTTTAAATGTTGTCCTAAAAGGTCCATCTCTGTCTAGTGACGTGTGCACTGTGTTAAATGCCGGAAACAGCTACAACGCAGAAACCTTTTTAAACACGATTGCACAGGTAATGCAAAGCAATGACAGAATGTTGTCAGATGAAGGGCTTGAGTTTGCGGTCACTATAGCCCTCAATAAACGTGGAGGCGGCGGCACTCGGCGTAAATTAGGGAGCATCCCATACGATCAGATTATTCAAAAGAAAAAGGCTTGTTTATATGTCCCAACAAACACAGACAATAATCTATGTTTTTCTATGTGTATAGCTCGCTTTATGAACCCTCATCAGACAGAATCTGAAACTTTAGAACAGGCACGTCAAATCCACGCGGAGGTAGGGTTTGATTTGAACCACAAAGTCTCTCTGTCTGATGTATCAAAATTTGAACAACACATGGGTATCAAGATTCTAGTCTTCTATCACAATGATGGAACTAAAAAGCTACAAATGTATCAGACACGTGAACAGCCCCACCCTAATACCTTATGGCTTTATCTTCACGACGAGCATTATTACGCCATACAAAGCAAAACCGGATTTTTCGCTAGTTCCTATGTTTGCGATTACTGCTACAAAGGATATAAAACCAAGGCCTATCACAAGTGTAAATATTTTTGCAACATCTGCTTCTCTGACGACTGTCACAAAAATCGAGATTCAAAAAACATACGCTGTCCAGACTGTTTGCGCTTCTGTAGGTCGACGTATTGTTTTGACAAACACAAAAGTATTGTAAATACGACCCAGCGCGGGGGAAAATTCAGACCGTGCGATCGCACCAAATACTGTGCCGACTGCGGTCGTGTGTACGCTGTAAGTAACAAATCAAATGCTGTAGGCCATAAATGTCAGAAGGGAAAATGTGGCCATTGCGGAGATGTGTTAAGTTCTGACATAGAACATCACTGTTTTATTCAGCCTGCAAGGGGTTCAAAACCGCAGACTAAATACATCTTTTATGACTTTGAAACACGATCGGATGAAAACATGCACGTGGCAAATTTTGTCTGTGCCATTGATTTTCGAGGCAAAAAATGGTGGGCTGCTGGTCCGACATGCGTCGATCTCTTTGTCCAAAAATTTAGACAGCCGAAATACAAAAACTACACCTTCATAGCCCACAATGCATCAGGGTTTGATAACTACATCATGCTTGACTATTTCACAAAACAAGGGACCACACCCAGACTGACAATGCGCGGTAGCAGAGTTTTGCTGATGTACGATGTAGCGTACAAACAGAGATGGATTGACTCATACAGTTTTTTACCAATGCGTCTGTCTAAGACTCCCGCGGCATTAGGTTTTGAAGATGCAAAAAAGGGGTACTTTCCACACTTTTTCAACACCCTTGAGAACCACAATTATGTAGGAGTGTACCCTGAACCGTGCTTCTATGGCTATGACAACATGTCAGATAAAGAAAGATCTGATTTCATGCAGCGGTACACTACCGTGTGTCACGAGGTGTTTGATTTCCAATTCGAACTGCGTAAATATGGAATAAATGACGTCGTAGTATTGCACAAAGCATGCGCAATGTACCGCGAAGCGTTTATAGAATGCACACAGCTAGATCCTTTTAACTACACCACTCTAGCCTCCTGCTGCATGGCCGTGTTTAAAACACACTTCCTCCCGGAAAACACAGTGGCACTGACACACGACGGGGCCTACATCAACCAACACAAGACATACTCCAACGCATCTATTCAGTGGCTTGAATTTGTTGCGGACAAAAACAACACCGAAATTCATCACGCGTTAAATCATGGCGAGGAACAGTTTGGGCCATATTACGTAGATGGCTTTTGTGAACATGACAATCACCGCACAGCTTACGAGTTTGCAGGATGTTTTTGGCACGGGTGTCCAAAGTGCTACAACCCTAGCCATAAAAACGCGGTCAACGGTATTGCTTTTGGTGTTTTGTACAGACAGTTAATGGAAAAAATACAGGCGCTTAGACTAACGTACAAACTAAATGTGACAACGATTTGGGAATGCGAGTGGGAGTCGTCCAAAAAAACAGATCCTGAAGTGCAGGGTTTTTTGAAAAATTATGACGCTCCTGAAAGACTTGACCCCAGAAAGGCATTGTTTGGCGGACGTACTAATGCATACCAGCTGTACTACAAAGCGGCAGAGGATGAAAAAATTCATTATTATGACTTTACCTCCTTGTACCCTACAGTACAGGCCCGCAAAAGTTACGCGATCGGACACCCCAAAATTATCTTTCGCGATTTCGAACCCGTTGAAAACTATTTCGGTTTGATAAAATGCACTGTACAACCTCCTCGTGGTTTGTACCACCCAGTACTCCCATTCAGATGTAACAACAAACTAATGTTTCCCCTGTGTAGGACATGTGCTGAGACACAAAACCAGACCGGGGGCTGTAACCACAACAATTCTGAGAGGGCTCTCTCAGGAGTGTGGGTCAGTTTTGAGCTACAAAAGGCCATTGAAAAAGGGTACGTAGTTGATAAAATTGACGAGGTGTGGCATTTTCCCCAAAAAAGCGACTCTCTGTTTAAGGAGTATGTAAAAACCTTTTTACAACGAAAACAGGAGGCCTCCGGATACCCCAGCTATGCAAAAGATGACGAGTCAAAGGCTAAATACATTAAAGAATACCATGAAAAAGAGGGTATCCAGTTAAATCCCGAGAAAATAGTTGTCAACAAAGCCGTGCGAAGCATCAACAAACTGCTGCTTAATTCTTTGTGGGGTCGTTTTTCAATGCGTGAAAATCTACCCACATGCGAATTAGTAACAGATCCTGAACAATTTGCCTGTTACATGTTTGGAGATCAATATGATGTTAGACAGTTTGCATTTGTGTCTGATCATGTAGCGATTGTTCAGTGGCGATATGCAAACGCACAGGCAGCTAAAACCAAAGACATAAACATCTTTATCGGGGCCATGACAACTGCATACGCTCGACTCATGTTGTACGATTTAATGGACAAACTAGGGGAGAGATGTATCTATTCCGATACAGACAGTGTGGTGTTTGTGGCCAAGGAAGGAGACTGGGTTCCAGAGTTGGGTCCTTTTTTAGGTGACCTAACTGATGAGATTAATGGTGATACCGGAGAGGACGACTACATTGTGGAGTTTGTATCAGGCGGTCCAAAATGTTACGCGTATCAGACACGGCACAACAAAACCCAATTGAAATGCAAGGGTATCACTCTAAATGCCCGAAATGCTTCTGTTGTTAGGCATGACACCCTTGTAGGCCTAGTTAAACAGTTTGTGGCCCATGACGAACATGATGAAAGGACTCAAAATATAATGACAAAAACAGACACGATCGTAAGAAGACCTTTCAGCTTAAAAACACTTCAGTTGAAAAACGACTTCAGGTGGTGTACACGAAGCGTAGGGTATTTCCAGATTTCACAACGTTGCGTTATGGTTTCTGAAATGGCTGTTAAAGAAACTACCGAATTTGATTTTAGACTACAACATCCTTTTAGTCTAATTGTATCAGGTCCGTCAAACAGCGGAAAGACTTTTTTTGTAAAAATGTTAATTGAAAATGCAGACAAACTCATGTCTAAAAACATTGAAAACATTGTTTATATTTATTCATGTTGGCAACCGTTATATGATGATTTGTTGAAAATTAGAAATGTGAATTTTGTTGAAGGGTTGCCTGTTTCTCTATGTGATGAATCTTTGCTACCTGTACATAAAAACAATCTGTTAATTATTGATGATTTGATGAATGATGCTAGCAATAATGTTGAAGTGCAAAATGTGTTTACAAAGTATGTGCATCATAGGAATTTGAGCTGTGTTTATTTAGTACAGAATTTGTTTTTTCAAGGGAAAGTTAGCAGAACAATTAATTTGAATACCAATTATCTAATTCTATTTAAAAATCCTAGAGATAAATATCAGGTTTTTCTTATGGCTAGACAAATGTTTCCTGGTAAAAGTAAATATTTTATGGAATGTTTTGAAGATGCTACAAGTGTGCCTTATGGTTATCTTTTGATTGATTATAAAGCGAAGACCCCAGATCGTTTACGTCTCAGAACAGATTTGCTCTCTGATATGCCTGTTGTGTACATGCCTAAAAGCAAATAAAGCATCATGTCAGAACGTATAAGAAGAAATTTGTCTTTATTACGATCGTTACATAAAGCGTCACCTGCTCAGAAAAAGCTTATTATTCAATCTGCTTCTACAGACTTTATTTTGACATTGTGTGAAATAGCTTTCAATGTTTTAAAAGGGAAAATTCCTTTAACAAAGACACAATATCAAAAGTTAAAAAACAAAAAAGCGGGGATTAAACTGATTGCTGATAAAAAGGTGTGTCTGGCCAAGAAGAAAAAGCTGATAAACCAATCTGGAGGATTTCTCCTACCTCTCTTAAGTGTGGCTGTACCGTTTATATCGAGTCTTATTGCAGCAAGACGGGGATAGAAGATCACGGAGCATGCTCAGAAAATGTTTCTAGTGCCTCAACAGCAGTTAAATCTTTTAAGACAACAATCGGCTCAACAATCTATTCGACAGACTGTGGAAAACGAACTGGACAGATCTATTAAAGACATCTTGGAACAAAAAAGCGACGATTTACATGAAAAAGCCCAAAAATACTCAATCGCCTTGCAAAGATTTCTAACAATGGTAAAGCAGGGAGCGCAAGAGAAGAATGCTTTAACTTTATCTTTTCCAAACAACGTTGATATTACTGCTAATACTAATGATGGCAGCGATTCAGAACAGACTTATGCGGATAAAGATGATGTAGTTGAAGAAATTTTGAAAAACATGCCTAAAAATTGCATGACTAAAGCGCGACACATTTTGGATAAAATGTTAATGTCAAGACATATTACTTCATGGACCAAGCAGGGGGAGTTTATTTTTAACGGAAATGTGATGAGGGGTTCCCATGTGTATGATTTAATAAAAAATGTTACGGCTTCTCACAAGATTCCTGATGATCAAAGACCTATAGGCTGGGAAGAATATTTGCATTCTTTAGCATTATTGAATATACCTTTATCAGTCGTACCCAGTGGTAAAGTCAAACAAAAAATTATAGAGTATAAAAGAAAAGCTATTTCTACGCCAGAACCTTCTAAAAGGAAAAGGCGCCAATTAGAAATGGCGGATACCCCTTTTGTATCCCCTAAAACGAGTTTTAAAAAGTGGTTAGCTTTTTGAATATCTTTTTATCTTTTTTTTTTTATTTATTTATTTTATTTTATTTTTTTTATAATATCTTTTTGTCAAAGTTGTACTGTATTCAATGTAAATGACAAAGATTAATAAATGAAACAAACCACCATATATCGTTTAGAGTTGTTTTTTATTTAGACATGTTTATTTAGACAATACATTTCCTGACTGAACACATTGCACACAATTAAAAACACTATTGCTACACCCTACAGAGGGTCGTATTTTTTTCACAAATTTACAAACCATAAAATCATTCCTAGACAGATTGTCACTATATTTATTCATTACTTCATCATAGGTTAAGCCTTTTTTCATGTGGTAAAGAAAAAAAACGCAATGTTGCCCACAAACAATAGAACATACATTCTGCACTTGTTTTATAGAATGCTGTACAGCCTTACAATTGTTATTGAGAAATGTAGAAATAGATTCTGGAAAATGAGAATATGAAGGAGGGTTGCCAAAACTGTCAAAGAAAGATCCAACACCTTGTTTGTTTATGTAAACTGCTAACCAATGTTGACCACTCTGGTAAGAAGGATCTGTATTCAACACTAGCATAGCAGGAAGTTTTTTAATAGGTGTTTTAGGAAGTTGATCACTGGCAAACACTCCTAAAAAGAGAGTTTTCTTGGCTAATTTATTAACAGAGGCCGTTAGTTCAATTGTATTCATTCTGTAGTCCTTTAGAGTGACTAATAGTAATCCAGTAACACCTGTCTACGATCAGATTATTTCGATGACTGAATCAAATATCGAATAACATATTAAATTAACTGTTCGATTAAGAGCGTTTCTAAAACGTGCCTCTAGCCTGACATTGCCGTTTTTAATAAGTGAGATATGCTGTCCGCAACCTTCATCAGGAGCCATATTAAAACAAAACAGGCTATAACCACGGCAAAATTCATCCCGAGTTATTGATAAAGGTTTGTTTTTAAGATACTTTCCAGTTGCCGAAACTAGTTGGTGATATTCTCTTATGGCGCTATTTCTTGCAAAATTGGGTTGAAACGGTTTCGCGGGATATGACTGCCCGTCAGCGTATATACATAAAAACTCTATATCATAATGATTAAATGCAAATGGGTTACGGGCATAACTACCTGTAAAAGCCTCATTGTCAACAAACCCTATAACAATAAATTTGGGTATCTGTCCTAGAAACAGGTTTTCTTGATTACATACTCTTGTTCCTGCAGGTATGCTAAAATTTTTGAGGCAGACTCTGTCAATGGGGTATTTTACAGTACCGTACATTAACGCTTTGGCATGTGCTAGTTTAATAGCAGGGGATACTGTGACCTTTTTTACAAACAGACTCGCCGAAAGGATGTTGACGCGAAAGTCGTCAACTGTATTGCGTAGTAAACAAAACTCATTTTTAGATCTTATAAATTTGAGCTTCAAATCAACTCCGTTTATCAACAATTTGTCTTGAAAAAACAGATCGGAATGTATGGGTGCAATCAATTCCACCACACGCCCTCCTTCTGTGTATGCAGCTCTTTTGTTTAGGCCTTCATTATCTCCCCCGGCAATCACGTCATCCATATGATTAGCTGTGTCCATGTAAAAGAGTCCGGATCCAAACTGGGTTTCCAAAGTATTTTTCCCATAATTGAGAAGACATTCGATGATACCCCGATAAGGATAAGTGTTTGACGACTGTGTTATAAGTCTATCTCCCAGAGAAATATCCACTTGTGAAAATAATGTACATCCCGGGTAGTTGATGAATCCCACTTCGTCCGTCTGTGCCAAATTTCCTCCATTAGCCTTGGTTATTTTTACACGCAGATAGAGATACGTGTTGTTTAAATCTAGATAATTCTCGTTGCTTGCAGAAACAAAGAATTCCAAAGGAGCAGTATCCGATATTGCTGCTAGAGGAGGAACTTCAACGTAAACATTTTTTTCAATACTAGTTTGTGTGAGCGGCACCATGAACAGATCCAGTTCGGATTTAATACATTCTCCAGACATGTTGTGTAGCAAAGCCATTTTTGTTTTGTTTTGTTTTTGTTAAAATATATTCTTTACACCGTTCCTATAACGTTTAGACGAGCCAGCTCTCCTTGCCTGTATAGCTTTTCTTGACCTAGGATTCTTCTTCTTATTTGGGATTCTGCGCCGCTTTCTCGATTGGACACTCCCCCTTTTGCCAGGAGGCCGTTTCATAGGTCTGCGTGCCATGGTCATCATTCCTGACCCCTCTTGCGTCTTGTTGGCGTGGGTCATGACGTTAGTGACGACGTCAGAAACTATGTTTTTAGCGGCTGATTTGAGATGAGGGGCAGCTATATGGAGACCCCTTTTTAAAAGCGGAAATGCCATTCTAAACAATCCTCGGAAAATACCCCCTAGTCCGGCTCCATATTGTGAACTAACTCCGCTGTAGCCCGGTAAATCCCCGCCCGCTTGTGCCGTATAGTACGAAACGTATTTATCCGCATTATGAACATATGGCTGATACATGATCGCGAGTTTAAAAAGAAGTTTTTGCTGGTCTAAAGTGTAACTTGATTATAACTTTCCCGTAAGTAAAGGGTATATTTTGATTCTGATCTGACTTGAGAGATATCTCTATGTCGTCGATGTGTGTCTTAGAGAGGGGTATGTAATGAGGCTTGTCATATGTCCTTGTGATCATTTGATTGTTTGGTCCGGCTATATGTACAATTCTCAAAAGAGGCACATAACAATCCCCTACTGATTGATGTTCTATAATGTCGGTATAAACAAACATGTTGTATAACCCCGCGTTGATGTCGGCAGGATGTGGTGCCAAAAATCGCAGTGGCGAAACATCCTCGTAATCTATTTCCTTTTGCGAAGGGGTTTTAAACGTTACGCCGAGTGCAAATCCTAACATTTGTGCAAGTTTTCCATGAAATGTTATGTCTATATCAGATTCCAAAATAGACACCCTGTTTTTGATGATGTTGTACTGGAGAATAATATACCCCATGTTATGCTGAGATAATGTTCTATTTATCTCGGTTATTAGCTGATGCATAGTTGTATAATATCCCACCGTTACACTTAGACAGGCATTCTTGCCAGACTTTTTATCTGAAACAACAAATTCATCATCTTTTGCTGAAAAGGGTGACCATGTCTTTGGATACTGTATTTCTATCAATCCTACTTCATATGAGCCTTTTAAGTGTAGAGCTTTGGCTAGTTTTGTTCTAAAATTAGCTATTGTATTGTTGGGGTAAAAAGTTGAGGAAGAATTGCTAGGTAATGTTACAAAAAATCCTTCTCCATCCATCCTTATACTGTTTATCCTTATGCTACTTTTTTGTTCAATGATACACATCTAGTTAGACACTGACTTATATATCTCATATGTAGGCTACTCTTATTTCAAGTTTATAACTTGATTTTCAGGAATCCATGAATTAAATTTGTCAGGCCACCCTATCCATTTCACCAAAACCATGGTTTTACGACCCTCCTTTTTTCTAGACAGAATTTTTTCTATTTTGAACGTGTTGTTTTTATCTACAATAATTTTTTGCAGCTCCTGCTCGTAGAAACATCCTTGTAATATTTCACCGTCATAATCTTTTAGTCTGTAGACGGGTGGTTGACGCGGTACACATTCTGCTACGGTAAAATATTCATCTGTGTAATTTTGTTCATAACCTTTCTTAAAAGATCCTCTCAATTTTGAAATCCGTACCGTATCCCCATTTCTAAATCTAAATTTAAGTAAACCAACCTCTTTTTTTTTGTTTTTTTTGTACAAGTTATTAAAAGCAATGTCTTCATTGTCTTTAGTCACATTAACCGGTTTCATTTTAATACTTCGGTGATAACTTGTGTTATAGGCATGGGTTAGATCTTGTAAAACATCTACATAACGCTTAGAGTTGTTGGCTGTTAAATACCTCCACATTTTCGATTTGAGAGTTCTGTTGAAGCGTTCAACAACACTTGCCTTTGTCTCGTTTGATGTGGCAAAGTGTATAATCTGATTTTTTTTCATTAGTTCTTGAAATTCCTTATTAAAAAACTCTGTGCCTTTGTCTGTTTGTAATTTTTTAGGTACCCTTCCTTCTTTTAAGATGTCTTTAAACGCAGCGGTCACCTGAACACCGCTTTTATTTTTTAAACAACGAACCCATGCATACTTTGAAAACACATCTATACATGTTATCAGATAACGCACCCCATCATTTTCTTTAGAATAAATGCTCATATCAACTAGGTCTGCCTGAAACTGCCAATCTATGCCGTTTACTAATACCCTATTTCTTTTAAAATGTATAGGAGCGCTTTTATGAAGAGTGTATGCATCTTGTTTAAGAAGCCAACTTTCTAGTTCTGAGTCTAGATATTGTCTGCCGATACTGTCAAACACAGCTTTTTTAAGTCTTTGTCTACCCCCATACCCCCCTGAGCTCTCTGGAGCATAGTATATCTTTTTCATGACCTCTGCCATGGTGTTGTATATAATGAATGAACACATGTTGTCAAGTTTAACAGTCTTTATTGTTAAAACATGTTTACATCACAATTATCTTCGTTATTATCATTATTACAAAAACGGTAAAACATCAAAATCAATGATTAACTAGTTTAAGAAAATCCACACATACCCCTCGGTTTTTTTTAACTAACAACTCTGCTAGATTTTTCATCGCGTTATAAACATCTACATTTTCTTTTCTGTTTATCTTAAAAACACACAGATCAACACCAAAAGTACAAAAACAAGCAACATGTCCAATTCTAATACGATCATCGCTTAAAGGAAAATAATTTACAATTGTTGTGAGAGTAGTTTTTACATCTGAATATTTGTTTGCTCCTAGGAGCATCATGCTGGACCAATCTATACCAGGTAAATCCTTTGCTACAACTCTCACGCTCATCATTTGCTTTTTAAACCCCTGGTATTGTTGAGATCTGTATGCATTGACGTTATTGTCAACATCATGTAGCTCATTATCAACAGTTTCACACATCAACATTGTAAGCTTATACGACACACTCTGGTTTGTAGCATAATCTGCCAGAGAGCTATCTGTATTCCCCATTTTTGTCAAACGGCTTCACTTTTCTTCCATATCTCGAAAGACTATTTGACTATATTGTTAAGTCTTTTGGTACCGCTCTGTTCTTTTATCTGCCTCAGTTTTGGAATGATGTGGCGAGTCCCCTTTAGCTCGTGCACAACGGCCGCTGCAACGTCTTGAATTTTTGACAAAGATGGCGGCGCAATCCCCAGACAGTCCAGAACATACGCTTGAGCTCTTGTGTAATTTTCATTAAAAAGCTCTTTTGTAATTTCTTGAAAACATTCGTCAAAATAATATGGAGGTAATTCGTCAGTACATGAGTGATATGGCCTTGAGAGAATGGTAATAAGGCCATAGTATGGACTTTGACAGATTGTACAAGTACTTCTCACTTTTAGAGTAATAATTTTGTACAAAAAATGTCCAATAGTTACCTTTACAACATTCCACATAGAAGGCTTGTTGGTTGTGTCTTCCGTGGTTGTGTCTTCCACGGCATCATAATAATCATCATCATCATCATCATCATCATCCGAAGAG
The DNA here is from genome assembly GCF_048128805.1 of Centroberyx gerrardi. Lineage (NCBI taxonomy): Eukaryota > Metazoa > Chordata > Actinopteri > Beryciformes > Berycidae > Centroberyx > Centroberyx gerrardi. Next base: position 8,341,567 of record NC_136004.1, read on the forward strand.
TCTGTATGTTCTTCCAAAGAAGTATTCTGTATGTCTACTTTTTCCTGGGGTAGAAATGTCAGATTTCTCTTTCCCAACTCCTCGCCGAATCGGTCTATCCAATTGTCGTTGTTGTCATCACCCTGGGAGCTTGTAAAATAAGCAGGCTTGTCATGAGTGGCAAACTCCTGCACACCTGCGCAAACATATATACAGTTTTTTTAGAAACCTTTTAGTCCGCTATAAACAAATCTCCCAAACATTCCAGCAGATTCAAATTCCCCACCCATTCTACATCAGTAAGGGAGAAACTTTTTTCTCCAGCGGGTCTTGGAAAAGTCTTTTTTTGAGTCCTTCGTAGGATTTGTAGGTCTCATACCACTTGAACAAAACATTGATATGAGCGAAAACATCTTGCGTTCTCTCCCAATCACTCCAGCGGATTAGAAATCCTGTAGTAAACCATGACCCCCATTCTTCAGCAGTGAGGGGGTATAACTTGGCCTCCTCAGGGGTGTCACGCCGTGCATTGTGGATAACAGAGTTATCCAGACATTTTCTGAAAAATATGTAGGATTCAGGGTCCTTGATGGCTATATCCGTTTCCACCCGGTAGGTTTCACCTTCCACTGACCCATCCCTTTGGGCCTCGTACAGTCCTTGAGTATTATTTAGCCCCGGGCATATTTTATCTCTAACCACACTCCAGTCTTTTTCAAAAAAACGAATGTGTGGTGTAACATCTTTCAAAAACATCTCATCAGCCTCTCTTGTATAAAGACATACTTGTCCTTTCTCAAACAGATACCCAGAGACACGCCCGTCATCCATATTCCACTCATATAGCGGAGTCCATGCTTTCTGGTCTAGAAAACATGGCAGGGTTTTAGGAACACCCCTTTTCTTTTTGGGAGCCATAATTAACGCAGCATCAACCATGTTCACTCTACGAAGCGGTGTTGAAGCGTTAGAGGTCATACCTGCGTTTTCCATCGTGATGTCCCGTAGCCGGAAATACGATAGGGTTACAGATGAGTACGTGACGACAGAAGACGCTGGAATTAAATGGAGAAAACAGACCGGTCGGCGCAGCAGAGAGCGGTGAGTCCTACAGTTGGTCGGCGTTGATTCTGTGTTGTCTGGGCATCGAAGAAGCACTCACACTTTAAATAGTTAGAAGCGTTTAGGCCACTCCTAGAACAACCCCAAAATTTAAATAAAGACCTACAAAACATGGCGAGACACAACCCCAAACGTTCAATAAAAAACGTGTTGAGACACATCCCCCAAACGGGATTTATGATGACAGGACAGCTGTCAATATGCAACTTTCTTTTATCTTTAATTATCTACCTTGGAGAAATTAATTCAGAGGAGATGGCGTAAGGTTGTGAACCCCCCACCTCTAAGCTTCCTACACAGACAATGTCGGTGCGGGTCGCCGTTTTCGTTTTTTCTGTTATTGTCAGAGGGGTGTGACCTGGTTTGTTGTAGACCACCAGGAACCTAGTTCTGGTCAATATTGTATCTTCTTTTATTTTCAGACTGATCAGGTCTGTCAATACAACCCCACAACTTCTAGATGTTAATACACTATCGCTACTGTCAGTTTTTTCTATTATATTATATTTGTTTCTCCAATTCACGTAACCAGACATGCCACCTTTTAGGTGATTTAACTAGCGGTCCCTGACCTGTCCTAGCAACCCGTCGGCATTTATAGAATCCCGACTGACACACCCCCCTCCCACATAGCCCAAACGCGCAGTCTGACAGACATCAATGCATACATAGGATACACATTATCGAAACAAGTCATTATAACAAATACATCCGATGACAAACGGGCAGAGGTGGTGGCAAATGTTAAATTATAAATTATAAAAGGGACACTTTCACTGACACACAGACACCTAAACTTCCTCCCATCCTTTCTCTCACCCTTTACTTTCACTGACACTCAGACACACAAACCTACAGCGCACGTGACCAAAAGTCTCCACGTGGCCGTTGCCGGCACACAGAACAGCACACACAGAAACACACACACACACACAACTCCCCCCCCCTTCCCTCCGCCCCTCCACAGACACACACAAACCAACAGCGCATCCCAGTAACGCACACACCATACGCACACAACTCCCCCCCCCCCCCCCTTCCCTCCGCCCCTCCGCAGACACACACAAACCAACAACGCACCCCAGTAATGCACACACCTCACATGCACGCGCGCACTGCCTCGCGCGCGTGCGTGGAAAAAAAGCCGGACTTGAACTACTACTTGCAATGGTCTTGAATGTTTAAATGAAACCTTCATTGAAATATTCAAGATGTGCCATTTTGTTCTTCTTTGAAAATATATACGGCGATTCCGCCACTCTAAGACTTCTTACTGCACTATTTTCGAGCTATAGTGGGAGAAGGCAGCATCTCCAAGTATATAGAGAATTACAGTAATCAAGGCTGGAAATAAAAGCATGGACAAGCTTTTCGGCATCCTGTTGTGTTAAAAGGGGTCTCACCATATGTTATGTTATGTGCAAGTTGAAAAAGACAGTTCCTTTTTTCCACTTGCGAAACATAAGGTGAGACCCCTTTTAACACCGCTCCAGTCAAGGAATTGAAATGAGCTTTAACCCTGCTATGTTTGGGGTCAATTTGACCCCATTCAACATTTAACGTCTCTAAAAACACGATTAACATAATTTTTTCAGCTTGATATTTGATGACCTTTCCTAATTTCATGAGAAAAACTGGTAAACATAAAATTTAAAGGAATAGTTCACCCAAAAATGAAAATTCAGTTATTATCTACTCATCCCCATGCCAGTAGAAAATTGGGTAAAGTTTCTTAGTCCATAAAACAGAGATCTACAGAGCTCCTAAAGTCCGGAAAGGTGATATTTTTTTATCTTGTGCGCACAAGTTAATTATCTTGTGGGAACAAGTTATTATCTTGTGCGCACAAGATAAAAAAAATATCACCTTGTGCGCACAAGTTAATTATCTTGTGCGCACAAGATAAAAAAATATTCGGGACTTTAGGGGCTCCGTAGAGATCCCTGGAAGAAGTACAATGCAGCTTTCTCCAAAACAACTGCAGTTGCCGGAGACCTGTCTTCAGACCATGCTTCAGACTTCAAAAAATAACAGAAAATAACCACAAAATGGCTCCATGCAGCTCTCCCAGGATAATCCAAGTCTCTTGAAGCCAGCAGATCCCAAAGTGACTTGAAAAGACCGACATTTACACCATTATTTAGCTGAAATCACCACTCTAGCTGTTCAAAACCCCGGCCTCGATAGGTAAGACTAGCTCAAATTAGCAGAAACAAGACTTCTGGTTAGCCTTCAAAATAAAAGCATGAGATTTTAAAATACTGTTTTAAACCAATTACTTTGTATTTAATCGTCAAATTCTGGTCATTTGGGGTCATTTTGACCCCAAACACAAAAGCCTTATAAAACCAGATAAAATTAACTAACCCTAACCCTCTTGTCACAGCTCTTTGAAAGGCTATTTTGGTGACTTTGGTTTAATGTCTGTTAATTTTAACATAACAGGAGGGTTAAAATGATCTGAGTTTAAAATAACACCTAGGTTTTTCACAGACACGAACAGTCACTGTTCGGGTCTGTATGGCTAATTTTCCCATATGGCTGGTAAAACTGCTGCTCCACCTGTCTTTAATTAATCTGTCAATCAACCAAGCAATATTCAAAACATTATCCTTAATAATTCTGCAGAACGTATCGGCCTAATTGGAGGATGTAAACACTAAACATGAGCTAAACATGCAGGACAGGCATTGCAAAACATAACACATTTTTCTATAAATGAAAAGGGCCGTCCAATAGCTGAGGCCTATGGCAACTTGAAAAATAAAATGCTGACTCTCAAAACGGACCTCAGTGTACTTGTTGCAGTGGTTGTTTAGGTTTAATTACTTGTCTTTACCTACAGTGAGAGCGGTGTGTCCAGTGGAATCCAACTGATGATCAAGAGCAATATGCAATGAAGTCTCTGCACTGCACTCATGTTAACTTTCTGAGTGTTGCACATAGGGATAGAGATCGATTAAGTCCAGCCACTAAAACACACTCTCCGATGGAACAGATGTGCCGGGGGATGCATAAACATTGTCACGCCAACTTTGCCAGCCTTGGGAATCTTCCTGCATTTCCTTTCCACCAGTCTGTGGGATTTTAGGAAATAGCACATAGCCTACATTGTCGGTTAAAGGTTAAGTGGCTCATTCATAAAACTCTGCAGTAACAGAATAGCGGCGCGCAAAATCTGTGACCCAGTAATTTTACCTGATTCATAAATTTACCACAGCTGTGAAAACCGTGACGGAGCCACATTACTGCTGTGTTATCCTCAGCTGTAGGCCGGGAGACAGCCAATCAAAACCAACATGTTAATTAAGCTTTACATATTTTGGCCGCCTGTGTACAGCATAGACGTGTCAGAACGGCAGAGTTCCTCCTACTGCTGTAATTGCAATGTTGACCATGATAAACCGAATGCTTATGATGTCACTTACTGAAATTATAAATTGACCATAGGTGATGATCGTGACCTGATGAAGACCTTTTCGAAATGTTTTAAGATAAATAAATACATGGGAGCATTGGCAGCAGTGTGCAGCGTTCTCTTTCTTAAATACTAGCTCTACAACACTCTAGCACCTGATAAAAAGTTTATGGGATGTGCGTGAGGACATCTTCTCTTTTTTACCATGATAAATTGAATCAAATCAGATAGAAACTGGCTTTTATAACCACAATCAGAGCAGTAATTAATAATTGCAAAGCCGGTGTGTGAGGTATATTTATTAAACATTTTCATGTTTCCAATGATAATTAATACCCTGGGACACAATGTAACTTTATCTATTGATTTCATTAGTTAACAATAATCTCTACAATATACCTCTGACTAGAGCAGGTGGTATTCTTTGCAGCGTGGTGTGCTTTTATGAATTGCTTTCACCATATGTGCATGATCAAAAAAGGGTGGAAATATGAGGAAAATGGGAACACTAATAACATCCTGGTATTTCACATTTATGAATGAGAAAACACCTTACCGTGACGGCATCTGCCCCTACGCTAAACCTGCCGGTAAGTGTTGAATGAATGAGCCCCCAACGTGTAATATCGGATACTTCAACATTCATTGATGGACTTTTTTTTTTTTCCTAATGGTAGAAAATAATTCTTACCTTTGTCTCAGACCAAGTAAAATGTTGGCATCTTCAGTCTAAGACAAACGGTTTTGCACTCACAGTAAACACTCTTTAGGTGGTTGGGCGGTTATTACGTGTCCATGTAGAGTAGTGTACTCTGTCAACTTGAATCTGAGAGTAGAGAGCCCCTGTGATTACACTGATCTCCTCTGTTCATGGAAGCACTTTCCCAATGTGACTGTATAGAGCAGTGGTTCTCAAACTATTTTTACGAATGTACCCCCTTTAAGATATTTTTTCAGCCAAGTATCCCTTTCACCAGCACAAAACATTTTGGGGAGGGAAAAAAAGGAAAATGTATATAAATAATGTATGTGCATGAGTAAATGACATGAACATTAAATGGGTGGTGCAATTACTTTTGTAATACTTTTACAATTTAGTGAGAAACATGGGCTTGTTCTTCACTTATGTTTTTTGTCATTCTGGGTGGCAGGGAGGCAACTGCAGTGATCAGGCTCTTTTCCAGACATAGTTTGTTTCTTTGTTTTGTTTTGATCTGGGTCATTGCAGAAAACGTTTCGCACAATTAAGTGGAACCAAAGGGTAATAGCTGCTCCAAAGGTTTCTCTCCCAGCTCCCAGAGTGGATCTCTCAAACTTCATCTGTAGGCCACGGTCAGATAAGAAGAAAAAATCAACTGACAAAGCTAGCATAGCTAGCTGGCCTTAAAGTGATATGCTCATATTGGAAAGATTATCAAACTTGTATGTTAGTATTCAGATTTAATTAATTTTATTAAGGTGCCATTATTTTACAGATGTTCATAACCAATATAAAAAAAACAACAACACATTTTTAGAAATTTCCTAGTACCCCCTGCAGTCCTTCAAAGTACCCCTAGGGGCACTAGTACCCCATTTGAGAAACACTGGTGTAGAGGACTCGTGGAGACAGTGCAGGTCACGTAACACATGAGTTATGTGATTGGGACATCTGTTCCAGTGTGTTTAAGCGGCTGGACTTGATCGATCTCTGCCCCTAATGTGCGCATCACGTCATGTCTGTCATTTGGCAGTCTCCCGTTGTAAAAAATTCCACAATTTGCTCCAAACTTGCCTGTGTTAGCAACGGAATTTGTAAACTTTTTAATCAGAGAACATTGCTCAACACTCTGATAGAAAGTTATCAGTGCAGTGCAGAGACTTCATTGCATATTGCCCTTGATCTATGGGCTCAATAAAGGGTCAAAAAGATTTTGAGCTTGTAAAAAAGATTCTGAGCTTGTGAAATGACTTTTGCAAATAATTTGAGACAGTTGTATATCACCATATGTGAACATGAGAAAACAATTTGCATTAATGTATTTGAATGTGTAAAAAAAGATTTAAGCAAACAAAAAGAATTTGTAAATGTGTAGAAAAGATTTGTAGTTGTAAACAACATTTTCTGAATGTGTAAATAAAATCTGTGCACAAATTATTTCAAATGTGAGGTTGCAAAAAAAAAAAAACACTCTATGTCAACCCCGAGCGCCCCGGCGTTAAAAACAAGTGCAGCCTTCTGCTCGCTGTCGCTATCTTCTGGGACCCATGTGGGTTAGGGTTGAGTAGCGTTCCCATTGGCTAATTCGACTCCCTCGGCAAAACAGGGTCAAACTTCGTGCTTGTAACCTCGATGTCACACTAACTGCGGAGCCCCTAAGGGGACATGGGGGAGAAAAAAAACTAGACGGGAGAAAAAAAATAGATGTAGGAGAAAAAAAATAAATACATTCTTTTGCGTTCAGTGTTAAAAAAATGTGTGGGGGGCAAAAAACTTTTAACTAGCTTTGTGCGGAAATGTCAAAGTACTTCCGGGTCATTGTATTACGGCGTGCAAACAACAATACTGTAGCCAGCCAGGAGTATGGTAAGTTCTCCAATGCGTTAGTTCACCTTTGAAACGGAACGCAGTGTTTAGGAACTTTTGTTAACTTAGTTAGCAATGCTAACTACCTTACTTTAGCTTGTGTCTGTTAGCTTTACATAATAAAACGTTAGTAAAGTGAATGTTATATTAGCTAATGTTGCATTCTTCCTGATCTAGCGTTAGACCAATGAGGAGGATCTGCAACAATTCCTAAGGTCGAGAGAAGTCCCAGAAGTGGACATAATCCTCATGAAAGTGGACAAGTTGGGCTAACGTTTCATATATTAGCTGTAAGGTTGCTGATTTTTGTGGTCAATCTTTAGGATGATCCAGAACCAAAAGGGGATTACTGGTTTACAGTAAAACTATCGTATAAAAGAAATATCACACTCAAGGTTGAACATTATACTGTATCAGCATGGCCGTGACGATCTCTGGCACTCCGTGCTGATATACAGTATTCATAGTATTTCCATGATGTCACATGAATTTCCTACCAATATGGTGCTTTACAATATACACAACTCATTGGCTGTGGCTGTCATTTCATTATAATCCCCTGCTAATTTATTACAATCACCTGTTATTTTCCTACCAAGATGGCCGTGTGCTGATGGAACAGAATACTATGAGTAACATACTCCCTTGTGATATTGCTTAATTAATGCCAGTCTAGTCAACTATGATACCAAGCGCTCTTTCCAGTCAGCAGGCTAAAGCTAAAGATTGTCTCTGCCAACTTGTCATCACACTTAAATAGCTACATTGTCACTGAATCAGAGACCATCTTTGTTGAAGATGATTGTATGAGTTGTACAACCAAATTAGGTTAATTTCACAGTAGTATTATGAATTAATCTTGGGTTCAGTTATCTTATTAATTTCCAATGGAACCTGTCATCTGTGTGACATTACATGTTGCAGGGCAGACAAACCATTGTTCTTTTGTTTCTAGATCAAATTTGTGACCTTTGATCACATGGCTACCTTTGTGATTTTTTTGAAGTACTGATCTATAAAATGAAATAATTAAGTCCACTTTTTTATCTTTGCAGATTGACAAGTCTGTGCTATCCGTCATGACTAATGAACAAATGGCAAAGTACAGAACAGAACAGAATCCAGCTCTGATAAAGAAGCTCTTTTACAAAGATCGAGAGAGCAAGAAAAATTGGATCAAAGGCAGCAGGATTCCTGTATTCTAAGTCAAGTGTGTTCCCCAAGCAAGTGGCTGTGATGGCAAGACTGAAAAGTAATGCGGCAGAAAGAACCTTCAGAAATATTGAAATTGGATGGCTTCACTTTTGCAGCAATGGATACCAACACGTGAGGACCAGAAATGGAGGAGGAACAAGACATGTTACGATTGGAAAAAAAGGCAGTTGTTGCACAGATAATGGCATTAGGAAAGGATCTTTTTTTCCCAAATGGGCTCTCATGAAAAGGACCACCAGCAGACATGGATGACACTGCTGGTAAACTCTATGAACAAACCAAACTGAAATTGCTCAGATTTTACATTTGCACTAAAGATGAAGTCTCATTACTGGAGGATGAATCTGACAATGACACTGAAGGACCAGATGCACAATTGGCAGAGCATGGATCTGACAGTGATGCTGGGGATTCAAACACACATCTGTTGGAACATGGACCTTTATCTGACAGTGACGCCAGTGAAAAGGTTTGTGGGATAAGGAATAAGACTATGAAGTAATGAAAACAACAGGGAAAGAGATGGGGCTTCCAAATTTTTATGATTTGTTATAAATGACAAAACTGTTAATTATATAACATAGGTATATTGGCTGTATGAATTTTGAACATGGAAATATCTCATTATGCCTTTAACCTTTGTAGACAGAGATGGAAGACTTGTATAATCTCATTATTTGAAAATGCTGTTGAGACAAGTGGAGCTGAAAATTAAAAACATTGATGTTTTGTTTATTTTTCATGTAGAATGTACAACTCCAGAGACAACCAAGATTCAAAAAATATAAGGATAAGAATAAAGGGAATGGAGAATGTTCCACAGAATGGTACAACATCTGAGACAATGGAATCCCAGAGGCCAAGCGCTTCGCATCACTCTCATTCAATGCCAAAAGGAACAAGAAGAACCCACACAGTCCAGGGGTATAACACCGACACAAGTACAACTCTGCAGCCTTCAAATGAGCGCCCTGATATCCTAAGAGGTTATGTGTTCATTGACCTGACCAATCAGATTCCAAATGGTTCTCCACGAAAAGATCAACATCCACAATGAAGCAATGAGTGTGAGGCATATACACTTCCTATGAGAACATTTTCAGAAATGGGAGGGGGTGAAAAATGCAAAGTTACAACTGGATAGCAACGGAAGGATGGTGTTGGGTATGTTAGTCCGAAGAATCACATTTCCATGCAGCATTCCATAGTGTCAATTTAACATTATTCTTTCCTAAAAGGCTCTGGCAATACCAGTCAGCCCATGATCAAACGTTCAACCCTTCTTTGGATGCTGTGAGGGGAAAAGTGGTGAGGATGTTCCAACCATGTTCCTTTGACCTTTTTAAACCTGATGTGTTCTACAGTTCGATGTTTTTTTGTCCACTGTTATGCCTGTTTTGCCACAAACATATACATTAATCTTACACTGCTTTATCTCCTTGTTTGGCTATTCATTTGGCAGAGAGGAAAGGAGAGGAAATGGACAGAGCTAAGTGGACATGACATTTAAGTAAGTATACCCACGTCATTGCTTTTTATTCACCTTTATGTAAATCTTAACAAAGCACTTTTTTCATTTCATTCCGCCTTTATCGTGCAGGGTTTACCAACCCAAACACATGGCATTGATTGTGGTATTTTTATGTTGATGGTGAGACATGCCATTAGAAGTCATTACATGGTTATCAGATGTACATTTACATAATGTTAATTGAAATTATGTGTTCTACTTTCAGTTTGTACATGGCTCTTGATGCCTCCTTTGACTATTGTGAGTAGTTCTACTTATTGAAGTAAATGTATGTATGGCATTTATTTTATTTTGAAATGAATGCAGTCTAACTTGTTTGCTCTTACTCATGAATTTGTTTAACATTTGTTTAACAAGACCCCAAGCATGAAGTGATCTCAGAGAAGTTGCATAATGAGTACTTGTGAAACTTTTATGTAATTTTTAGTCTATGGCATGGGGAAATTGATTTCACTGATTAGTTCCTCCTCTCTGGTTGAAGGTGAAATCACCTGGGGTGCATTCCATTTGGATTTTTCCTCGTCTCGTGTCTCCTCCTCGACTCCTCTGTGAAACGAGGGAAACGAGGAGAAGGTGTGAGGAGGAGAGGAAGCGAGTGAACTGGGTCCTGTCAGTTGGAATGTCATCGTACTGACGTGACATTTGAAGTGTGGCGTTTGAGGCTCCTCCCTCACAGTATCTCCTTCCCCCCTGTGGATGACAGCTGTCTAGTTTTATCCATATAGAAACGTTTCACAAAGTTAACATTAATGTGTGATTCATCCTGTCAGCCCCTAATGAGCCTCGTCTTCCTCATGGAGGCAGAACACCTAAAAGAAATGTCTTAAGCTGATGTGTGTCTGTGCGTTATTGTCCTACTTTTTTCCGACTTCAGTTAGGCAATGATTCTGTAGGCTGTTTAACATCTCACCAGCAATGATCCAAAGTTTTATTCTTTGTATTCCCCTAAGTGACCATGGATCTAGCTGTAAGAACATAATGTGCAAAACACACAAGGACATGCTGTTAATGAGGTTTAGTAAGAATTTATTCTCCCCAAAGAGATATTCCTTGGCAACAAACACAATTCACAGGAACGTTTAGGACAGAATGACAGACACATCAAGGCTACTTACAACTGTGGATTTTATCTGTGATTTTTTTGATGGTAAGGAGCTGGGCTTATAGGCTATAGGCATGTGAATTATCTTCAGTCATGCACCAAGGATACACCCGAGCATCCTCTGGCCATGCCTCATTGGAGGACGGAGGCGAGGAGACATGAAGGATCCTTCATGCGTCTTTTAACCAATTGAAACATCCTTAATGATGGCGGTTCATTTTTGGATGCCGAGTCAGCGAGGAGTCGAGACCGCGAGGACGGAGGAGAGGACGCGTTTTGACCAAATGGAACACACCCCTGGTGTAGTGTTTGGTTGCAATGAAAGATGCAGACTCTCAGCCCTCCGTGGCTCATGGCTGAATACCCCAGGTTTATACCACATTAAAATACAAATTCTCCTCTTTAAAACATGCATTTTAGTTTTGAGCCCACATGCAAAAGCAAGATACAAGTGAAAAATCCCTGATGCACTGCAGGATCTGCTGCAGACCCTGATGTCCCCTGCTGGATTTCTTTATCAGTTATTCATGAATCTGACTCATGAATCATGAATATAGAGATAGTTCAATTTATAATCCAATGTTACTGAAGATGAAATTGAGGACTTTAATTGTTGGCTGTGTGGGTTTGTTTGTGAGATTTTGGGATGTTAGTTAGCAACCTGCCAATTGCATTGATATGGAATAATGTCTCTTGTCTTGATTTGGTACTAGAAGTATTTCAGCATCATGCTGTTAGTCAGAAGAGAGTGGCATGTGGAAAAGGAAGGAGAAGACAGATTGAGCAGCGAGCAAAATGGCTTTGACCTCTATATTAAAGCTGAGTATTAATTCACTGCATTAAATATGTCCTTCATTTAAAAATACTTACCTTTATTTTACAAAAAAAAAGGGGGGGGGGCCCAGAGCAATATTCTTTCAGGGGGCCCAGAGTTCCTAGCTACATCCCTGCAGGTGCTTTAACTATGTTATTACATCTAAAAAGGATGAATATGTATAGAAGAGATCTTTAGTGATTATTGTAAACATCTTACTTTTCAAAAAATGTTAACCCTCCTGTTAATGTAGTAAAAAAACTCAATAATGTCATAATTATTACATTCACAGGAAAAAGGTTATTACATTTATGGCATGTAACCATTATTAGATTAAATAAACTGCAAATTGATATTACTTTAATTGGAAATTTATTACGTTAACAGGACTATCACACTAGTAAGTGCAAATTGTTGTGTTAACAACTAAAACTTCCCCAGATAATTGAATAAATTCCCTCTCTTCCCCTGTCTGGAATACTCCTCTCTAAATTCCATGATATTCCAGGACTTTCAGCAGCTTTTCACTGTTTGTTCCCTCTTTCCAGTGCATCATGTGACTGTGGGAACTCAGGGCTTGAAGTTACGTTTGTGTGAACTCATATTTCTCTGAGAAGGCTTGATACTCCTCAGTTGAATGCCAGTAGCAGATATCACTGTCTTATGCTCACCATGTCTAGATAATCAGTTCAGTGAATTTGATCACCTGCTTTGTTCTTATGTCTGATAAGATGTGAACTCTGTAGTTTGAATGCTGGTCCAATATCAGTAGATAGTCTTTTCCATTCAGGTGGAATATATTTTTTCCCTTCTGGCTTGCTGTGTGGTCAGTGGGCCTCTCCTCTGTTGTATCTATGAAGCCGAGGTGTTTCTCATCTCTATCTCTCAGACTGTCTTAGTTCCTTTCAGCAAGACCAGTTTACCACACCTGGTTCCTCCTCTGGTTCACTCAGCCTCACCTGTCTTGGCATCTGGATCTTTTCCATCGCATCTCATAGTATCTCATCCTTCTCAGTCTCAGTTTCAATCAGTCTCTGACTTTAATGTTGGTTTAATGAACTTTATACAGGCTGAAAATATGCTGTCACTTGGCTGGCAGGGTGGTGCCTCCTGGACCTGAACCTTGATTTTTTGATGTTAATAATAATGGAATAATGGAAAACAGTGACTATGATTGGTTGGAAATTTAGAAAACATTGGAAATGGCTGGACATGATGGGCTTCTCAAGGTGCCACATGGGAGGAAAACTTTGCATTACAAGCATGTAGGTAAAGGTCAATTTATGCTTTAAAGTGTTTCCCAATGTTGTCTTCCCTTCACCTAAGTGAGAGTTTGATCAAATCTGTTTGATCAAAAGAATAGTATTTTTAACACCACTTCTATTTTGTAATAGATGTATCCTAAATGTGGGTGTGCTTGTTAGTATTTGTTGCAGTGAATCTGAAGCAAAGATACAAGATCTACATATACAAGAATGAAAACAGCACAAAAAAACAGCACAATCAAACCATTTGTTAGGGGCAAAGACTTATTTTTTTATTATTATTATTTTGCCCTCATGAAACTGCTACATTCACACTGCAGGTCTTAGTGCTGAGTTCTGATTTTTGCTCAGATGTGTTGGTTTGGTGGGAAAAATCGGGAACTTTCAGCAGCAGTGTAAATGGAGCCTGTTACTCCTCAGCATGGGGAAAGTAACGATGGAGGGCCTTCCTCAGTCTGGAGAGGAATCGCCGCATCTTTTTAACTGGTCTGAACTCTGCAAGTTAAAGGATAACGCTGGTGTTTTTTAATGCATTTCTTACTGTCAACAAATCCTATGAAAATAACAAAATCAACAATGCGTTTGCTCTACTCCCGTTACTTTCCAACTTCCCATGTACCGTTTTTAGCCTTCAACCCGGAAGTAATTGGCTCCAATTGTAAGCTAAATACCTTTAAATACTGCTCACAAAGACATAGTTTCAATTTTAAAAATTGCTAACTGTTACCATGAAAAGTCAGGCTATTGTAGTTCTTACCGAATCAAATTCACATGGGAACAAATTCTTCATTATGCCGGGGACTATTTTCGGTGCTACGGAACTACTTTCCTGAGATCGCAAACGTGTTTACAGCCGGCTTATTAAGTTGCCCGGCCCGGTGCATCGCAATGATGAAATATGCTGCCCAGAGCAACGGCATGGCTCTGTGGCGTGTTTTTAATCGTTTTTTTAATAGAATCAGAATCAGAATCAGGTTTATTGCCAAGTAAAGTTCACAATACAAGGAATTTGCCTCGGTATGTAGGTGCATACAATAAACATCGAGAAAAATAAGAAAGTAGAAGTAAAAAGCACAACAAGAACTGCAAGTCAAAGTCAAGAACATAAATATAAAAAACAAAAAGAGATATTTACAATCCAGAACATGAAAAAATATAATAAAAAATGTGCAATATATCTGCTATTAAAGTGAAATGGAAAAGCTGTACAGTAATACAATGGAGTTCTATGGCTGCTGGGACATGGCTGCATTGGGCACTGGCTACATGGACGAGATTTGTTGGCAAAACAAAATCATTGCTGATTTTGTTATTTTCATAGGATTTGTTGACGGTAAGAAATGCATTAAAAAACACCAGCGTTATCCTTTAAGCAAAATTTTAAGTTTAGTAAAATGATCACCCTTCACTCAACAGTGGGAAATATGAATCAGAAATAATACACCTGTACAGATCAAATTTGGACTTACTTTTTTCTTGACCTCAGTGGGGATAGCGGTCGAAGCCTCATCAGCCGGGTCAGAGGGAGTGGAAGCCCCGTCAGCTGGGACAGTGGGAGAAGAAGTCTTGTCAACCGGGACACTAGTGACTCTGTTATCAGGTTCCGTGGCTGATGTGCTGTCATGACAGAAAGCCTTCATGGCCAGGAAGGAGGCTTGGACACTGCAAGAAGTATGACAATCAATCAATGAATCCACCAATCAAAACATCAATCAATCAATCCTATCATCCTTCCCTCTATCCATCAATCAAACACCTGTCCAACCATTTGCTTTGTCTGTTAACAGCGTTAACACCTACACACACACTGACACACACACTTACTAAGAGCTGGTGGCGTAGGAGTCCTCCAGGTGGCTCATGGTGAGGAAGGGATGCTGCAGAGCGTCGCCGGGCGTGGCTCTCTGCTCAGCATCAACCTCCATCATTCATTCCCTGAGGCCTACGAACGCCCACACATCCTGACACTCAACTGCCACGTTTGGGTAGAGCTGGATTTAGAAACAAAGTCAATGACAGTTCAATCAAATTCACTTCACAGCTCATGGAAACAGAGCAAATAAACACTATTAATTAGTGCTATTATCTATCTATCTATTGATCTATCTAATTGGTAATCATAGCAAATGTTACAAGACTGGGCAAGTGCCAAATGAAAGGAAGGACGGAAGGAAGGAAGAAGGTTTAGTTTGTCTATCTGTCCATCATCTGTCAGTTCGTCCTTCCTTCTGTCCTTCCTTCCTTCCTTCCTTTCCTTTGGCACTTGACAAGTCTTTAATCTAAACAATGAATACCAAATCAATGCTGGTCTTGATGTGCGGCTCACATACACACATACAGAAATACTGGACTACTGTTACTACTACTGCAACTATAGGAGCCATAAAACATGATTTCATTTTCATTTCATTTCATTTCATTCAATTGCTTCAGCTCCACGTAATGAAATTCTAAACACATCTTTAAACTCTTTCTAATGAATTGGAATTTTTAACCTTTCAAGCTGAAGCAAGGACACACATTTTCTTAAGAAAATTCAATCTTTTCTAGTTCAGTCTTTTTGATACAAGAAAACAGGGACCACCTACGTGTATCAATCCACTCAGCCGATCGAAGATGAGAGTCCTGCTCTCTATGGACTCAATTCCCGTCTCACAGGTGAACTCCTCTGGTGTCTAAAGAAACACAGAATATATATGAGATACTTCTTCACACATTTTTTTAACAATTTTAAAAGGATTAGGGTTAGGCTTCTTCTAAAGCATTAAACTTACAAACAGCTTTGCCTGTGAACTAGTGCCCGCAACTCTACTCAACTAACCAATTTACCAACACATACTTTAAAAATACTCATACTTATTTTTATTTTTATTGTATACATTTATTTATTTTATTTATTTTTGTATTATTACTCTTTGCTTTATTATTGTTTTTTTTTTTTCTTTCTTTCACTCGCTTTAAATTATATCTGCCTAATATTTGATGTTTGATCTTCATTACTTAGACTGGCCAGTGCTTATTGTAATCATTAATTTTGCATTGCCATTTTCCCTTTGCCAACCCAGACCACCTAGCTGACCGAACATCTGAATCTCAAGCACACGAGCACAATGCACAGCTGGCATCACACTCATTAATAATCTTACCTGACATCTTACACACAGACACACACAAACACTACCCCGCCCCCCCCCCCCCCTTTTTTTTGTATATATATATTTTATATTTCTTTTTTTCCTCCCCCTCATTGTTTATTTATTTATTTATTCATTCATTCACTCATTTACTTATTTCGTTACAACTAGCTAGAATTATTAGCTATTACTTTCCTTCTTTTTTAAAAAATTTATTTTGTTTTTATTACTTATTTTTTCTCGCCTCTTTCCCCTCCTTCACGGCCAGGGATGCTGGTGGGGGTTCCCTCGGTGCGGGGTGCGGCGGGCGTCTCTGGCCCGGTCCCCGCCCTGCATGGGGGGGGGGGGGCATGGAGTATGAGTGTTGTAAGATTATACGAGGGGAACTGGGGTCTCTCTGGGAAATATCCCCACATCATAGAAAAGGGGAAAATAAATAAATGCGCAAAATAATAACGACGATGACGATAATAATAATTATAATAATAGATAAATAAATACAAAATATATACAAAAACAAAAATGCAGAAGGAAAAAAATAAATTAATTAAAAAAATCTGACCAAGATGACCATAGAGCACAACATGGGTGACCGTGATGGGCATACTCCTTCCTAAGGGTCTGGGGGTTGCCTCGGATGGGTGCACCCATGAATGCTGGTCCCCTGACCTCTGTCCCCCTTGTCTTGCTTTCTCCTCCACTTGTGCTTCGGGGCCGCCCACCCTGTGGTCAGGGTTTGGAGCTGGGGAGGCCGGCGGTCACTGTATCTGGGGGCCCCCCCACATCCCCCTCCCTCACTCCCACCCAACCACCCTACCAACTAAGCACCCCCCCCCCCCCCCCCCCCCGCATCCCCCCTACACACACACACACACACACACACATACACATGCATATTCTGACACTCACTACCACTTTCACTAGCATATTTATACATAGGTAAACATACAAGACATAAACACAACATACCAGAATACCTTTTATACTTTTGTAATCAGAACCCCCCCCCCCATGTCTGCCCAACCACCAGATTTGCCATTGTTTCTGTTTTTGTATGTTTTGTATAAGCTTGTCTTGTTTATGTCTTTGACTTATTTGTACTGTTAACTGTTTGCACAATAAAAAAAAAAATAAAAAAAAGGATTGTTGGATCTTCTGGAAAAAACACCCTGTCCAGACAGAGCCAAAGCAGGAGGGTGTTACAATACCTTCAGCCTCCAGACGTCTAGGTCCCGTCTGAAGAACCAGCTGGTGTAGAGACCAGCATCCAGCAGGTGGTTTTCTGGGAGTCCCTGTGCCTCTACAATGAATCTGATCTGGAAAGACAATACAGCATCACATTAGCCTACATTCTACATCACATCTCCACATGGGAGTGGAGACTTGTCTGTGGTGGAAACCACCTTAGAGTAACTGTAGAGTAAATCAAATATAGGTATATTATGTTACTTACTGCATCATATTCATTGTTAGAAATATACAGATGATGACCCAGGAACATGTAGGCCATGATGCACCCGAGGGCCCACATGTCAATAGCCTCGGTGGCTGGCAGGCCCAAGAGGACCTCTGGAGCCCTGAGGGTGGAAGACAAGAGCC